>NC_050573.1:258696305-259019305 GCF_011100635.1 Trichosurus vulpecula | reverse complement strand
AGTATTGCTGGGTCATAGAGGATTTGGAGGGGAATAACGTGCAAGGAGACAGGAAAGGTAGGAAGGGACCAGATAATAAAAAGCTTTAAATGCCAGATAGGATTTTACATTGGACCTTGGAGATAACAGCAAGCCTCTGGAGTTCATTGGTGGTGGTAGGGAGTTGGTTAACATGGTCAACCAAAGGGAAATCCCTTTGGCAGTTCCAAGAAGGATGGATTGGAATGGAGTGATAGTTGAGGTGGGAAAGCCAACTAGAAGGCTATGGTAGTAGACTAGCTGTGAGGGCGACAAGGACTGCATCAGGGTGGTGGCTGTGTGAGGGGAGAGAAGGGGACATATAAGAAAAATATTATGATGGTAGAAGTGATAAGATTTGGCAATGGATTGGATATGTGAGGTGAGTATGAGTAACTTGTCAAAGTTCTCTTAATTCAATATTTGTTTTATTTGCTTAAGTGACTAGGCATCACCCTCTGCCCCTTAACCAGCAAAGTGACCCTCCTTAACCTCTCAGGAATTCTATTTTGGATTTGTTGACTTGTAGATGTTTATGGTACATCCTTTTTGAGATCTGTTTCCTCAACTATAAAACGAAGGGATTGGACCAAGTCATCTAAAGTCCCAGCAATTTCAAACTGTGGAACTTCATGATGCCCAACAATGTCTATGACTCAGTGCTTAAAATAATTCAAAAAGTTATTGTGGGAGGCAATGTGGTATTAATGGAAAGAGCACTAGATTTGGAGTAAGAGGACATGAGTATGAATTGAACTTTTGACATTTTACATAACCTGCATGAAGTCTGTGCATAGCAAATATATTAAAGGGCATAATAGTTAAGGCTATTTTAGTATGAATACTATTTAATAATTACATAAGATGGTAACAGGTGTTATGTATAGTAATTTATGTGAATATCTTGGGTATGATCCTTACCCTTCATTCCTCTGTATTTTGTAGGTTCCCGGATTATTCCAAACTGGGTGTGGTGGTTTGCTGCTTTCTCTACCTTTTCTGCTTATACTTTAGGTACAGTATGAAAAAAATATTGTTCACTAAAGAATTGACAAATATTACTTAGTATAATAATACCTAATCCAGCAGCTCAGATGGATGAGGTGTTCCAAAGCAGGAAAACTGCCAGATGAATCGAAGCTTACTCCTTTGAACCATAACATTTAAGGGGAAAAAAATCACTTTTGTTGGAAGCTATTGACAAATATAATTTGTATCCCTACTTTCTTGAATGAAATATACTAAATATAAATTAGTCTTTTCTAAAGTAAAGTTCCTTATTTTTTATACTAAAAATGTGGCTTTGAAAATTATAGCAGTGGGATAGTGACACTGAATGTCCACTATTGTATTGTGTTTATACAATTATTACTGTATAATGCAAGGATGTCCTCAGAGGCATTGTGTGAAGCAATAGGTATACAGAGAAAAGCAAAAATGATCCCTGTCCTCTTAGAAATCACAACCTAGTGAGGGAAACAACATGCGACCACTATGTTCAAACAAGATATATGCAGGGTAAATTTGAGGTGATCTCAGAGGGGAGGCACTAGAATTAAAGATGACTGGGAAAAATCATATTGTTGGAATTATTCACTTAAATAAGGATAATAAGAATGGTGATCAGAATGATGAGAATGGTGTTTCAGGGTTGACAAAGCATTTTCTCATAAGCATTTTCTGAAATATGTCCTACAACTAGTATTATCCCTGTTTTACAGATGAGGAAACTTAGGCTAGGAGAGATTAAATGACTTGTCCAGAATTAAAAGTAGCTCCAAATAATTTAGGGCTATGTTTATAAATCACATTTATTCTCAGAGCATTTAAATTTTCCATTACTAAACCAGAACAATGAGTCCCAAGCTCTTAAAATAAATTAAAATGAAGATTTACAAAAATGTTTTGAACAACAGCAGCTGTCCTATCGAGTACTTCATAGATTTGCCAAGGTAGAGAGGTTGGAATGGGGTGATAATTGAAGTGGGAAAGCCAACCAGAAGACTATGGTAGTAGACTAGCTGTGAGGGTGATGAGGAGGCTGTGTGAGGGGAGAGAAGGGGACATATAGGACATATAGAACCCTATTAGGTTCTGTTCCAAAGTCTTTACTTGGAATTTAGTTATTGGCCTAGATGAATCCTGGTACAAAGGAGCAGGGGAGGGATGTTGGGGAGAAATCCATCTGAAGTAGGAGTCTAAGTTCTAAGCATTGTAGGGGTTAGTGTGAGGTTTTGATTCATAGCATCACATATAGATAAAGATCAGAGTATTTATGGTTAGGGTTACATTCAAGGTGGCTCTTTGTGCACCAGGCATCAATTTGCCCATTAAAAGAACTGACAAATCTTAGTATGTTATCTAATCCAGCAGTCAGGTGAATGAGGTGTTCCAAAGTAAGAAAACTTCCAGATGAATTGAATATCTTTTGAGCCATAAAATTTAAGGGGAATATCGTTTTTTTGGAAAGCTATTGGAAAGTATTTATATCAAGGAAAGACTAAATCAGAAGCAGTGACCAATTCTTGTAAAAGCTGAGTGGGATTGGGGTCAGAGCAGTATAGGAATTTGAGGAGTAGTGGTGGCCAAAATCACATTTTTTTAGTAGGGCTAATGCTAGTGGTCTGTCTACTTAGGCTTCTTCCCTTTTAAACCTAATGGAATGAAACTGTTAGCTAGAGATGGTCCTACCAACATTGTTGTGATAAGTATACTACTTCCACCAAAGGATAGTGCATATTGACTTGAACGAGTTTAATTAAATTCAATTCAGTCGACATTTATTAAGTGCCTTTTGTAAGAAGGGTACTTTGCTGGGAGCTAGAGATAGAAAGATAGATGACACAGACCTTGCTCTCAAGCGGTTTGGGAGCTAATGGGAGAAATTGTAGTGGAGGAGGTTATAATGGGGCAAGGTGGGTGGAGACTTAGGGGGGAAGGGGACTGAAGAAGTTGTCATAATTATGGAAAATTGTGATCCTAGGGATAATGTGGTAAGTGTGGAGAGAAGTTTATATGAAGTGCTGTGGGAAATTTGAGGAGGTAGAGATCACTTTTCATGGGAGTAGGGGGCAGGGGTGGAGCAGGGAGAGAGAGAGTGGAGCCTTCATTGAAAGGCAGATGCCTGAATTATCTGGGAAGGAAGCACAGGGCAGACATGAGAAGAGATGAGGGTCTGAACCAGGGTGGTTACATGAAGAGTTGAGAGGAAGGAATAGATGGAAAAGAGATTACAAAAGTAAAATCTATAGGACTTGAAAAAGGATTGGATGTGGGAGTCAGGGGACAGAGAAGAATCAAAGATAACTCCAAAGTTAAGAACCTGGGTGACCAGGAAAACTAAAGAGAGGGTCAAGTCTGAAGAGAAGATTTATTTTGACTTGTTGGTGGGAAATACAAATGGAGATATTTAATAATTGTAAGTATAGGATGGGAGCTCTTAAAAGAATTTAAGAGTGGAGATCAATAGTCAGTAGGCAATAAACACTTATTAAGCACCTACTATGTGCCAGGCACTGTGCTGAGTGCTGGGGATTCAAATATGGAAAAATCCCTGCCCCCAAGGAGCTTACAGTCAGATGGGGGAAGACAACAAATACACACACACACACACACACACACACACACACACACAACCTGAAAAGGGAATGGTGGGGAGAAGGTACCTGGTCAGGTGCGCATGGTGGAGAAGCTACTGAATGTATGCATACATAATGAATGCAACTGGGTGGGAAATAAGAAGATAAGAAGATATTTGAAGAGAGGTAAAGATTTGGGAGTCATTTTATAGTGATAATTCAAATAATTGTGTCTGTAAGGCAAGATTCATGATATCCATGGTGACCATGAATATGCCTGTATAGTTCTGGATCACCAAGTATTAGAGACACTCTGTATAGAAAGCAGACATCAGAGGATCAAATCCCCAAACCAATAACACCAGTTCAACATAGCAGTAATTGTATTCCAAAACCAGTAAGTCCACCTCAATGTAACAGCAAGGAGATTAAAACACAATATCAGAGCAAAGAGCTAAGCCATCTTGTAACCTTCCCTTTTGCTAGGGCCTTCCCTTTAACACTCACTCATGAATCATAACTATCTGCTTGTCTGCTATATATATGCTTACAAACAAGCCTCTCCTAATCAATCAAGCTGCCCTTAACTAGCTCCACTTAAGGCCTATTGAATGGGCATGGGTGGGGAAGAGCTTTGATCACATTAGCACCACAATAGTGAATCAGACCAACAAAGAAGAGAATATAGAAGGTGACACGAGGGACAAAGTCAGAATTGGGGGGGGGGGGCGGGGTTACCAAAGCTGATGATATGAGAAGCCAACAAAAGAGAAAGGAAGCTGTTGGAGAGGAAAGAAAATTGAGAGAATGCAGTGTCACGCAATCCAGAGGGAAGAAAGGGTATCTAGAAAGTGGTGGTCCATAGGGTCAGGTGCTCTAGAGAAGTCAAAGATGATGAGGACAGAAATTAGGCCACTGAATTTAGTGACAAGGAGGTCATTCATTTATTATCAGAAAGCTGAGGAGATTAGGGGAGTTGGAAATCAGTCGTAATGTGTTGAGGAATGTGTGAGTTGTGAGAAAATGTAGTCAGTGAGTATAATAGCTTGAGGGAGCAGCAGGATCAATGGAAGGTTTTGTTTTGTTCTAGGTTTGTTCTTAGGATTGGGGTGACCTAAGCATACTTTGTACTGTAGTAGGAGCCACTTAAAGGGGGAGATGCAGGGGACAGGGTATGGTTGATAGAGCAAGGTCACAGGAGAGATATGGAATAGGTTGAGAAGTACAGGTGGAGGTGTTTGCCTTGTCAAGGAAGGGGACTACCTGGAACTGGAGGGATAAAAGAAAATAGGAGTGATAACTTCAAAATGTTAAGAGGACATTGGAGTTGAAGTTCACATTGATGGCCTTAACTTTTTCCAGTAAAGCAGAAGAAAAAGCCATTATTTGAGAGTGAGAAAAGGTATGGTTAAAAGTTTGAGGAAAGAGGTTTGGAGAATCTATTGTGGAAAATGTGAAACTCTCTCATATCCCCCCACACCGGAGTGTAGTGATGGTGACAAGATAAAACCCTTCAAATACCTCTTTATGGTGTGAGTTTGCAAACTCACAAATCCATTTGTTAAAACAAACTGGTTTGCTTCATATCATGATAACAGTAAGAACAAGTACCCACGTTTTTATTCCTTTTTTCCCTTCTACTCATTTTCCCAGTTTCCCTTTTTTTCCCCACTTTTCCTGACTTTGCTATTTTGAACCATATTACTCCTGATGTGAATTTCCAAATAGGTGATAATTAGTATACAAATGAATGAAATTCTCAAGGGCAAGTCTTTCTGCTTTAGAAATACCTCTCGATCAGACACTGTGGCATAAATGAATAATTCCTCTTTAGTGAGAGACAATCGGAAAGCTTACATGGGAGGACAGTATAGTAACCGCCTCTGCTAGTGTTAGAAAATTGTATGTGAAACTGCTGCCACCTTCTGGCCTTACAAAATAGGGCTGTTTGTGAATTTCAGGGATGATTGTTTTATAAATCCCTCCCTATCTTTTCTTTTAACAAAAGACTCTTTGAACATGAGAAATTTGGGAGTTTTCCAGGCTGTAAAGGGAATTCTTTAAATATTTGACTTTTAAGGAAAGCAATGGTATAACCGTCCAAAGGATCAGGCCTTTTTGAATGTTTCATATGCAAAAGTTTAAAGAGAAATACTAAAAAGTATTCATTCTTGTCCTCCATAGCTGCTTCTAGGTTAGGTCTTCTATCTAGATCTTCATTTTTTTCTGCTATTTTCCCTCCCATCCCCTAAGAATCTCTCTTTTTTCCCTTCCTAAAAGCCAAACAAAATAAAGAATCTAAGAAATAAAATTGAGAAAAATTCTTTTAAAGTCAAGAATTTAAATGTCATCTTTAGTAAATTAGGTTTTAATGACAGTAATTGGCAGTGGTTGCACCTTCATTTTTGTAATTGCTTTGAATTTTGATGCTTGATTTTTAAAGACCAATTACGTTTGCCTTTTTTATGTTTATGCATAACACTCTCCAGCTCACCTAGGGTTTTTATTTTAGGGTAATTATGTCATATTAGGAACTATTTTCAGTTATTTTAAATTGACTTGCATCTATGGACATATAAGAAAGGATAATTTTCTTAAAGAAGATAATTGGGCCTGAAACTTTGATCAGCATGTGGAAAGAATACAATTTTCTTATTTTGCTGTGTTTTGCTAGTAAGTACAGGCATGAAATAGGGTTACAAATTCTATGCTCAGTTTTAAGTCATGACATAAGCAAGCCATGGAGCTGGGGGTGTCTACATTCTGATATCAAGGTCTGACAGGTAGATATGATTGCTCTGTGCCCTACTGTGATAAGTGCCTTTGAAAGACTTACAGCAAATTATTAGTGAATGAACTAGGAGGCAGTTCATCTATCATCTGCATAAACTGAGCATGGATTGTTATTGTGCAAAGAATTGAATGTGGAAAATGAAAGAGGGCTTTCTCTGCAGTTCCATGGTATTATTTATGCCTTGTAGCTGTTGAAGGGGAGCATCAAATATATTATAATCAGAAAAATCATTCAGTTCTCACTTAGAAGACAGTGTGGCATCATGGGAATTTAGAATGGGGAGACTTGGGTCTAAATCTGGCTCCAGCACTTTCTGGCTATATTAACTTTGGCAAGGGACATAACCTCCCTGAGACTAAGTTTCTTTATCTACAAAAGGGAGATTTTGTTTATTTATTTTTAAAAATATATATTTACTTAGTTTTAGTTTTCAACATTCACTTTTATGAGATTTTGAGTTTTAAATTTTCTCCCCCTCCTTCCCCTCCCCTCTCCCCAAGACAACATGTAATCTGATATAGGCTATACATATATAATCATATTAAACATATTTCCACATTAGTCATGTTATAAAGAAGAATTAGAACCAAAGGTGAAAAAAAAGAGAAAATAGTATGCCTCTATCTACATTCAGATTCCATAGTTCTGTTTCTGGATGTGGATAGCATTTTCCATCATGAGTCTTTTGGGATTGTCTTAGATCATAGCATTGCTGAGAAGAGCTAAGTCTATCAGAGTTGGTTGTTGTACAATGTTACAGTTACTGTATACAGTGTTTTCCTGTTTCTGCTCCCTTCACTCAGCATCAGTTCATACAAGTCCAAAATGGAGATATTAATACTTATACTATCTACCTCACAGGATGTCCTGAACAAAGTGCTTTGAAAACTCTAAAGAACTATATTATTTGTATGGCAATCTGAAATAATATTAATAACCAACCTTTATAGAGTACATTAACATTTGCAAAGTGCTTTGCACATCTCACTTGATCCTCACAACAACCCTGTGAAGTACATGCTGTTAATTATCACCATTTTACAGATGAGTGAATAGAAGCTGACAGAATTAGGTGACTTATCCAGTGTCATGTAGCTAATAAATGTCTGAGGCTTTAACTTAGGTCTCTCTGACTCTGAGGTCAGCATTCTATCCACTGCTTCACCTGTCTCTATAGAAACTGAAACTGTACTACCTCATTTTATTATTTCTACTTTCTCAAGAAATCTGTTTTTTCTCAAGAATCTCTTTTTAATGAGGAAAACATTTACAAGAGGAAAGAAAGGAACAGGCATTTATTAGGTACCTGATATATGCTAAATGCTTTACAGAGATCGTATTTGTTCCTTACTAATATCTTGGGAGGTAGGTGCTAGTATTATCCGCATTTTACAGATGAGGAAAATGAAGCAAAGAGAAGTTAAATGATTTAACAGGGTCATGGAGCTAGTAAGTATCTGAGGTAGGATTTGAACTCAGGTTTTCCTGACTCCAGGCCCAGAACTCTATCTACTGCACCACCTAGCTGCCAGTCCCTTCAGATATGTGACAAAAGAACAAAAATCGCATTTTCTGTAACTTTCTGAAAAGGTATAAAAATTGCAATTAACAGATAGTATTAGTGAAAAATACAAATGAAGTGTAAAAGTATGCTATGTATATTTCTGGAAATTTGAGATCTATTTGAAGAGAAAAAATAAGGATTTAAAGAAAAATAATAGAAACACTTGCTATATGTTTCTCATATCTCCTACTTATGGTACCCTTCCTAATTTAAATGGACTCTCTTCTGAAGGTTTAATGAAAGTGTATTATTTTCCCTAATGAAACGGCCTTTGAATTCTATTTTAGGGGTCTATTTGAAAGACCCCAGCAGTGCTTTAGGGACATGGTACACACTCATTAAGGCTGATTGTGGAGTTGTGCATAACAACTAGTGTATTAGAGTTCACTTTGCTGGTGTAAAATCTGGTGCCAGACTCATTAAAGGCCCAGTGTCTGGCAAGGCCACAGTAGGATGAAATGCATAGTGCTTAAAAAAATTATAAATGCAGTCCAAGCTGTTCTCTCAAAGTTTTAGGCTCAGATTTAAACAAGTCTAGCCAAAAATTATTCCACCCAGGAGCTATTATCACATTCCTCCTTCTGAAAGCAGCTTAAACCACAGAATTGTTGGCAATCATGTATAGTTTTTTTAATGAAAAATTCTTATAGCTTCCCCAGTTCCTTGGTCCTTCATTTTCTTTCCTGTTTACCATGCTCAAGATGCTTTGGTGATTAGGTCTGTATTTTAATTGGGAGATCTTCCTTTTAACGCTAGAGTTTTCCAATAATGAGAGGTATATTGAACATGAAAAAGAATCCCATTGTGGAAATCTTGTCTTATAAGGAACAAACGTATTACAACATGCATAACTTATTTTAAGTTAAACCTCAAAAGGCATTATGGCAAGATTCTCAGATTGGCATTAAAAACCACCAGCTGGATTTTTATGATAGTCACTTGGACAGCTCAAAACAACAGGACTTAAGAATGGTTTTGCTGTTGAGAATTTCTTTCCCCACTCCATTCAATATTATGGATATTTATATGAAAACAGAAAATATGAAGATAAATTTGTATTTTATTAGAAACTACTATAGTTATATTTGTGATTTCACAGCTAGTTACATGGTGGCCATTTGTGATGTAGTAAACAGAGTCATTTTGACTTGAGCTGACAGTTCTCATCACACAGCTGGTAACCTTTGATTTAAGTAACGTAGTTAGGACTGACCTGGTAAGCTGAGGAAGTACTCAGAATTCCTTTGACATCTTCTCATTGTTCTCACTTACCTCTATTTTCTACATTTGGCATTCACCTGCCATCTTGTTTCCACCTCAAAGACTATATCCTTTGTTTTAATTATGTTCTTTTAATTGGTGACCAAATAATTGGATAGGACTTCTAGTCCCAGTTCTGTCATGAAAAAGCTGTGACCTGAGACAAGCAATTTTATTTCTCTGGGACTCAGTTTACTTATCTGTATAATGGAGGCATTGGACTACTAGATCATTTCTGAGATAGTCCTTTTTTGTTTCAAATTCCTGTTAAGGTGTTAGCTAAAGGTTTAGCTAGTGGCTGTCTCTCTCTTTTCATCTATTCTTCATATCACTTCCAAACTAATAATATTCCATATGCACACAGGTGTTGACTCATCTGCTAAAAAACCTTGTCTGACTGTTTATTTTCAGCTAAATAAAACTAGGATTCATGAGCCAACTATTCAAGTCTCTCCACAATATGGTACCACTCTTCCTTTATGGCCTTAGCGCAAAATATTCCCCTCCGAGTACTTGATGTCAGGGTTTCCCAGTCCAAACTCTACTATGCACCTTCATCTTATTCTTTAACAGCTGACTGGTTAGAACGTCTTTACCAAGGACCACTTTACCTTTTGTAGTTTCAGGGTAGTGGGTTGGGGTGGTTCAGAGTTCAAATTTCTGGATTTTAACAAGTGTCTTTGTTAGTAAAAATTTGCAGATAGATAAACATTTTCCACGGACCAGTTTATGGACAAATGATTGTCTCCAAATATACTGAATTACCAGTTATCTCTCATATGTACATGTCCAGAGATTTTCTACCCCTGTACTTTTACTCATGTCATTGCCATGCTTAACACAACACTTGGTGCAAATTAGACACTTAAAAAATGTTTATTATTTAGGGCAGCAGGGTGGTACAGTGGATAGAGTGCCTTACCTGGAGCCAGGAAGACTGATCTTTGTGAGTTCAAATCTGGCCCCAGACACTAGCTGTGTGACCCTGGGCAAATCACTTAACTCTGTTTGCCTTAGTTTCTTCATCCGTCAAATGACCTGGGTAAGGAAATGGCAAACCACTCCAATATCTTTGCCAAGAAAACCCCATTTGAGGTCATGAAGAGTCACACAGGACTGAAAATGACTGAATATCGACAACAACAAATGGTTATTGATTGATGTATCTAGAATGCCACCCCTCCTAACTTTTTCTCTGCTTCAAAGCCCTGCTTGAAGGTTACCTCCTTCATAAAGGATCTGCTGAGTGAGAAATGATCTTTTCTTCCTCCAAATGCATATAGCTGTAGAACATCTCTTATTCTCCTGAAATCATATGATAATCATATTTATTTATTTTTGGAATGGAGGAGGAAATCTTGGAGATCAAGTCTAACTTATCTTCTGTTTCACATTATAGTTATTTGGGTGTGTTTTTATCCCCTCCTCCCACTCACATTCTTCTCCCAGGTTAAAAGGGTTGTGATTCTTGTTATTTTTCTATTCTGTGAGGACTGTGTGACTAGCTTTTGGTTACTTATTTATCTTTCACTGAGTTCAGGTGGGTTATCAATTCTCCTAATGAATTAGTTGCCCCCCCTTAAGTTGTGCTAAGAAGGTAGTACTATGAAGGATTACATACATTATTCTTTAGTATTGTATAATGGTTTTTGATTTTATGGTAGACATCCACTCAGCATTCGCCAATCATGAAGCCTTGAAAATGGTTTCTCAAAAATAGCCCACAGAAGTCTTTACTAGTTTACCCTGCTTGATTCAGCAGCCAGAGTATAAATACTCTAATGGATAGACCACCTGCTCTATATAACATTTAAAAATATTTATCAATCAATTACGTAACAGAAAAATCATCATGAAATCTTAGTGAAGCAAACTAACATTAGCATACATTTTATTAGCAGCAGTATTAAAATTTGGTTTAAATATTTTCCATTTTGGTCTTTTTGTTTTTTTTTGTTTCATTCTTTTTGTTTTAGGTTTATTTTAGGTTTAGAACATGGACCTGTTTTTATTTGGGGGTAACTGAGAAGGCAGTATTACTGAAAGTGTGCTTAATTAATTTCAGCAAATATTTAGAAAATTTTTAAAATAATATTTTCCTCTAATTATGTGTAAAAACAATTTTTAACATTTGGCATTTTAAAAAAAGTTTTGAGTTCCAAATTTTATACTTTTCTCCTTCCTTTTCCCTCTCTCTGAGACAGTAAGCAATCTGATCTCAGTTATACAAGCACAATTTTGTAAAACATATTTCCATATTAGTCATTTTGTGGAAGAAAATTTGAACCCATACACACACAAAATGAAAAAGGGAAAGAAAATGAAAAATAAACTGCTTTGGTCTGTATTCAGATGCCATCAAAACAAATATTTATTTATTAAGCACCTGGCACGTAGTGAGTGCATAATAAATGGCTGTAGACTGACTAATGCTTCATGCCAGGCATTATGCTAGGTGCTGGTGATAGAGACAAAAATGAAATGGTCTCTACCATCAATGCCCTTAAAAAGTGGGGTGAAAAGTGAAAAATTCAATCAGACAACTGTTTTACTTGTGCTGGTAGTTGCCCTTTCAATCCAGTCCAATAAACCAATCCAATAAATGTTTGTTAAGCACCTACTATCCAGGCACTGTGCTAAGTCTTGGGGATACAATTAATAAAAAGAAAGACAGTCCTTGATCTCAAGGAATTTCTGAAGGGGGAGACAACACCTAAAAAGAAGCAAGAAAGTGAAGAGGGGGAATGGGACAACAGAGGGTGTCTTGTTCAGTGGAGTGCAGGGCATGCAGATGCCAAGTACAGTGATCCGAGATTCCAGTTTCTGCTCTCTATAAAGAAAGGTGTTGGGAGGATTTTGGTACTCTGACCTTCAGAGACAGAGAGGAGAGGAAGCTGTGCGGGTAGGTGTCAGTCAAGGTTTGAATTAGCAGCATGGAGGAGAGTTTGGAGATGATGAATTTGTCCTGGGAGGGGCATTTTGTTCTGAGGAATAGGGATCTGGGAGAGCAGTAGATGCAAAGTGGAGATATGATCAAGTGATAATCTATTCTGTATATATATTCCTAGTTATTAATATGTTATCTCCTTGATTAGAATGTGTACTCCTTTAGAGTAGAGATTTTCTCTTTTTTGCCTTTCTTTTTATCCCCTGTGCTTAGCACAATGATGCCTCCTTAACAAATAGCAAGCATTTAATAAATGCTTGTCAACTGACTGACTAGTTTTCAATCTTTTCTTGGTTGATGGTACTTAACAAAACACCTCATGAGACACATATCCTTTTAGTTACTACAGAACCTCCTCATGAGAAAAAAGGAAAAATAACACTAATTTTGATTATTTTGTGAGTTAATGAATTTTTATATAGAAATAAGTGTTTATTTGTGCTAGAAACAAATATATAGATATTTTCATATTCTAGACTTTAACACAATTTAAATTCAGTCCACAAACCCACATGAATGAGAACCTGGTCTATTCCATGACAAACCAATAAAAAATGGGTAAATTCCTTCTAGTAAACTGATGATTGTTTCTAATGAATTGACTAAACTGGACTCTTATATTAGGATACTATAAATAAAACCTTTGTAGGAAAGTTTGGTTTTGGTAGTAGTTAGTGATAGCTATATTTTTGTGCACAGTATGTTACTGACTTTATTCATCAGCATGGTGCAGTAGGAAGAATGTTGAACTTGAAGTCCCTGACTCAAGTTCAAATGCCAGCTCTGCCGTGCCAATGACTACCCTTATGGTATTGAGCAAATCTCTTGTTTACCTCTCTTGGGGACTCAGTTTTCCTCACTTGTAAAAATGAAGGGGTGTAGTTAGTGACCTCTAAGTTCCCTTCCAGCTTTAGAGCTATGATCATATCATCTCATTTCTTTTTTATATTTCATGTATTGACCACAAAAAAAGACATTGGGCTGTATTTCTTCCATTAAAGTCTTTGATTTCTTTGTTGTCTTTCCTTTACAGATTCTTTAGATGGGAAACATGCTAGAAGAACACAGTCTAGTAGTCCTCTGGGAGAGCTATTTGACCATGGATTGGACAGCTGGGCTGTTTCCCTTTTCACGCTTTCTTGGTTCTCCGTTTGTGCAAGTCCAGGGGGCTCCCCAGGACTTTCTGAGCACACGATGTTCTTGTTCCTGAGCATTGTTTTGTTTAACTTCATGTTGTCCCATTGGGAAAAATATAACACTGGAGTCCTTTTTCTTCCTTGGGGATATGACCTAAGCCAAGTGGTAAGAATTTTATTTAATTTTTAAATCCTGTCGTTGTGTTATAGGTAGCCCCTAAGGCAAACCAGGAGAACTATTTATATAATGACAACACCGTTATAAAGAAAAACAAATTTAAAAAGTTTAACAAGTTTTTCTCACAGCCTTTAGAAAAGCTGCAAATTTGGTGAAGAGTGATAACATTAAATATGTGGTTTTATAAGTCAATATGGGCCTGCAGGGGTCCTTACAGAAGGTTTAGTGGCCCCTATTTCTATTTGAGTTTGACACCATTGATATAACTTTTATTTATTAAGTCCATTAAAGTGATACTGTTACTTTCTAGATATTTTGTTATGTTAAATTGTTTTTTCTCTAAAGATCCAATGAATTATGTTTGAATCTGGGAAGAATGATTAACAAATTAATGAACTTTTTCTATTAACTTTTCCCTTCTAAAAAGTTAAAAGCTAGCTGCTTAAGATAAGAGTCAATGACCTAGTTATAGTACTTAGCAAATGAAGGTGTATTGAACATTTCCACAAGTCTGTCTGGATATCATAAATTTCTCATTTCACTCCAAGGAGTGAGATTTGACAAATATGTTCAGTAATATTGGAACTAATAAAGTAAATAAGTAGTCTTGAGACTAGAAGTATAGTTACTCCATTTTCTTGGTACAGAAAGGAATGTTGAAATGGTTGCCATACATGTTTTTCAGCTTAGGGAAGCTCATCCTATTTGTTTGCGTGCCACTTGAAGTAGAAATGTCTGTGATTATATCGATTGGATTAGCACAAAAGGCAAACTGAACTTTTCATTTTCAATTGTATTTAATCTAGGAGAGATAATTTAGGAACATTATGCATTATAACTAATCTTTAAACTGTGCCTTGGGTGAGGTCAAGGAAGTCTAAGAAGCCACCATGGTACCATATAACAATAGAGAAACTGTTGTTGCTTGTGTAGCTGGCTTCTATTTCACTATTTAATATGGCTGCAAATGGCTGCTTGGATTTAATTCACTTAAATTGGATAAGCCCTTATTCTTCCTGTTTAGCATTATAATTGGACATCTTTATGCCCACACTATATAGTACCTACAATAGAGATCATCCTGCTCCCTCTCCGATGATGAAAACTGTAATTACCGGTTGAGGAAATCAGCTACAGTAGTAATTAGTGTATAATGGGGTAATATTTCCCCATCTAAGCTTATTCTTGTTATTACTTAGCATACCATAGGGCTTTTTATAGTAATATTGTTGACTGCTCTTCATTTTCATTTACTTCCACTGAAGAGTGTAGTCCATTTCAGGACAGAAAATTTCACTTTTGAAGTACTACGAGGTTTTAGTGTTTGACCACAGGTATTTCCCATTGGCCTAGGAAGATAAAGAGTGATATTGGGTATCATGCACTCTTATTATTCACAATAAGAGGACTTCATCTGTTTTAATAAATAGTTTGAGATGGAGTCTCTTTGTTTCATTTTCTTTTTCTTTGGACTAAGATTACTAGATATATTATTCCATTAACATGTGTTTTTGGACAAGATGAAGTAAACTTTATAGAGCACAACACAAACATTCAGTGATCTTAAGGAGAAAGGAGAAGAGGACTTATATAGCACCTACTATGTGCCAGGCACTGTGCTAAGCACTTTTTACAAATATCTCATTTTATCCTCACAATACCCATGAGGTAAGTGCTATTATTACCCCATTGTACTGTCGAGGAAAATAAAGCAAACAGAAGTTAAGTGCTTTGCCCAGTTTCACACAGCTAATTCTCATCTTCCTAACTCCAGACCCAGCGCTCTAACCACTACGCTACCAGCTGCTTCTGAAGACCTAGAAGCAGTAATCACTCCTTACCTCTGTGCTCTAAAAATCTGCTTTTTTTTAAGGTCCATCTCTGGTGGCACTTCCTAAGTGAGGCCTGTCTTAGTCCTTCCTGTTGTTAGTTTTCTCCCCTAATGAAATGATTTTCTATTTACTTATTTATGTTACATCTTGTATCCCCCCAATAGAATGTAAACTCCTTGAGATTAGGGACTGTTTCATCTTTGTGACAGCTATGTAGCATCTCGATAGAATGTGTTGGACCTGGACCTGGAGTATGGAAGACTTGAATTCAATTGCAGCCTTCGACACTTTCTAGATGTGTGACCTTAGTTAAATCACTTAAACTCTGCATACTTCAGTAATCTGAACTATAAAGTGGGGATAATAATAGCACCTACCTTCCAGGGTTGTAAGGACAAAATAAGATAATGTTTGTAAAGTGCCTTGCGAACTTCAAAAAGTGCTTTATAAATTAGTGGTTTTTTTGGTCATCACTCTTTTCCCACTGGTAAGTTCTTTTCTGCAGGGCTACCATTTTGGGGATACCTCCCAGGCTGGCCATACTTTATTTCCCTCTCAGCTATGATTCTGACTCCATGGACTTTGTCACCATACCCCCTCTCATTTCGTCACTGGTCCTGCTTTCCAGATCCCTTTTGTACGTTGTCTTCCCCCATTAGAGAGTAAGCTCCTTGAGGGCAAGTATTGTGCCAGGGACCATTTTTCTTTTTGGATTTATTTGTATCTATAGTGCTTATCACAGTGCCTGACATACATAGTAAGTGTTTAATAAATGCTTCTTGGCTTGCCTTTGTCTTTGTCTCCTCAGTATCCAGCAGAGCGTGTTAAACATACATTTAATAAATGCTTCTTCTTCTTGTTATCTGTGTATATGTCATCCCACTGCTAGACTGTACATTTCATAAGAGTAGGGGCCATGACTCAAATTTACTCATCTCCCTCTAGGGCCCAGCATAGGAGGCCTTTAGTAGAGATTTGTTGGATTAAATTGAATTTTGAGAAGTATATTAAATAGTTATGGAGATGCAGGGATTTACTTCAGGGCATAGTGAACCACCTCGCAAAGCTTTGTTGTTGTTGTTTCAGTTGTGTCTGACTCTTCGTGACCCTATTTGGGGGTTTTCTTGGCAAAGATACTGGAGTGGTTTGCTATTTGCTTCTGTAGCTCATTTTTACAGAAGAAAAACTGAGGCAAACACGGTTGAGTGACTTGCCCAGGGTCATATGGCTAGCAAATATCTGAGTCCAGATTTGAACTCATGAAGATGAGTCTTCCTGATTGCAAGCCCAGTCTTGTATCCCCTGTAGCACCTAGCTACCTATCCTCTGTTTTATTAATAAGTTGGCATCCCCTTCATTGGTTGCATCGATGGAAATGTCTGTGTTTTATTTTTATAGTAGATGGTTATGGGGTAGGTGGGTGTTGCAGTGGATAGAACACTGGGGGTGGAGTTAGGAATACCTAAGTTCAAATTCTGCCTCAAACATTTATTATCTGTGTGATTCTGGGCAATTCACTTAACCTCAGTTTGCTTCAGTTTCTTCATCTATAAAATGGGGATAAATAATAGTACCTCATGTGTTTTGAGGATCAAATGATATAATGATTGTAAAGCACTTAGCGCAATGCCTGGTACCTAATAAATGCTATATATGATATGATACAACACTACACAACACGACATGACATGACACGATGCAATACAATAAAATACAGTGTAATGCAATACAATACAATGTAATGCAATATAATATAATATAATGTAATATAATATAATATAATATAATATAATATAATATAATATAATATAATATAATATAATATAATATAATATAATATAATACAACTTACATTAGCTATAATCATCGTTATTCGTTTCTTGAGGTCCAAATTTCCATTCCAGCACTTGAATGCTGTTTTTACTTTCCTTGAATTCTTATAGCTGAATAAATAAATTGCCACTCACCATGATGAAAGCTCTACTTTTCTTGTACAGATAAAATAGGAAATGATCCTAAATTGATTTACTTTCATTTTCAGTACAGGCAAATTGTATATGATTATATCTTTCTTAATTGGGACATAAAATAAATTTTAACTGTTGCTTATCCCCAGAAAAAGACACATCATTAAAATCTAGAAATTCTCTTGATTTATGTCTGTTCCTTTTATGTACCCTTTGTGATGCTGCATCCAAATTAGTGAGTAATTTAATTACTGTGTTATGTTTATAACTGGTGTTCCAATTAGTTTAAAATGACAGCTTATTCATAAGATAGTTACATTTCCGAAGTAAGGTTGGTGGCTAAGATCAGAGTGCTATTGAGTTTTAAATTTTATTTTGAAAAATTAAAAATCTGTTTATTAAAAAAGAAAGGATGAAATCTTAGTACTTTGTCCGTATACTCAGTAATACAAATATGTAAGTGCTTTTTCATTGATGAAAGAGAATTTAAGATACTTCATAAAGAAAAATCTTCATCAATTTCTGAATAACAAATTTGCTTTAATGAATTTATACCTTTGTTATCAAGTATTATCAAGTACCTGTTATCTTATTTCACACTGAATATAAAACCTGATCTTATTATTTTAAAATGTGTAGTCCATATATTCTTAACCTTTTTTGTGTTAAGGGTCTCTTTGACTGTTGGGTGAAACATGGAACCCTTCTAAGAATAATGTTTTTAAATAGATAAAATATATAAAATAGAAAGGAAACTAGTTGTATTAAAATACAGTTTTGTGCCAATATATATGTCATATGTATGTACGTACGTACGTACGTACGTACGTATGTATGTATAGGACTGAGCAGTGTTCTGGAGACCATGGAAAGAGAGACTAACAAGGAAAAGCACAGCAGTATCAAAAGCTGCAGAAAGGTGAAGGATGATGAGGACTGTTGGATTTAGCAATTAAGGGGTCATTGATAACCTTAGAGAGAGCAGTTTCAGTTAAGCAGTGAATTTTCAAGAGGTTGAGAAATTAGTGGTTGGTGCAGAAATAGGGACAGCAAACATAAATGACAGTTTCTAGGAACTGAGCAATGAGAGTGAGGAGAAATGTAGTATTGTACCACAAAGGCATTAATGGTAAGAACAAGGCGATGATTTTAAGCATAGAGTAAACGTGAGCATCTTTGTACAGCCCAGAGAAAGAGTCAGTTCTTAAGATGAAATTAGAGATAGAAAGGGAATGATCACTGGGGCTCCCAAAGGAGATGGGAAGGAGAAAGGGTCCAAGCTGAAAGTAGAGGATTTAGCCTTTTTTAGTTTCTTCTTATGAAAGTATTTTTTTTACAATACTTAAAGAAATTAATTCAGGCTATTCACCGCAAGGTCAAATACTGAAGCTTAAATACTTTGGCTACATGACGAGAAGATGGGACTCATCAGAAAAGACCCTGATGTTGGGAAAAATTGAAGGCAAAAAGAAAAGGGGACAGAAGAGGATGAGATGGATAGATAGCATCATGGACATGAGATAGTGGAGGACGGAAGGGGCTGGCGTGCTATGTATGTATGGTCCATGGGGTCGCAAAGACTGGGACATGACTGAATGACTGAACAGCAATAATAAGTATTTTTAAATTCCATTCAACAAACTTCTTTTGGATGCCACTGTATACAGAGTCTTGTCTATCTGTGGGGAATATTTAGTTTGGGGCAGATATGATCCCAGCCTGGAGGTAGCTAGATGATACAGTGGATAATAATTATTAATAACAATATTAGCCAACATTTATATGGTGTTGGCTAAGTTTTAGGCAATGTGCTGAGCCCTTCGCAAGTATGATCTCAGTTGATCCTTACAACAACCCAGGGAGGTAGGGGCTGTTATTATCCCCATTTCAAAGATAAGGAAACTGAGGCAGACAGAGGGTAAGTGACTTTCCCAGAATTGCACAGAATCACACAAATAAGTGTCTGAGGCTGCATTTAAAGTCAGGTCTTTCTGACTCCAGGCCCAGTGCTCTTTCCACTGAGCCATGTAGCTGCCTTAAATAAGAGAGCCATCTTACAGTCCTGGTCTTATTTGATACTATTCATCTCCGCATATACTATGCTGCAAAGCAAACTGGGCTATTTGTACCATTCCCCATTTGCTTATGCTGGTCCCTATATCTGAAATGTTCTCTTCTATTGAATTTAACTCTAACTCAAGTGCTACCTCCTCCATGAAGTTTTCTCTGATATTCCCAGTCAAAAATTACCTTCCCCCCCAACTCTTGGACCTCACCTAGTACTTTCTTTACACCTTCTTGTGAACTAATCATTTATACCTTTATTTCCTTTTTAAATACATGCCACATTTCTCTGCGAGGGTGATACTTGTCAGGGGAAGGGAATAAGCATCTATGTAATACTATAGTTAACTATTTATATTGTAGGATGGAGTTCAATGCCATAGAGTTTTACATGATAAGTTAAGGAATTTGAATTTTTTCTGCTAAGTGCCATAGAAGATGGACAGTCATAAAAGAGGAGCTATGGAAGTGACATAATGCTGGAAATTAACTATGGGGGAAGGGAATGCATTTCAACAACAGGATTCAGCCGGGGGAAGCTCTGTAGGCAGGATATAGAATACCACGTGTGGGGGAATGACAAGCAAGCCAGTTTAGCTAGAACGTAGAATTTCTGAAGAAGAGTAAGTGACATAAGTCTGGAAATGTAAGTTGGAGTGTTCTTGTGGAAGCTTCAAATGCCAGGCTCCATGGAGTCTACAGCTAGGTGCTACAGAGGATAGACTACTGAACCTGGAGCCAGGATTGTTGTTTAGTCATTTTCAATTGAGTCCAACTCTTTGTGACCCCTTTTTGGGGTTTTCTTGGCAAAAATACCAGAGTGGTTTGCTATTTCCTTCTTCAGATCACTTTACAGATGAGGAAACTGAGGCAAATAGAGTTAAGTGATTTGCCTAGGATCTGAGATCAGATTTGAATTTGGATCTTCCTGACTCCAAGCCTGGTACTCTATCCACTGTGCCACTTAACTGTCTATGGAGACAGGAAGACCTGAGTTCAAATCCAGCCTCAAATACTTACTACGTATGTGACCCTGGGCAAGTCACTTAATTGCTGTCTGCCTCAGTTTCCTCAACTGTAAAACGGAGATAATAATAGCATCTACCTTCTAGAGTTGTGGAGGGGGTCAAATGAGGTATTCATAAAGCACTTAGCATAGTGTCTGGCACATAGTAAGTGTTTAATAAATGCTGCTTCCCTTCTTTTCCCTGTATTTTATCCCAAAGTCAAGAGGTAACTAGTGAGTCTGGACTTTTGAGTAGGAGGGTGACGTGATCAGAACTGTGTCTTAGGAAGATTATTTTGACACATGTGTGGGAAGGGATTGGAGAGGGCTACTGGGCTTCAGAGAGACCGATGAAAAGATTATTACAGTAGGTTAAAGGATAGATGAGCCAGGCCTGATGAGGGGGGTGGTAGTTGTGCAAGTGTCAAGAAAGGAATGCATGTGAAACTAGTGTATAGGTAAAATCAATTGATTGAACGTAGGTGGGGTGGGAAAGAGGAAGGGTCAGAGATTACTTGGAGACTGCAAACCTTTGTGGCTAGAAGAATGACGGTGCCCTTGACACAGATAAAGAATTTTGGAGGAAGGATGAGTTAGGTGTGGGAGTTGTTGTGTTTTGTTTTGGACAGACATGTCATGTTTGAAATGCCTACAGGATATTTAGGTAGAGCTGTCCAGGAGATAATTGCTGATATTTAGGAATCTGGGAGAGAGGTTAGGGCTAGATATGTACATTGGGAGTCATATGTGCTGAGATGATGATTAAACACAGAATATCTGAAGAGATCACCAAGAAATCTGTATAAAGGGATAGAGAAGAGGGCCCTGGATACAGCCTTGGGGAATGCCCCTGCTTAGGGTCCAGGAAATAAAATGATTATCCAACTGAGGAAACTGAACATTTGTAGTCAGATGTATAAAGATTAGATCTTTTTTTATTGTAATCCTTTGATTTAATTACAAAGAAAGTAGTGTTTTTATCCATCTGTCCAAGAGTCTGCAGAAGATTAATCATAAAAGACTACCAACAGCAGAGTAACTTGTCCTAGGACTTAGCAAATGAGTTTTTATCAAGATTGAATTAATATGCATGAAGTGCTTTGCAAACTTTAAGACACCAAATCTGAACTCCATCAAACTAAGATTAGAAAAATGAGATCATCATGATAATAATAAAAACCAATATTTATATGTTGCTTTAAAGTTTGTGAATATAAGCTCCTTGAGTTCGGGTGCATTTTGGTTTTTATGTCTCCAGTACTTAGAACAGCACCTGGTACATAATGAACACTTTTTAAAAAAATGAATGAATGACAACACTTTATATAGGTTATGTCATGGGATCCTCATGAAACATGTAAATCTAAAATCTACTGACTGTCTTCTCCACATGTCAATTATACCAACAATACCTTTTCCTGTCTTGCTTATGCTATCCCTGTTTTACTGTCCATTAATATACCGATTTAATGGTTTTCTTCTGCCTTCAGTGTATCCTGGATCACATCAGTTTAATCTGCCTTATATTGTAAGGCAAGGGAGATGGAGCTTGTTATGTGTAGTTCTCTTTATGCTGTACTTAGCACGGTGCCCCATGCAATTACATGTTTATGATGATGAAAACAACCAGGAGAGGTTAGCGTTATATGGAAGCCAAGGGAAGAAAGAATATCCAGGAGAAGGTGGTCAGATGCCAGTTGGTAGCTGTGGAAATGTCAAGAAGGATTAAGACTGAGAGCAAGCCGTTGGATCGTGCAGTTCGATAATCATTGGTAACCTTAGACAGAGCAATTTTGGTTGAGTGGTAGGGTTGAAAACCCAGATTTCAAGGGTTGGAAAAATGAACAGGAAGTGAACAGAGAGAGGCAATGAGGGTAAATTGGCTTTTTCTAGGACTGTGACTCTGAAATAGATGAGAGAAATTATAGTTTGAGGGGATGGCAGAGTCAAGGGAAAACTATTCACTTAGGAGGTTATTAGCCTGGTAGCAATATGAAAGGGAGAATATAGAGTACTAGAGATCCACTGGGGGCTTTTTTCTTGTAAGGTGGTAATGAGGGCTTGAAGGGAATAGAGCAGGGGATAAAGATAAGAGATACTGAGAAGGTCAACCCATTTGAAGTTTGCATCCATTGAGATTCTGATTCTGCTTTGCCAAAGAAGTAGAGGGGTTAGGTAGTATTTTCCACTCCCCCCACCACAACCAGGTGATGTTGGAGATAGAACAACAGACTGGTCATCCAGAGAACAAGGTTTCAATCCTGATTCTTCTGTTTACTATCTGTGTTACCTTGGACAAATCTACCTTACAGGGCAGCTAGGTGGTACAGTGGGTAGGATGCCAGGCCTGGAATCAGGAAGACTCATCTTCCTGAGTTCACATCTGGCCTCAGACACTTAATAGCTGTGTGACCCTGGGCAAGACACTTCACCCTGTTAGCCTCAGTTTCTTTATATGTAAAATGAGCTGAGAATGAAATGGCAAACCACTCCAGTATCTTTGCCAAGAAAACCCAAATGAGTCACAAAGACACTATTGAACCCACTGAACAACAGCTACCTACCTTACATGGCTATTGAGGTTTTCAAATGGGATAATTGGAACCAAGTTCTTTGTGATCACAGGTCTAGATTTAAATCTAAGATCTAGAGTTGGGAGGGTCCTTAGAAGTTATGAGGTCCAATCCTCTCATTTTTTAGATGAGGGAACTGAGGCTAAGACAGGTTGGTCATAAGTGGTAATGCCAGAATTCAAAGTCAGATTTCATAACTCCCAAGTTCATCATCCTTTCCCCCTTACTATGCTGCTTTTAAACTTAATGTGCTTATGATTATGAATGGTTATTATCATAAACATTTATTGTGACTAATTGCATGGGACTCTGTATATCCTGTGATAAAAAGAGATCTGCATAGATCAACTTCTATCTTTCTTGTCTCACAACATAAGGCAGATTATATTGACACAACCCAGGGCATGCCAAAAGCAGAACAAAACCATTAAAACTTTACACTAATAGCCAGTTAAAATATAAATAGCATATGTAAGTCATGGAAAGGTATTTTTAATATAATGGGGAGGGGAAGGTCAGAGAGTAGCCTTTGAGATTTATATGTTTAGTAAAGGTAGGATCAGGGAACTATTGGTCCTTCACTGGTTGAATGTACCCAATTTTGTAATTTGTTAATTTTGTAAGAAAAGAAAAATACTTTAGATTTTATAAGCTAAAATCTCAAGAATTTATTTCCCAAATAACATCAGCAACAGGAGAGAGCATTTTAGAAATTAAAAACCAGAGTCAGATTGGTGCAAACATTTGAAATTGCTTAATAGCTTCTAGTGGTATACCAATTTGGTACAGTTTGGGTAGTATGAGATAAACAAAAATATTTTAACTTCACCTTGGAATGCAAACTCTACAACATAGCATAGACTTAGGTTACGGCTTCCCAGGGGGCATGATCTCATAATAATAATAATGATAGTGATAATAGGTATACTTAAATAGCTTGTACTCTGTTCCAGGCACTATGTTTACAAATATTATCTCACATGATCCTCACAACAACCCTGGGAGGTAGGTGCTATTATTATCCTCATTTTACAGTTGAGGAAACTGAGGCAAATAAAGGTTAAGGAACTTGCTTAAGGTCACACAGTTAAGTATCTGAGGCCAGATTGAAACTTAAGGCTTTTCTGCCTTTGTGCCTAGTACTCTATCTCCACTGTATCTCCAAGTCGCTTTCTTCTCCCACTATTGTGCCAGAAGTCTATCCCAAAGTTACCATTATTTACTATTGAGGGCGAGAATTAACTAACTTTGGATAAATAACTTGAGGATAACTAACTTCATTTCCCACTCATCACTGTGAACACAGATTTTTGGCTGACTTTAATTTATCTAGCTGTTTCAAAATTATTTATTTATTTTTAGCATCCTTTTTTTTTTAATTGAATTTTTAATTCCAAATTTTCTCCCTTCCTCACCCTCTGAGAAGGCAGGCAAAAGACATCAATTATATATGTGAAATCATGCAAAATGTATTTCTACATTAGCCATGTTGCAAAAAAAAATTAAAAAAGCAAGAACATTATACTTCAGTTTGTACTGAGAGTTCATCAATTCTCTCTCTGGAGGTGGATAGCCTTTTTCATAATGAGTCCTTTGGAATTGTCTTGGATCATTGTATTGATCAAAGTAGCCAAAGTCTTTCACAGTTGGCCATCATTACAACGTTGCTGTTACAATGCACAATGGTTTCCTGGTTCTTCTCATTTCACTTCACATCGGTTATATCAGTCTTGCCATGTTTTTTTTCTGAAACCCCCCCTCCGCCATCATTTCTTATAGCACAGTAGTACTCCATTAAAATTATATGCCACAACTCATTCAACCATTCCCCAATTGAGCATCCGTCAATTTCCAATTCTTTACTACCACAAAAAGAACTGCTATAGATATTTTTGAACATATAGGTCCTTTTTTCCTTTGATCTCTTTGGGGTACAGACCTACAAGTGGTATTGCTGGGTCAATGGGTATGCACAGTTTTATAGCCCTTTGGGCATAGTTCCAAATTGTTCTCCAGAATGGTTGGACCAGTTCACAACTCCACCAAAAGTGCATTATTGAGCCTCTTATGATTGCTCTTTCATGTTTACTTTTTGTATGCTTCTCAAGAATCTTGTGTTTGAATGTAAAATTTTATTTTCATATCTGGTCTTTTCATCAAGAATGCTTGAAAGTCCTCTATTTCATTAAATGTCCATTCCTCCCCCCCAAAAAGTTTATACTCAATGTTGGTAGGTAGGTTGTTTTATTTCAAGAATAAAATGCACAAATCCAAAAATGCACAGTTGTATAGCCCTTTGGGCATAGTTCCAAACTGCTCTCCAGAATGGTTGGATCAGTTTACAACTCCACCAACAATGCACTAGTGTCCCAATTTGCCCACATCTTTTGCAACATTTATCATTTCCCTGTTTTGTCATGTTAGCCAATCTGTTAGATGTGATGTGGTACCTCAGAGTTGTTTTAATCCTAGCTTTTTTGGCTTCCAGAAATACCATATTCCAGGCCATCCAGATTCTTTAACATGACAAATTTTGTGTGATCCTGATGTGGCTGAGCAATATTTGAATTTTTTTTTCTGGCTGTTTACAATATTTTCTCCTCGACCTCTGGAGCTCTGGAATTTGTCTATGCTATTCTTCAGAGTTTTCATTTTAGGATCTCTTTCAGGAAGTGATCAGTGGAGTCTTTTAATTTCTATTTTACTCTCTAGATCTAAGATATAGTTTTCCTTGATAATTTCTTGAAATATGAAGTCTAGGCTCTTGTTTTGATCATTCCTTTCGGATAGTCCAATAATTGTTTAATTATCTCACCCCATTCTATTTTCCAGGTAAGTTGTTTTTCCAATGAGATATTTTACATTTTCTATTTTTAAAAATTCTTTTGTCTTTTTTATGTTGTTTTTTAATGTCTCATGTAGTCATTAGTTTCCAGTTTCCTGATTCTAATTTTAAAAAAAATTATTTTATTTATTTTTAGTTTTCAGCATTCACTTTTATAAGATTTTGAGTTCTAATTTTTCTCTCTCCTTTCCCTCCCCCGTCCCATGCATGCAATCTGATATAGGCTATACATGTACAATCATATTAAACATATTTTCACAGTAGTCATGCTGTGAAAGAAGAATCAGAACAAAAGGGAAAAACCACGAGAAAGAAAAACAGAGAAAATAGTATACTTAGATCTGCATTCAGACTCCATGGTTCTTTCTCTGGATGTGGATAGCATTTTCCATCATGAATCGTTTGGAATTGTCTTAGATCATTGCATTACTGAGAAGAGCTAAGTCTATCAAAGTTGGTCATTGTACCATGCTGTACATTACTGTGTACAATGTTTTCCTGGTTCTGCTCACTTCACTCAGCATCAGTTCATGCAAGTCTTTCCAGGTTTTTCTGAAATCCACCTGCTCATCCTTTCTTGTGGAGCAATAGTATTCCATTACATTCATATACTACAACTTGTTCAACCATTCCCCAATTGGTGGGCATCCCCTTAATTTCCAATTCTTTGCCAACATAAAAAGAGCTGCTATAAATAATTTTGTACGTGTGGGTCCTTTTGCATTTTTTATGCTCTTTTTAGGATATAGTGCTAAAAGTGCTATTGCTGAATCAAAGTGTATGCACAGTTTTATAGCCCGTTGAGCATAGTTCCAAATTGCTCTCCAGAATGGTTGGATCAGGTCACAATTCCACCAACAATGCACTAGTGTCCCAATTTTCTCACATCTTCTCCAACATTTATCATTTCCCTGTTTTGTCATGTTAGCCCATCTGATAGGTGTGATGTGGTACTTCAGAGTTGTTTTAATTTGCATTTTTCTAATCGATAGTGATTTAGAGCATTTTTTCATATGACTGTGGATAGCTTTAATTTCTTCCTTTGAAAACTACCTATTCATATCCTTTGACCATTTATCAACCCAATTCTAATTTTCAAGGAATTATTTTCTTCAGTGAGATTTTATCCCTCTTTTTCCATTTTACCAGTTTTCCTTTTTAAGGAGTTCTTTTCTTCAGTGAACTGTCAAGCCTCTTTTACCATTAGACCAATTTTGTTTTTTTTTCAGGTGTTATTTTCTTCAATATTTTTTGTATTTCTCTTTTGCCAGGCTGCTAATTCTCTTTTCATAATTTTCTTGAATCACTCTCATTTCTTTTTTCCAATTTTTCCTTTACCACTCTTTAGCTCTTTCTTTAACTCTTCTAGGAATTCTTGTTGTAGTTGTATCCAATTAGCATTTTTCTTTGATGCTTTACTTGTTGATGTTTTCATGTTGTTGTCTTTCCTGAATTTCTGTCTTGGTTTTCCATATCACTGTGGTATATTTTTATGGTCTGGTTTTCTTGACTTTTTTTCTTTTCTTTACTTCTCTTCTTTTTTCTTTTCTTTTCTTCTCTTCTTTTTTCTTTTCTTTTCTTCTCTCTCTTTTTGCTTTTTGCTCATTTTTCTGGTCTATTTCATGACTTTGAACTTTATGGTTAAAGTTGGGGTCTGCTCACTTTGGGGTAGGAAGGCACTATCCTAAGCTTTAGGCTTTTTCATGCTGCTGTTTTCTGAGCTAGTTCTGGGGGTCTGCAAGTTTTTGATGCTTCCAAGGTGATGTGATGGGAGAGAGGTGTAGTCACTGCTCTCCTGGTGTGTACTCCGGTTTTTACCCAGGAAGGTACCCTGCTACTCTGAGCTGCAAGCGCTAACCCTCTTCTTGGACCTGGAATTGTGACCAGGTCCCCTGATCTCCTGCAGCCACAAGGGCTAGTGCTCATTTCTGCCTTGGAACTGTGACCAGGGCCCTTGCTCCCTTGTGACATATCACAAGCTCTCCTCTCCACTCAAAACTGCTTATGGGCAATCAAGTTGCCAGTCAGCCCCAGCTGTACCCAGTGCCAGTAAGGGGTTCCCTGTAATCTCTTTCTGATCCTCTGTCTGCTGAGAGCTCTCAATGCTGCTGCTGCTGCATCTGTCACTACTACCTCCAAGCCCCACTCCTGGGACTGCTGCCATGTTCCAGCCTGGCCCCCATCCCCATGTCTCTCGAAAATCTTGAAAATCTCCTAAATTGTCTTAGGTTGGAGAAATGTCTTACTCTTTAATTGGCTCTGCTGCATCAAAATTTGATTTGAGGAGTTATTTCAAAGTAGTTTAGAGGGGAATTTTGGGTGAATTCAGTGGGGTTCCTGTTTGCACTCTACCCTCTTGGGTCCTCCTTGGGTGACTTTTAAAATGGGTGTTTATATTTCCCTAAGGGGCACAGCATCCACCATTCTCATTGGGCATGAAGGCTAAAGATTTTAAAAAACAGGAGCACAATAGTCCACAGTGATGTATATTCTTGAGTTGATGCAATTGTGCTTTGATTTTATGAATGGGGCCTTGAAAATGCCTACCTCCTTCTCCTGGAAGCTATTTCAGAGAACAACCTCTTCATTCTCATTTTACCTAATATCTGAATTCTCATACAATGCTATTAATTCATAACTGCCAATTTGGCTGAATGCATAATCTACATCTTAAAACATGTCAGACTCTTCTTGGCAACCACAGAAGGTTTCCATGTTCCAAAAGGGAAATTCAGTTTACTTTTCTCTTTAATTGGATTGACTGGTGGTTTTAACCCTAGAAGGAAAGATAGATTTTGATCAAAAGAAAGGTTCAAATGTCACAGTAAGACAGTAAGGGGAGAACAAAACAAAGGCATGTGGCTTGGCAGTCAATTTGCAGACCAAACTTGTAGGCAAGCCTGTATCTTTGATACTATGATGAGATAACTGTTTTTCCTTCAGATGTCCCCACACCCCAATTTAGCCTCCAAATACAATGGGAGACATCCTTTTATTTCTTATAATAGCTTCCTCTAATTATATATTTATGAAAAGCAGTGTAGTCAGGTAGATAAAGATCCAGGAAGACTTGGATTCAGGTCCCATCTCTCACATATACTAGCTAAGTAATGCTGAGCTTAATACCTCAGGCAATGTCCAGGCAGAGAGGGCACCCATCTACATTCACACATGCATATGCATGCTATGTATGCACATATGTAATACATATTATATATCTAACAAGAGAACTTGGATCTCAATACAATATTCTGCTAACTTCATATTTTTTTGTGTGAAATGCATTAATTTGCCAGTATCGTGATGCTTTTTTGGTGGGGGGAAGTCAAGAAATTTTGGAGGTATAGCATAATCATTCCTCAGGAGGCACTGTAATTTCCAGACTAATGGCCATTTGGTCAAATGTCTAACTATATACTGGCTAGGTACCCAAAAGCCTTAGCCAAGATGCTGAACATTTTTACATACCAAAACCCTGAGATGGACTTAATAAATCAATGAACACTTAATCAGCAAGTCTCTGTTAAGCACCCACTTAGGTACTGTAGGAAGTGCTGGGGGGCCTTCAGTCCTCCCTTGGGTAAAGATTGGGATTAGATAGGCTTACTTGAGCCTAAAAGCAATATTCAAGTTCTGATCTAGATCTCAGCCAGTCCAGAGCGTATAATATCCAAATGACCCCTGGTGAGTTTGGTCATTTGAGGGAACTCTGAAGGGTAAAAATTTACTAGAGTGGTTAATAAGGATGTGGATCTAAATAGACTCCTCTGAGTTGGTTGTTTCCAATTTCTGACTAATCTGCCTACACAGAAGTTCTCTGAACTGCAATCCTACCTGGATTTTAACTATTATGTATATATTTGTTTGGATTAACTTTATATTTTTGCTTTTTTATATTTTTATATACTTGTCTTCTCTATTAGTATGTAAGCTCCTTGTTTGTACAGATTGCTTCATTCTTTGTATTTGCATCCTCAGCATTTAGCACAGTACCTGACACGTAGTAATCACTTAATAAGTACGTATTGATTGATTGTTGACAATTTTGGTTGTAAGCCAACTAGCTGAGATAATTCTATAAACCTTGCAAACACTAGGGCTGCATTGAAAAAAAACCAAAGAACTATAACTGAAATGAAAATATAAATGTCAGGTGATAGGGACCCAGTACCAGGAGAAATAGAGGTAAGCACACTCTTTGATGTAATCTAGACCCCACATAGAAATGCAAAAGTTACAATTAGAATTCTGTTTCTTGACCCACCTTCTTATCACAGAACCTGACTGCAACATCTCTCACAACCCAAATAGGAAGAAGTGATACTGTCAATGTGTGTCACCTGTTCCATCATAACCTCACCCCCAATATGATAATGTGGGAACATTATCTTTCACTGATTTGTAGCTGTCTGAGAAGGTACCATGTTGATGATGCTCAGCACCCAGCCACTCATCTACTTCTTATCCCTTTGTCCAGCATTATGTTGTCTTAATCTCTTAGCCAGTATATATCTCAGCCCTCTCACCACCCCCCATACAAGTTTAGGGCTTTCTCATATGCAAAAAACTTCCTGTGATGTCCTGTATTAGGGAGAGAAGAAATTTTGATTCACCCATCAGAACATCAACTACATATATATATATATATATATATATATATATATATGTATATATGTAATATGAAAATCTTATTTTTTGCTGAATTCATGGTAATTCCCAGCACAGCAGCTGGGACACCAATTTTATCACAATTTACCAGTCAGTATGTTAAGCACCTTACTCCTGAGAAGCATTAGAGTACTATTACAAGGAAAGTCTTTGTATTTTTGTATTCTTCCCTCTTTTGCTACCATAATTCTTGAACACTAAATCTTTTTCTGTATTTGGATCAGTCACTCTCAGTAGAATAGACCTTCAATCACAAGCGTACCCCCATGCTCTTTGCCTCTTTTACCCTAGACTCAGCAAAAATGCTTCCAGCCACCCTTTCCTTGTCCAAAGGCGTGAGAACTTATAGGTCATGAAGCTCCCATGAAGTAACACATTGTGTTACTAGTCAAACCATCAGGCTGTTGGACGTCATAGTATGAATTGTGAGTAGATCTTTTGTGGTTGCACTGTGGCCTATTGATGTGAATATGAAAATTACCTTCTCAGTATTTATATGAGACAATTTAATTTTAGCTTTTGCAAACAAAATCAGAATTATGTAATTTAACAAAAGGGCTCCTTTAGTGTTCTTATCCTAGCCAAAAACGTGGTAAAGCCCTAAAACATAGCGAATTTTCTTGAGGAATTTTAGTTTTGACATGTGTCAAACAGAATTGACAAGTCTATCTGTGTTTGTTCACTAGTATTGATATGGTTGCAATGCAAGCCAACAGAAGGATTTTAAAAAACCAGTTGGACAATAGTGCAAAATACATAGTATTGTCTTTCCTCTAGCCCCTCCTCCATCCCCGTTAGATAACTTTTCTTTTTACTAAATTATTTCTTATAGCAAATATACTCAACTTTTTCAGGCATCACATCTATTTACTTGAGCCGGTCTTCATTCATACCTCACCTTCACTTCAAATACAGGATAAGTCCCAGCTAATTTAGCACAATGTCTCATAGGTATTTAGAGAATATTGAGATCTACATGAATTATGAGGTCTATATTCAGTCCTAATTCCATGAGAGAATCAGTTTACAGAAACTTTTCAGTCATTTTAATTAAAAACAGCCTTGACCATTTGAAAATGTTAGAAAGTGTCATGACTGCCAATTGGAAAATAACTGGGGAGGGGAAATTCTTTAAATTTATTCAAAACTATTAAGAGAAATAATGGCTCAGAAGTGCACTCAATTAATGGCAATTAGCATTGCTAATTGATTGCAAATACTGTCAGGGGTGTTTTAGTCAACCTATTGAATTCTTATTCAACAAGTATTTACCTATTATGTGAAAAAGAACATGTGTAAGTGCTTTAAAAAAATTAATCTGTCCCTCCTCCCCCCTTCTCCTACTGAACAAAACAAAAAAGCAAACAAAAAAGCCAAGGCAGAAAAATAGAGCCCTCAATATATAGCTGACCAGCAAATCAAATTTTCAAATTGGCTATGTCCAAAAATGTGTCTCTTTTTGCATTTTAAATTTACCATCTCTTTATCAGAAGATGAATATCATGGTTTTCTTTTTCCCATTCTTTTGGGCTTAAAGTTTATCGTTGCCTTGATCATTGTTTTAAAGTCTTTTGGAGTTCTTTTTCTCTATAATGTTACTGTCATTGTATACATTTTTTTTCTAGCTTTCCTTCCTTTAATCTGTATTAGTTCATAGAGTAATTCCCAGTTTCCTTTGAAACTGTCCATTTTATCATTTCTTATGGAATAATAGTATTTTTGCACATGTTTCTTAAAATGGTAATTGAGATACTGGAACCAAAGAATTATGACTTGCTTATGAAGTTTGTCAGGCAGCTAGATGGTGCAGTAGACAGGGCACTGGGCCCAAAATCAGGAAGATCTGAGTCCAAAACTGGCTTCAGGCACTTCCTAGCTGACCCTGGGCATGTCACTTGACCCTGTTTGCCTCAGTTTCCTCATCTGCAAAAGGATCTGGAGAAGGAAATAGCAAGCCACTCTGGTATCTCTGCCAAAAAAAAAACCCAAATGAGCTCAACGAAGAGTCAGACGTGACAGAAACGACCGAACACCAACAAATATTCTATGTCATTATTGTCCCCTAAATACAATATATAAATTAAAAACAGTGGTTGTTCTCCCACTAGCTGAGCACGTGTTATTTAGCTCTGGGTGTACCTGAAGTAAAGTACACTGCACTTAACAATCATTTCTAAAGTTTTTGTGTGAAAAGCCTAAAAAAAGAGTGCCATTGAGGATCATAGGTTCCATTGGGGGATATAATGGATACTAATCATGTTAACTCTTCCAACTTTCACTTTGCATAACCAAAAACACCTTCCTTCTGTATCTCTACCTCCATCACTTCTCAGGGGTTCAGAAGTGGTGATCAAAAGGTAGTTGGCTTCCACAGAGGATGACCTTTCTTTGAATGTGTGAGGCGGAGGACCATGTGAACTTATGTAGACTTGTAAGTCTATATAAAGATTTGTATTTTATCTATAAGTCTATAGAAAACACAAAGATAACTTAAAACCGCACTGACTTGGGATACCCTGTATGCATACTATGCATATGCACACATCCAATCACCCCTTTCTTTTCTTTATTCTCTTCCACTTAGTTATAGCCTCCATCTCTTCTTGCCATGTCTGGTTGATAGGGAGATTTTTTTGTGCATTCATAAAAATACATTAAACAAAATATCTTAAGGGGTATATTTTTGGTTCTTTGGATTATTTTGTTTGTTTTTGCTTTTTCAACTTTTAAAAGAATTTGAAATATTTAAAAAATGGATTAGTTTTTTGCTCAGTACTGAGTATTTGCTCAACTCAGGGTGAGGGCGTGGCATTGACATAATAGTTATAAGAGAGGTGAAGTTCCAAATGTAAAGATCACACACATAATCACAAAGAAAGTTTACAGAAGACCTTTCCTATCTGACAGATCTTATTTGAATAACAAGTTTGAGTGGGATTCCTTGGATTGTGGGAGTGAAATTAATTATATAGCCTTTCAAGGGAGTTGTTACCATTTCACTGAAATCGATTAAATTAGTAAACTTATGAAACTGGCCATCTATTGTGACTATACAATAAGATACGAAGAAAATATTGCAGGAGAGAGTAAGAAGTAAAGGCAGGCAGAAAGAATGAAATAATTTTAGATACACAAAGATGAAAAAATTAAAAATGGAAAACTTTTAAAGAGACATTCTTAAACCGTGACATAGTAAAACATACTTTTTCCCTTTCAGATTCAAATGACAATAGGTTAATACATTGTTTTGTAAATGATAAAAATTAATTTGCTTTTTTTTATAGATACTGGTAACAGGGTATCTGCTGACGGCTATTGTTGGTGCAGAAATTTGGCACAAACCTTTGGTGTTTGGTTACTATATTACAGCTGTATCATTGACCTTGATTATAGGTAAGTTCTCAGAGTCACTCAAATCCATGTTATTTTTTCACTACTTATTTTCATGATTTTATTTTGTATGCTACAGAATCATGTAATCAGCATGCTCTACATAATTTTGAGGAGTGAGGACCATTTTCTTCTTTCTCTTTCCTTATGATCTTTGGTTATTATTTGATTATTCACCCACTCAGAAATTTAAAAAGCATCTATGTGCAAAATAGGGTGTAGGTACTGAGATTTTTTTTTTTTGAAGGGAGTGGAGAGAATCAGACTTGTGATTTCATTGGTAAAGGGGTCTCTTGGTCAGGAAACTTTCCCTAGTGGTGCAGGTGAGCACCTACTCTGTAATTTACTCATTTAATTTATAGTCTTAGAGAATTATGTGGGGCTCAGAGAGATTTAGTAATTTGCCCAGAGTCATATGCTGGTATATGTTTGGGGAAGGACTTGAACCCAGGTCTTCCGGACTCCAAAGCTATTTACTTACTATGCCATGTTTCCTCTTCTAGCAGAAATAATAAGGAAGAAATAAAGCATAGCCTTTGACTGAGCTTACAGACTAATAAAGGAGATAAGACATAAAGAAATAAACATAATTTTTTAAAAGATCCTATTTTCCATGTGAGAAGCTCAAAGTGTTTTGAGAGTTCTGGGATGGGAAAATTAATTTCTACCTGTAGGGGCCAGGAAAGCTTTGGTGGAAGAGGTAGCATTTGCTGTGGGTCTTGAAGAATGGACAGGATTTCAATAGGCCATCGAGAATTTGTTTCTTGATTGATACTTCCCTCTATGATAATGAGAGGGAAAGCCTCTCTGTAACTTCTCAGGTATGTACTGAGTAAGCAGAGGCCAGGGCCATATCTCACCATAGTCCAATTCCTGTTGTGATATGAAAAAGTCAGGTCATGCCACTCCCTTGCTCCTAAGGATTAAAAAAAAATAAACAAATTCCCAACCAAGAATCTCTGCTGTCTGGGAACACAGAAAGAACCCTTCTGGAGAAAACTCTTTGGAATTATACCGATTCACAGATGAGGCCATGGAATCACCTGACTCTGGGCATTTTGACTGGTTCTCCTCCATACCTGGACTTCTCTCCCTTCTTATCTCTCCCTCCCAGCTTCTCTGGCTCCCCTCAAGTCCCAGCTAAAATCCCACAGTCTATAGGATTCCTTTCCTAATCCCCCTTAATTCTAGTGCCTTCTCTCTGTTGATTATCTCCAATTTGCCGTGTATATAGTTTGTATGTAGTTGTCTCCCCTATTAGCCTGTGAGTTCTTTGAGAGCAGGAACTGTTTTTTTCCCTTTCTTTGTATCCCTAGGGCTTAGCACAGTGCCTACCACATGGTAGATGCTTAATAAATATTTACTGACTGTCTGACTGAAACCAAAATCCGCCATGAGTGCAGGAATACCCCTGATTCTATGATTTGTCTTCTTCTGCCATATGAATAATGTACCTCAGTGGTGTTATACTTGTTCTGCATTTTTGAGACCTAAGTTGGCTAGTTTCAAGATTTCTAAGATAAGAAAATTTTATGCTCTGTTACATAATTCTGCTTTCAACCCCCTGCTGGAAATAATTAAAATCAGTTGTCTCCTAGCAAATGGCTGGGCTGGCTGCCACCCCACCCTGGCATGCTGGTTTCCTGTCTTTTTTGGAGGATAATAGAGCAAAAAGCCATAGGATACAGAGACATAAGGAACCCTGAAGATCATGTAGTCTAGCCTCCTTATTGTATGTATGAGGAAACTGAGGCCCAGAGAGGTGAAGTGTACTTGTCCAGGGGTCACACATAGGTAAGAAGTATCAGGCCAGTATCCCTTCTTTCTGCCAGGAAGTCTATACCTAGAGGAATTCCTCTTTCTAGGCCCTCTCCCTTTATGCCCATGCTATGCCAACTGCAGAAACATGGCATGTGCCCCTTATAACATGTATAGATGCTTATTCCTCTTCAGCAGTGTAGAGACCTGGTGACTCCCATTCCCTCTGGTTGCATTTGCATTGGGAGGGACCTCTTTCTCTGCTGTGTTGGAAGTGTAACCATAGCAGCCTTACATGACTAAGCTTGAACATGGCAAGGATTTTTCTTACTACCACAGCAAACATAGTATCTGGTGGTCCTTACCCTTTAAGGCTACCTCACCTAGGCCTATAACAGTTAGTCAATGAGAATTTATTAAATGTCTGCTATGTGCTGGGCTCTGGGGATACAAAGAAAGGCATAAGACAGTCCCCGGTAGAGATGAACTTTCTAGGTACTGGGAATGGCACAACAAAAGTAGAAAATGCCTGGATATGTTAGTACAACAGTGAGTGGTCCAGCTTAGAAGATAGAGTGATGGTGAATATTCTGAAGCAAACCTGGAAAAATAGGTTGAAACCACATGATTTGTTGTTGTTCTTCAGTTATTTCAGTTGTGTCCAACTCTTCATGGCCCCATTTGGTGGTTTCTTGGCAAAGATGCTAGAGTGGTTTGCGATTTCCTTCTCCAGCTCAATTTGCAGATGAGGAAACTGAGGTAAACAAGGTTAAGTGACTTGCCTAGGGTCACATAGCTATGTAACAACAATGCTGCTTGCTGCTACTTTGGCTGTGTAAGGCCGATAATGCCAGCACACAGGAGGGCTGCTAGCACAGGTTCTTTGATCTGCTTTTCTAAGGAAGGCAACTTTAAGGGGTTTACAATCTCACTTTAATTAAGTGTACATATATCATTCACTTAGTTCAGGGGGAAAAGTTAGCACCCTGAACTTTAGAGCAAATACAAACAGAAATTACAAACAGAGACAATATAAACAGATCAACAGACAGGCTTTTGTCTGACCATATCACAATATATAGTTACCAGAGAGAGAAGCACCAACATCTGGGTTTCCAAAGTAGGGGGAGCTCTCCAGAGCTATCCAGAGCCTCATCTGGCCAAACCACACAACCACTCTTCCAAAAAGTGTGCCCCCACAACAAAAACACCAACCTCAGATCATATATATACTTCTCAGGCCCCTGGGGCTTGGTACCTACTTAGCAAAAGGGTGTATGGCCTGGGGCCTGGAGCTTTCTTGTTTCTCAAACAGGTCATCAAAGTCTCTTGATTCAATCAAAGACTCCTGATTGAAACAAAGACAAGATTAATCAAAGGCACTTGATTACCTCAGTGCTATTGAAGCATTCCAGAACAAAAGACAACAAGAAGTCCCATTTTGCTTGCCATTACATCTGAAAGGCAAGACTCATCAAAGGTACTTGACTGCCTTAGTGCTGAGAAGCACTCTTAAAGAAAAGACAAAGGCAAAAAGTCCCACCCTGCTTGCCATCACAGGTTACTAAGTATCTGAGGCCAGATTTTAACTCAGGAAGAGGAATCTCCCTGACTTCAGTACTGGTGCTTTCTCTATTCACTGTGCCACCTAGCTGGCCCATCCACATGACTTCATAATAATACTCCTCAGCTATAAGAATGGCTGTTTTACAGAGTATAGGTATTAGCTTATCTCCCTGAGGATAGAACAAAAAGAATTGGGCTCCTATTATAATATGGAAATGTTGATTTAAGAATAAGTAGTAATTTCCTGATGAAGTTTGCTATCAGACCCAGGAAATTGTTATTGATAATGATTGTAGAAGACCTCCCTTGGAAATCTGGGGGAAGGGATCAGTGGTCCTAGTTGACTCCTGTCTCTCCTTAACTTGAGTTTTCATCTCTAGGGGCCTTAGCTTTCCAGATTTTGCCTTGGAATTAGGAGGAGCTATTACTACCACCACACTCCAAAGGGCACTCTGTTCTTCCAAGATCTCTGCCTTTACTTTGATGGATAATCAGTGATCCCATCCGTTGACCCTGTTGACCCTCCATTGATGGCAGATTGGAACTCTTTTATATCTTCTAATTTGGGGTCATTCTAAGACATCTATGTCTCTTTGTAAATCCCCCATTATGCATCTGCCTAATATGCTAGAAGCTTTCCTCTAGTTCCAATTCCATCTAATTCAAACCAACAATTATTTATTAAATATATACTCTAAATAAGGCATTGTATTTAGTGCTGAGAACACAAAACCAAAAACAGAAAGAATATTCTTTGTCAAAGAGGTTACTTCTCTGGAACTCAGTTTTCTTATCTATAAAGTTAGGAGATTGGGCTGAAATTACATAAATGTATATGTGTGTGTGTGTGTGTGTGTGTGTGTGTATATATATACATATATATATATACATGCATATGTACACATATGAATGTATAAAAGTGTGTGTAAAATGACCCATTTCTCTCTGTTTGGGTTGGTTTGTTTGAAGCATTCTTACTTGGCAGTTGTTAAGTTAGTCCGCTCTAGGTGAAGCATCTCCCTTCAATCATTGTTTTGGACTCGCATCTGAGCCTGTTCCCTCTTGAAGCCATGTGGCCCCAATTGAAGAGTTCTCATTCCTGGATCCTGTCTTTATCACATAACCTCCTTCCAATTATCAAGAACAGATTGCTCTCTCTTATTTCAAAATCCAAATTCTCTCAATCCTCTCACCCCACCCCACCCTTGCCTCCACCCCTCTTGCCCCAGCCCCATGTTGGATTGCCCACTAAGTTTCTGTTTCCAGTCAAATAGATTTTTAAAGTTCTCATTTATCATGTGTAGAGCTAAAATGTTGGACGTATCTTGACTGTCAAAGGTTGACTAAGCCTTTTCCCAGCTTAGGTAAATAGTTCTCCCCACTTACTCAAGTTCTCTTGCCTCTCAGCAGAGTGACCTTTATGGAATCCCATCCATACAGGTTTACAAAAGGCCACTGTTGCAGCTCTAACACTTGTTAGCTGTGTGAACTTGGACAAGTAACTTCCTTTCTTTGAGGTGCCATTTCCTTATTTATAAAATTTGGATGGTAATACCTATACTACCTACTGCCCTGGGTTGCTGTGAGGAAAGTATTGTAAGGATCCCTTCACCTCTCTGCGTCCAAGGCACATTTTGAAGATAAATCTTTGGGTTTGCTTTTCAAATTGTGTTTCTGGATTACTTGATCAGATTCAGTTGCTTTTGCTGACTTCATTTTCTTAAAGACAATTATCAGTGTTTAACATATTACATTGGATAGAGAGTCCAAATATGTTGGTGTTACCAATAAGAATAATTCATTGTAGAAATGTTCCATTTTACATATGTTAATTGTTCCTTTTTAAGCTTTATATTCCCTGAACAATCTGTTTTAGTTGGACCTCAAGCCAACCTCTCTGTAGGCTTGTTTTCTCAATTTTTTTTTTGCTGTTTTGTGAACCTATATTGCTTATAATTTGCAAATCTTGTTAGTAGTGTTTTGTAAATAAATTTGTACTCTTGACCTATATTGCCCTTGGCTGAAATGTCTTTCTGCTTAACAAGAAGATTAAATTTTTTCCAGCTCAGGTAGATCAGTTGTCACGTGTTACCAATGGGGATATGTGTGGTAGGAATGTCTTAAACAGTATCACCAGTATGACCAGAAAAGGAGAAAAGGCTGGTCATATTGTGAGGACAAGGGTTACTAGTGCCCAAGTGTTGTGCTGGTATTCCCCAAATATTAAAAGACTCAAAAGAGCTTTTAAGCACATTTGGAAGATCCTTTATGAGGGATTTATGACAAACCCAGTGTGCCTGGTTGGTTGTGATCTATGCTAGGAGAGAGAGTCAACACACAGATGAGATCATGGATCCTTTAAATCATGACACTTTGAGTAAATCTCTTACAGGATTAACTGATTTTATGATTAAAATTTTAAAGAGAATTGTTCTTCCACAAAGGTTCTCTTACAAAGAGAACAATTGACTAACACCATAGGTTCAAAATAACCTAACATCCCATGTGATTGTTTTTTTTTTTCAGTATTTTCCAACAGCTCTTTTCCCCAAAATCATTTTCTAAAAGTGTGCTCAAGAAGCCAAATGCATGTAAAACTTCAGTACGGAATCATAGTAGCTAAGAGTTTTTGGATATGTTATGTGTGGGTGTCTATGTATGATTCCCATCTGCCTTATCAGTAATAAAGATAGAGCTCTATTCCAGTCTGATACCTACTTAACCTTCTGAAGTCAGTGTGCAAGGAATAAAATGTGTAACGGCAGGCTGTGGTCTAGAGGCTCGCAGTGGGGCTAAAGATGGTTTGAGAAAAGCGCTGTGCTCAAATGCCACGTGCCACATTTCTAAGGACTAAGTCATGTAGGAATTTCATTTGCATTTTTCAGTGTTTAATTTTCATTCTGAAGGATCTGTTTGCTTGCTGGTGCTTTTAATTTATTATGCTGTTGCAGAATACATCATTCTAAGGAAGAGATGCCTCTAATTTCAGCAGAGTAAAGAGGGGAAAAAATGAACACGTGGCAGGATATGGAACTAATTTATAAAATTATTAGATGCCAATGGCTCTACACGAATTCTTTTCTTATTCACTGTACCCTGCATTACTTAGTTCCCTATCCCTTCTTGTCATTTGGCTTTTCTCTTATTCATCTTTATTTTATGTTTCCAAGTTTTCCCTTCCTATACTTCTGTCTTTATATCCTGATCTCTCTTTATTGTCTGACTTCGTATTCTGTGCTTCCCTTTTCCTCATACTTCCTGTCTCTTCTACTCTTCCGTCTCTTGTTTCCTGATTATCTCAATTGTATCCTCTTATTTTTCTATCTATAGGAATTTACTGACCTCCTCTTCTAGAGATAGTATGGAAAGGACAGTGGATTTGAAATTAGGAAATTTGGTTTTGAGGACTGGTATCACTGTTCACTAATTATCTAGCCAAGTCAACAAGCACCTGCTATACCAAGAACTATGGATACAAAGAAAGGTTAAAAAACAGATCCTCCTCTCAATGAATTCACACTCTAACAGGAGAGACAACATGAAAACAACTACATACAAACAAGATATATATGGTAAATTAAATAGTCTCTGAGGGAAATCGCCAAGATTGATGAGGATTCAGAAAAGTTTCTTGTAGAAGGTGAGACTTTAGCTGAGTTTTGAAGAAAGCCAGGAAAGCCATGAGGCAGGGATGAGGAGGGAAAGTATTCTAGGCATAGGGGACAGCCAGTGAATTTGCCCAGAATCCTCCAATTTGGGAGATGTTGCAAGGAATAGAAAAAAAGGCCAGAGTTATTAGATTGCAGAGTACATCGAGGTGTTGCGAGGCACAAGAAGACTGGGAAGGTAGGAAGGGGTTAAGTCATGGAGGACTTTTAACACTAAACAAAGGACTTTTATCTTTGGATATCTATCTTTCCTATTGGAGGCAATAGGAAGCCATTGGAGTTGATTGAGTAGGAATGACACAGTCAGACTTAGGAAAATCTCTTTAACAGCTGAGGGGAAGAAGGACTAGAGTGGGAAGACACTTAAGGCAGGGAGACCAACTAGCTGGCTATTGCAATAGTCCAAGTTTGAGTTGATGAGGCTCTGAATCAGGATAGTAGAGCGTCAGAACAGACAAGGGAGTGTATATATGAGAGATGCTGTGAAGGTAAAATGGACAGGACTTGGAAAATGATTGGATATGGTAGAAACGAGAGGGAGTGAGGAGAGAAGGGGGATAGCTAGCTTGTGAGTCTGGAGGGTGGGAGGGTAATGAGGTGGGAGGGTGTGAGCCTGACTGGGAGGGTGATGGTACCCTCAACAGTAACAGAGGAGTTGGAAAGAGAAGAGGATTTGGTAGGGAGCAGGGAAGGTTATGAGTCCAGTTTTGGACATATGGAATTTAAGATGTCTATGAAATACTCAGTTGGAGGTATCTAGTAGGCAGTTGGAGATGTTAGCCTGGAGGTCAAGAGAGAGGTTAACATTGGACAAACAGATCTGAGAACCACCTGGATAGAGATGATAGTTGAACCCATGGAATCTGATGAGATCACCAAGTGAAATAATACAGCAAAGGAGAGGAAGGTCCAGGACAGAGTCTTGGGGGGCACACAAGGTTAGTAGTGATCACGGCCTGGATGAAGATCCAGGAAGAGTCTGAGGAGCAGATAGACAGGTAGGAGGAAAAGCAGGAGAGAGCAATGTCATGAAAACCTAGAGAGAAGAGAATATCAAAGGCTGAAGAGAGGTCAAGAAGAATGAGGATTGAGAAAAGACCACTAGTTTTGGCAATCGGGAGATTCATGGTAACTTTGAAAAGAGCGGTTTCAGCAGAGTGATGTGGCTGGAAGCCTGTCTGCAGAGCTAAGAGTGGAGTGAGAGGTTTCGGATGTGGCAGCATCAATTGTAGATGGCTTTCTTAAGGAATTTGGCCACTAAAGGATAAGAGATATAGATGAAAGCTAGTGGGGATTGCTGGATCAAGTGAGGATTTTTTGAGGCTGGGGGAAACATGGCTTTTTTTGTAGGCAACAGGGAACCAGCCAGTACACAGGGAGACACAGATCAAAGGGGTAATCTATAGGATTCTTTCTATAGGAGAAGACAGGATATAATGGGCACATATGCATGGGTGACCTTGGGTATCTCACTTAACCTGAGTCTCAGTTTCCCCCTCTGAAAATGAGGAAAATCATATGCCTACCTTAAGAGGGATAAATTAATTGATAGAAAATGCCTCATCTTAGCACGGAGCTGAACCTTGATTCTAAAAGTCTATATGAGTGGATTATAACCTCTAGTATGTTTTACCACATCGGAAAAGTTTTCAGTAAGTCAGTCAGCAAGCATTTGTTAATCGCTTACTATGTGTTAGGTACAGTGTTAAGCACTGGGAATAGAGTGGAAAGGCAAAATCAAGCCCTGCAATCAAGGAACTCACATTATAATGAGGGAGACATCATGTTAATAAATAGATACATACAAAATACGTACAGAGATAAAAGATGATAATCTCAAAGGGGAGACATAGTAGACTGAGAAAGTACCCCTCCATTGACAGATTTTGTGTACTGTCTGAAGTTTAGTCTAGTTTAATAACAAGAGGCCATCACCCAAAGGTTGGCTATTGAAGTAATGGACTCTTTGGTCATGATGACCTATTTTAACTTAGTACTATATAAATGTGATCTGTGTTTATTCTAAGCCTTACTCACTATTTCCCTCTTCCACCCACTCTGTTTCATTCATTCGGTCTCCTTTTTTCTCCTTTTTAACATTTTTTTCCTCTCTTCCTTTTTGAATTCCACCTTGAGAGACTAGCTTTAATAATCCAAGCTGTCTCCTAGGATACTGTTTAATGACTGGAAAAATTAACATGCTTTCCAAAGTTCCTGGCTTCCATCTAGGGTGTAGCTTTGGAATTTTCAGGGCCTAGTATTATTAAATAGTTCCAAGGTCTTTGGAAGTGAGAGGTTATATTAAATTTAAATATTAACATAATTTACATTATTGTTACTACTGCTAATGTTGAAATATTTCTCATTATATTGTGTTCCTGGCACAGACGGCTTCTTTCTATTTTCCATTTTTTTTAATAGCTCCTATGCCTAAATTCTGAGTGTCCTCTTTCATCTGTTGGACAACTCAAGTAGTTGAAAAAAAGATGTGTTTTAGGTGGTTGTTTCTGGAACCTTATAAAAGATTCTAGGTGCTGACTAACAGAACATTAATTTTTCATCCCAAGGGCAAGCCTAAATCTTCATTTCATTTTTATAAGAAATGATTTGCTCAATCTTGGACCTTGAAAAAAATAAACACACAAAGAAACTTAGTTTCAGGTTAAATCATTTAATATTGACAAGAATTCAAGTTTTTTGGGCACCAAGTAGTATCTTTTAAAATGTATTACAAGAGTGACATTTTACTCTACTTACAAGCTGATTTAAATATGAAATATGAAAAAAAGTTACTTTTTCTGGCACTGCGATGATTCAGACATTTTTCTTGGTGACTTTTCCAGACCCTAAAATAGTGTTTTCCTTTTTAGCCTGGACATCTAGAAGCATTTATTGAGTAAACAGGAGCTTTTTTGCTATCAAGTCAGACAAGGGAAATGTGACCAAATGCGTATAGAGAAAGAATGGCCAATTAGGATATCAGAATCAGAGGGTCTAGGAAGAATCGAAGGAAGAAAATGACTCCATTGTGATGCTTTACCATGAGCAGTATAGATTTCTGTCCACAAAAGATTATTTACCTTGCCTTTAGAGGTATATAATGCCTAAAATGCTCTTCTGCCTTATGTTTAAGCCTGTTAGACCCTCCAGCTCCCTTCCTTGGCTTAGCTCAATTGCTTTTTTTGTTCAAGAGGCCTCTTCTGATTCCCTCACTTCTTAGTGTCTTCCCCACTCCTATCATTGTATTTTTTTGTTTGCTTAAATCCTGTATTTAATTTGAACTTGTTAAATCCCTTTAGGGGAGGGGCTATATCACCCTTGTTTTCATATCCTCAGCATTTAGCATAATCTTGGCATGGAGACTGGACTTAGTAAATATCAGTAAACAGAACATCCTTCATGAGGAAACCCATTCTGCCAAAGTGGATTGGCACCTCGTCTGCATTATAGCCTTAGAGACCCTAAGGACCTAGGGCACCAAGAATGTAAAGGGCTAGGATGTGTTGCAGGTAGTGGGTGGGAATTGAATCCAGGTCTTTTTGGCTCTAGGGCTAACTGTTTTATGCCCTACATCAGGGCTGTCCAGAATGCGGCCTCATGTGGCTGGCCTTCAAGCATAGAAATTTACATAAACGCTTTAGTAAAGGAAGCTGAGGAACTGCAAAGCTCTCACTAAAATGGCAAATTGAAATATGTTGTTTATTGTTTCAATAAAAACCTAAGGTTGAACAGCTCTGCCCTACATCATGTTGTCCGCCATATTGTTGACTGATGGATGGACTGATTGAAATGTGGGATTTTGACTTAATCTTCATCCTAGAGTTCTTTGCTCTGTGCACACATTCTCATGTAGAATTATAAAGCTGGGTGAGAACCTTAGAGAGCATATGTATATATGTATATGTGTATATATGTATATGTGTATGTGTGTATATGTGTGTATTGTAGTGTAGTTTCAACATTTTACGGAAAAGGAAGCTGAAACACAGGATATTCTAAGTGATTTTCTTAAGTTCACGTAGGTAATCAACAGCCATGTCAGAACTAGACTCTAGGTCACCTAATTTACTTCTGTGTTCTGCTCACTGTACCATTTGCATCTGGGCCTTGACTAAATGGAAAAAAAAAAGTCATTGAAAAGCAGGGGTTTATGAGGTCACGTGTATTTGCATAAACACAATAAATGCATTTGAAAAGTTACATAATGGAGACATTTTGGCTTTGGAAATTTGGCTTTTATAACTGAGGAAGGCAAAGAAAGATAACGGAACTCATTCTCATTTGTGCCATTCTTTAGTTATTCTACCCATCTGAAGTCAGAACTAATCATTTTAATGATTTCAAATCACTGTAAATATATCTCAGCATTTGGGCAGGGCTAAATAATCCTATTTGCTATGCCTGTCTGTGTTATCAATCATTGCATAGCAAAAAGACAATTGAATTTTTTAATAAACAAGTAAACATACTCCCATTTATTTCAGAGCTGATTATTTAGGACACTGATTATCTAGAATTTTCTCTTTTCCTCTCTCACACTAAGAGAATTGACATTTGGACATTTTAGTGCCCTTTAGCATATGTATTTTAGCTAGCTCATTAAGGATTTGGACAAAAGAAAAGGCAAAAAGAAGTTGGACAGAAGGGTATGGAGGAGATAAAGTCAAACTCAGATCTTTCTAATTATCTTTCTAAAGGCAATAAAAAGTTTGCTGAGTGCAGTAAATTTAGGTCCTAGGCTAGGACTTATTCATTGTGGAATGGAGGTAATTCTAGTTTTTTGAAATTTTCTCCAGCAGACATCCTTGAGTAATGATTTTTTTTTTGTTAATGGCATTCCATGAAATGGTCAAAAAGATGTTAGTTCTCCGTCCTGAATTTCTCCTTCTACTTCTAGGGGACAGGGAACAGAGGATACTAAGAATCACACAATTGCTAATCAGTTTACAAATATTAAAAGGTGATATTCTCAATTTGTGTGCTCACTCTAGGACTAAGGAAGAGAAACCCTATTATGGGAACTGGAGTCACACTGACATTTAATTCATTTGCTACGAATGAAACAGTAAGAGAGAAAGAAGTTGTAACTAAATGGAATGAAGGAATACAGTTTTGCCTGGGGAGGTAAAAAGAAGAGCTGGTTGAATGGTGTACCCTAAAATAGCTAGAAAGGTTCATTAATTCAACAAATTCTATCAATTAAGCATCTAGTGTTTAAAGAGCATTGGGGGTTGTAGTCAAGGTCAAGTCAACAAGCATTGATTAAGCATTTATTATGTGCCAGACATTGTGCTGAACACTGAGGACACAAATACAAACAAAAAGAAAGACAGTCCCTGCCCTCAAGGTGCTTACATTCTAATGAAGGAAGTCAACATGTAAAGTGGAACTGAAAAGCAATGAGGTGAAAAAGCTAAATCCTGAGCTAAATCCTGAGAATGAAGGACGGCTGTTCTGGGCCTTCCCCAAAATGGAAGTGACCAGAGGAACTCACTGGTGAAAGGAGGCTGCAAGGGATGATGGGGAAGGAGAAAGCAGCTGAGGCATGGTGGCAAAGTCTGGAGATATATGCAAAATTTAAAGATGTGATTCCTTTCTTTAGGAAGCTTACAATCTAGTAGAGGGATAGAACACAAACACCAATGACAGTAATAAATAGTATTGCACGACGAGTGCATTAGAGCGGTATAAAACAAAATTTGGCATGACATTTAGAGTGGTAATGAAATCGTTCCTGAGCAGAAGAACCAGGGACGGCTTCATGGAATAGGAGTCATTTGAGTTGGGCTTTGATGAGATGAATGAATAAATGCAATACTATGTGTATTTGTTAGAGATACAAATAGAAAAGCAAGGCAGCCCCTCCTTTCAAGGGGTCAACTTTCTAATGAGAGAGGCACAACACAGATGGGAAGGTTCAGTTGCCAGACAGATGGAAAAGTCTGGTGGTCCTTAGGGTGCAGATAGGAATTCAACAAGTGGAGAAGAAGAAAAAAGGCATTCTAGGTCTCGAGAACAGTATGATCAAATGATGGGTTTTTAAGGGTGGGGGAAGACATGCATGTGTCTGTAGGCAGCAGGGAAGGAGCCAGTAGATAGGGAGAAATTATAGGTAATAGTGAGTGGGGTAATAGCAGGGTCAATCTTCTAAAGACTATTCATATTGAACTTATAGTCCACTAAAAAAAACCTTCAAGTCTTTTTCAAACTATCTGACCATTCATTCACCAATAATCTGTTCTACTGAATGTTTTATAATGACATGGATGAAGGCACAGATAACATTTAAATAAGATCTGCAGATGATTTAAGACTAGGAGGGATAGCAAACACTCTGAGTAATAGACTGAATCTAAGAAAGAACTTGTGAGGCTGGAGCCTTGGGTTAAATCTAATAAGAGGAAATTCAATGGGAAAAATGTCAAGTCTCACTTGAGTTTAAAAAATCAACCTCATTGGAACAAATTGAGGGAAACACACTAGTCATGGCTTTGCTTAGTCCATAGTGAGCTCTTAAAAATCTTTACTGAATTTTTTTAAATTGAATTTAAAAGGACTCTCCTTACACTTACCACCAAACCAAACCATTTGACTACAGTTACTACAAGTAGTAGGACCGTGTTCCATTCTGGAAGTTGTACCAATTACTTGGTAAATTCTGTCTAAATACCAAAGATATTAGAAAACTGTTTTAACCTAAATTATGTAGATTGGTTGCCAAGATACTCCACATTTGGTAGAATTTGAATTCCTTGTAGCCAACTCTTTCGTTGGTAAAATCAGCATTCCTTTTGGGTAAAGTCTATACATCCCTCTCTCAGCAGGGTTTACTTCCATTTAGATAAGTCAATTTAAAACACCATATGATTAGCTGGAAAATAGAATGCCCCTGCAGCTTTCGGTATGCAACCAAACAGCCTAAACTTGACATTTTTCCTCCTGAATCTTTGAACCATCAGAAGCTTCTCTTCTTATAACAGTTTTGAAGGGGGGGGGCCTAGCTTTCAAAGTGATTGTATTTTTGTTCCTTACTGTACGTTTTCATTTGTAGTATTGCTGAATTATCTGTGATTTATTCCTTAATTGTAATTTTTCAAGTACTGGGCGAAATCTTATCAGCGATAGACAATATTTAAATGTTAGCTATTCACTCTCTTGACTATACACAAAGCAATAATAGGGAAAAAAATTAGTTCTTGACATTTAGCCCAAGGCAAAAATGAGTCCGGGTACCTTCTGAGCATTGGAAAGAAAGACTCAACAATGCTTTTGTATTCAGAAGTCACTGAACTCTCTCCTCTTCACCTGCCAAAGTTTTTTCAGTCATATGTTTCTATTCTGAATGTGGAGGGCGTTGAATTGGGTTTTTCTGTGGTGATTGCAAATACCACATGACCACTATCCCTCCTCCTTCAGTACATGTTTGAGGGCAAACTGCTAAAACTCAGGATAATTGTATCAGTCACCAGAACATGGACTTGTTTGAGCAGCTGCTCTGAAATGGTTATCCAAAATCTCTATTAAATAATAGAATAAATAAAACAAAGTTTACCATAGAATTGGATTGACCCTCCCCACTGTTTTTGATATGTCAACATCATCCAGTTGGAGTCAGTTAGGTGGTGCAATGGGCAGAATTCTGGGCCTAGAGTCAGGAAGACCTGAGTTTGAATCTGGGCTCAGACATTGGGCAAATTACTTAACCTATTTGCCTCAGTTTCTTTATCTGTACAATGGAGATAAAAGCACCTATCTCTCAGGGCTGTTGTGAGGATCAAATAAGGTAATAATTATAAAGTGCTTAGTGCAGTGTCTAGCACATAGGAGGCCCTGTATAAATATTATCTATCATTATCATTATTAATTATTATTATTATCGTTATTATGGCAGCTAGGTGGCACAGTAGATAGAGCGCTGGGTCTTGAATCAGGAAAACTCATTTTCCTGAGTTCAGAATGCATCTCAAACACATATTAGCTGTGTGACCCTGGGTGAGTCATTAACCCTGTTTGCCTCAGTTTCCTCATCTGTAAAATGAACTGGAGAAGGAAATGTCAAACCGCTCCAGTATCTTTGCCAAGAAAACCCTAAATGAGGTCATGAAGAGTCAGACGTGATTGAAGATGACTGAACAAAAATGACAGATCATTGTCATCAATTTACGGTGCAGAATACTAGAGATCCTAGCATTTCCATTGCTATATATTAGCTCACCCACAGAAATGACATAATTGCCACATTGACTCATAGGACCATATATTGAAAGCTGAAGGAGATCGCGAAGGTCATCTAGTCCAATACCATCGTTTCGTAGATGAGGATACCGGGCCCCCAGAGTGGTTAAGTGACTTGCTCAGTCACACAGCTAGTAAGCGGTAGAGTCAGTAATTTAACCCAGTTCCTCCAACTCTAAATCCTGCACCCTTTCCTCTTTACCAAGAGGCCTCCCATGTATGAATTTCTTCCCTCCAGTTTCGAGGAAAAAAATAAGCTTTTTTTTTTTCATTTCCATAATTTCTGACTGGTGGGCTGTTGTACATGATAATGGTAGCTAAAATTCCTTCTCTGAAAACTTTTTAGCAGACAATCCTGTTTGCTCAAAGGGAAGGCTCCTCAGCCTGGTTTAAGCTTTCAGAAGAGGGCTTTATATGCCAGACTTCAGGTCTAGTGATCTTAGGTCCCCCTAGGTTCACCCTTGTAGGCAGTGGTGGCAAGGATAACTTATCCACATAGTTCTTTTGATATATAATTATGCTCTCATTTTAGCAGTAAAATGACTGCTGAAAGGATAATGATAATAATTTACACTGGTAAAGCACTTTAAAATTTACAAAGCACTTTCTCCTTGGGTTTTTTTTTGGAGGGGGGAAGGCAGGGCAATTGGGGTTAAGCGACTTGCCCAAGGTCACACAGCTAGTAAGTGTGTCAAGCGTCTGAGGCCAGATTTGAACTTAGGTCCTCCTGACTCCAGGGCCGGTGCTCTCCTCACTGTGCCACCTAGCTGCCTCCAAAGCACTTTCTTTACAACAACATTGGGATATAGGTAGTCATATTTTAATACAATTAAGTTGTTATTTCTGTTTTACAGAGTAAGAAAAAGAGATTCAGAGAGGGTAGTGATTTTGCTCAGGATCACACAGTTAATGCATCAGAGGCAAGATTGGAACCCAAGTCTCCTGATTCCAAGTCAACCACTGTTTCCATCATAGTACGCCATGCTACCTCTTAACAGGAAGGAATACCCAAAGCCTTTTGTATCAAGAGTACTTCCATTTCCTGAACATTCCTGGAGATCTAGGAGCATTTTCAGGCCATCTCTCTAGGTATTTAACACAGGAACATTGGATTTTTCACTAGAAAGACGCCCATGAGTTTCTAAAGCACGGAACTGGAGGCAGTAGAATACCCTGATATAGCCTTCCTGTTGGTCCCTCCCCAAGATCCATCTCCTTAGCAGCACTGAGTACCATTTGCAAATCCCCATAGCCATGATTTTCTCTGCATTTGGTCACCCTTTTATTAAGTCTATTAATGAGCATTTATTAATTAATTCTATCATGCTAAGCAATGGGGATAAAAAAAGGCAAAAGACAATCCCTCATTAATTATATAACCTGTGGAAAGAAATAGCTATATGGACAAGATAATTTTCAATTGAGGACCTTAAAAGGGTTTTCAGGGCCTCAGTCAAGAAAATTTACAGAGCATCCATGTTTGTTGAAACTATCCTAGACACTCAAGAGAGATAGATTAGAGGTAAAAGCTGTGATTCCAATCCTTTAAGAATTGACATTTTAGTTGGAGATATACAATATACACACAACATACAAGCTGGTGCTCATCTTGGTTGTGCCAAGAGTGCACACATATTTGAACAATGGGAATGGAGTGGTCCGAGGAGTAGGGTTAGTCTAAAGTTTGGAAATGAATGTGATATAAAAAGCAAAGGCATCAGTGAAGCTAAATTAAAATTCTGCAGGAGTTCCAATGAGAGACCCTGAGGCTGTGCTTGAGTCTTTGTACTTCTTTCTGTGGCTGGTGCCAAATATATGGAACATGTAGGGAGGACACAGGTATATATACATATATATATGTATATAGATAGATAGATAGATAGATAGATAGATAGATAGATAGATAGATATAGATATAGCAGGAGGCTTCAGCAGTAACGGTCACATCATTTTGTATTGTTACTTTTTCTAGCTGTCACTGCTTCTGGTTGCTTGGAAAATAATGGCTTTATTTTTGGTTTTCTCTCTTTTCTCTTTTGGTTGATTTTTATTTCCTTGTGTTTTTTAAAGTTGGCTTTTTTCTTTTACCGTTCCTCCCCCCCTAAACTCAAGCATCACTGGAGCAAAGCAATTTATCCCAAAGGAGAGAAAGAGGAGAAAATGTCTGTCTCTCCTTGGGCAGTGGGAGGGGAAGTCCTTCGATGATATTTGATCCACGAGCTCCAGGTGGAAATTGAAAAGATCCTTCTTTGCTAGGAAGACATAGAAGAGAAACTCAACAATGGTAGAAGAGAATGTTACAGAAGAGGTGTAGAAAGCTTATGAAGACCCTTTATGATAATAATTAGTGGCTAGAATTTATATAATGCCTTAAAGTTTGCAAAGTGCTTTATAAACACGATCTCGTTTTATCCTCACAGCAACCTTGGTAGGTAGGTGTTAAATTATCCACATTTTACAGACAGGAAAACTGAGTCTAAGTGACTTGCCCAGAGTCACCCAGCTAATAAGTGTCTAAAGCCAGATTTGAACTTAGGTCTTCCAGACTCCAGGTCCAGTGCCTTCTCCACCAAGCTACCTACCTATTCTTGTGAAATCCACAGAATCAGGGGAGGTGCTTAGGGGTTTAAAATCACAGATCCTTAGGTACAGCTCTCCCATCTTGGAATGAGAATTTTACAGAGTGCAGAGTTTCTACTGATTGTTGTTTGTGGTCAGTGGGTAATTGCTAACTAAACTGATGCTTCAAAGAAATAACCAGCCATTGCCATTTAATAACTTTTGAATTCTACTCTGAGATGTTTCATTCTTTTCTTTGTTGGCTTTTTGATCTAAAGTCTCAATAGCTTCAGAACTGCAGCAGGAAATTTAGATTTAACCTCAAGAGTCAGTGTTTTGTCTTGTGTCTCCTCTAATCTAATGCAGATGTTAGAATGACTATATTTTACTTGAGATTTTATTGAACTTCTGTCTCAATACCCCCTCTTTTTAATAGAAAACATAGCTTAGCTGCAATGCTCATTAAACTCAGAAAATCCAGCAAGCAGTAATTTTGAGAATGTATACAAGTAGAAAAGAGAAGATTTAGGTTCCCTCTTTGGATTGCCTCATTATTTTAGGGAGAGTTTTTCCATTTCAGAAAAGGAAAGGGAAAGATGGATAAAGTAAGTATGTTGACAAAGAAATCCATGTCAAAAACTCAGAACATTGTACTGCCTAAATAGGGATTGTGTGAATACTTCCCTCGGGCAACCTGTGGTAGAGCCAGCAGGGGACGGAGGTCCAACTGCTTCTTTTAGTACATCATTCCAAGTTCATGATACTTCTGCTTTCCATTTTTTCCCCTATTCACTAAGTCCTCCCAAATGATAAAGTTTCATATCAAGCAGATTAAAATAGGTCCTCCTCTACCCTATGTAAATCACTTTATTATTTTAGGAAATCTCTAATTTCCATCACTTCATCTCCATAACACACATTTGATGGATAGGTCGGCTGAACAGGAAATAACTGAATACTGCACCTAATGAGATCCAGTTCCTAAGGGCAGAGTGCTGTCAGGAAGACTTGGAATGAAATGTCAACATAGAACAAAGCAATCTGGACTTTTTAATCCAATGCAAATTCATTTAATAGGTAAAATGCTGCCATGGCATACACATACAATTCAGGTGAATTTGGATTTCCATCATTTGCCAGTAAAGACCCAAAAGAGGGTACAATTATCAGTACATTCTCCAACTTTACAAAGGCAAAGAGGTTAACCTATTGATTAATGATGCACTTGTTTCTCATCTGAAAAGATATGAAACATAAATGTGGCCATTGTTTGTTGAGAAATTTAAAGCAATATAGTAAAAAGGAAAGAACTGTGAATTTCTATCATTGTAATTCATTGTATGATACTGGGTAATTCAATTGGCCTTTTTTGACTCTCAGCTTCTTCATTTATAAAATCAGGGGCTGGAAATAAACAATGGCTCAAGTCCTTTCTGCCTCCAGAATTATATCGTATATACTTGGCTTCAGATTTTCTTGTTTGCTTCTCTTGATGCTGAAAACAAGCCTAACGGCATTCTTTTTAAATTAATTTTTAAATTTGAATTAAATTTTAATTTTTTAAAATTTTTCTGTCCTGATCACAGAATAATGGACTGGTTTCTGAATTGTTGATCCTGTTGAGTGACTACTTCATTATTCTCAGCCTCTGATCCTCCTATGTAAAATAAGGATAATACTTTCATTACCAATGTCACCTGTTTGTAGATGATACTGTGCTGGCTTACATCAAAACTCAAATGGCACAGGGCTTGTTCAATATGATTCTTAATTACTCAAAAGAGCTCAGTCCATCTAGGGAAAGCTAAATGTATGAAAAATGTTTATTGGCCAGTATGTGATGTGCATGTGGAAGGCAAGTCCATCCAATTAGTCCATCGGTACACAGGCAGATGGACAGTGAGTTGAGCCCAGAATTAAGAGGAAGAGAGTGGGCGATTACACTTGGGAAATTATGTAGTTCTTTTAATGCTCCCAAGCTGCTTCCTGGCACAAAAACCTATCTTTTTAATTTTTTAAAATAAACACAAATGTTCTCTGGGTGATGCTACGTGTCTCTGAATCTTGAAACACAATACACAAGCCTTGAACTATCAGAAACATGGCTGACCCTTAGGTCAGTGGCACAAGAAGGTTGCCATGTATTGCCAACGACGGGTTTGTTTTTGTTGTTGATGAGTTGTTTCAGTCCTGTCCAACTCTCCATGACCTCGTTTGGGATTTTCTTGGCAAAGATACTGGAACGGTTTGCCATTTCTTTCTCCAGCTGATTTTATAGATGAGGAAGTGAGGCAAACAAGGTTTAGTGACTTGCCCAGGGTCATACAGACAGTACGTATCTGAGGCTGGATTTGAACTCAGGTCCTCCTGACTCCAGGACCAGTGCTGTATTCACTGTGTCACCCTTCCAATGATGACCTCATGCAAGTAACACTTCATTGAGGAAGTATGATCTGAATAAGAGGTGGTGGTATACTAAGAGTAAAGGATAATAGACAGCCGTGGAATGTTAGAAGATCTCAGGGAAGGTCTCTGGTCTATTGGGTAAAATCCCCTGTGGAAAATCTATGAAGGAAAACGAACAAGAACAACACAGAGTGAGAAGCTGTGGATGGGTCAGGATGGAGAGAGATGTCACTTGGATGAGATCTCAGATCTACTGAAGTAGACCTACCCCAAAGCGCTGGATTAATATGAATTTCAAAATGTTGGTTATTTTTAGAACAATTTTTCAGATCTTATCCAGTATTTGGCAGTCAGCCGGTTGTCAGTTGAGACAGTTGTCTTGTGTTTGCATGAATTTGGCCATCATTCATAGAGGCAGCTAAGTGGCAAGGTGGATAGAGTGCTAGACTTGAGTCAGGAAGACCTGAGTTCAAATCCTTCCTCAGATATTTATGAGCTATGTGGCCCTCAGCGAGTCACAATCTTAGCTTTAGTTTCCTCAATAATAGACCTCCCTCACAAGGTTGTTGTACGGACCAAATGAGCTGACACTTGTAAAGCACTTTGTAGAAATGCTAGCTCTTTATTTTTGTTGTTGTTTAGAATAGATTCAGCATTCAGAATCATCCTCAACGTGAGTGAATGCAAAATCTTGATAGCAATGTAGACTTTTTGGGGAAATTTCAACTCTTGACACATGTTTCATCTCGAGCAAAAGTGGGCAACTGATTTAAAAATCATTGCACCCAAAACATTGTTCCCTGGCACGATTTCCAGTGCTGCTTAACTTGAGCCATTCATGAAGCTGGCAATGGAAGTAGGATTGAAGCCCCCTTGAATTGCCTTGTCAGATAGCAGAGTATTTCCATTTTTATCACTGCAGTACAGTCTTGTTCTCATGGGAGCTTAATAATAAATGACCATTCATAAATCTTCTGTCTGTTTTCCAGCCTGCAGCGTTTTCCTTGCTCTCCCACAGACGTTGTACAACATCTACACGTAAGTGTGCTTTTCAAGTTAAAAGATAGTAGGTGCTCAGATAAAAACAACAGCTTATGTCCCGATTGATATCCTAAACAAATCGAGTGCATTACACATGGAGCTTGGGTGTTTGGAGAATATTTGCTGAATTGAATTCTGGCCTTTTGTGTGGTAGATTGGGATGTTCATTGCACTAGATTTGGACATTTACCCATGGATGTTCTCCTGGTGTCAAAATGTTCAATTCTTTGACATGAGATCCTCTTTTTGAGATTGGAGCGGGTGAGCCATCATGAGAGGCCATGTGGTGTAAGTGGGAGCAATATGAAATTTGGAGTTGGGAGAGACCTGGGTTTGAAATCTGCCTCTTTATTAGTTAGACATATGATGATGGACAAATCATTTAACCTCTGAGTCCCACTTTCCTCATCTGTTAAATGGGGTTATAGAAATAGCTATAATATCTCTCTTGCAGGACTCTTGTGACATCTATGACAAAAATATTTGTGATGCACTTTGAAAACTTTAAATCGCTACATAATGCCGCTTATCATTTTCATATTTGCTCCTTATAGTTCAGATATAGCTAGATGCCATCAAACTTATTCCTCATTTTTTAGTGTGCCTACACATATATTTGAAAAAATAAATCTGTTAAAATCATAATGAATAGCACTGTTTTATCTAGTGATTCAAAATATTCCACTTGTTTCTCCAGCTTAACATGGTACAAACTTAACAACTTATTTGTGTGTGTGTGGGGGGGGGGGGTAAGTTGTTTTCCATGACTTTATTTTTGTTGTTGAATCCCTATATTTCAATACACATGGAGTAGTTTAAAATTCAGACAAAATAGAAATCATCCTAGATGCTTGAAATGTGCATCTCATGGAACTGCAGACAGGTTTCATATTCTCAAGAAATACTAGCTCTGAGGAACTGAGAAATAAGGATGACTTGAAGCTCATTATTTTCAACAAACATATCAGGACTTAGATACCTAAATTGAATGTTGTTCCCTTCAGCATAGACACCTTCAGAAGTTAAACACTTATTATAAGAATGTGGGTATTGCTTTAAAATTTTTGTGGGATTGCCTTTAGGGCTCTGTGAAATTTGTGGATATGAGCTTTGAAAGCAATACAAAAGTTTAGAAAGGTTTTTATGTTTCAGTTGTGTTGGACTCTTTGTGACCCCACTTGGGTTTTGTTTTTTTTCCTTCCATTTCCTTCTCCAGCTCATCTTGGAGATGAGGAAAATGAGGCAAATAGGGTTAAGTGACTTGCTCAAGGTCACATAGCTAGTGAGTATATGAGACTGGATTTGAACTCAGGTCTTCCTGACTCCAGGTTGGCCACTCTACTGCGCCACTTAGCTGCCCTAGGACAAAAGTTATTCAGATAAATAAGATGGATAATCTCAAACTTGGTAATACTGTTTTGGGTAAAATATGAGTTATGATTTTAAAATAATAAAGCAAATGTATGTTAGCACATATGCTTTTGTGGGGAGGTGTAAACTGATAGACAAATTCAGGAGAAGGAGCTGAGATTGAGGAGTCACTGGAAGAAGTATAGCCTACCTCCCCACCTGAATTCCTCCACAAAGATCTAGAAAATGCACAAGAATGAGTCTTGTTTTGGAATTCATAGTGGGTCATCTTTCTAGCCTAGATTGGCATAGCAGAAACAGACAGATCTATGGAAACTAGAGACAGAGTCTAGCCAGGAGAATGCAGCACAATACATTCATGTGCTGCTTCTAAAAGAGGACCCAAAATGTGGACCACTGCAGGGAGAGTTCTCAGAGCCACACAAAGGGGCCCAACCTTGTGCAGGATGAAAGTACAGGTACCAATTAGTAGTTCTGTTGCTCATTACCTGGTTCTGGGTCACATATCCAGGATAAACTGAGGAGGACACCTGTACCTACAGTTGGCATTTCAGTAAGTAGTAGTCCCAGGTCTTAGGCTGGGTAGTGGGCAAGGAGCAAGCTCAGACACAAGCAGTCATTGTGTTACTCTGTGCCCAGAAGCAGAGCAGGGTCTCAGTTTTATCCCCCAGCTGAGTCTGAAACCTGCAGGGGAATAACCAAGGTAGGAATCTCAGACCAAAGAAGATACTGCGATTAGGTCACTCTGAACCATCAGAGCTTTCCAGCTGGCTCATGGTAACTGGGACCAGCAGCAGGCTACAAGTAAATACTCAGTAGGCAACTTATTAAGTTCCTACTATGTGCCACACATTGTGCTAAATGCTGGAGATACAAAGAAAGACAAAACACAGTCTCTGTATTTGAGGAGCTCATAGTTCACTAGAACTGTACCAGAGGCAGGTCCACAGGTGTATTGCTTAGACCCCAGCCCAGAGTAGGAACTTGCAGAACACAGACAAGGAGAGCTGTGATCAAATTTTGCCTTGTATCAGACTACTTTGGGAGCAACAAAAGCTTGTAAGGCCTCAGCCTGAGTTGCTTCTGAGATCCTGGAATAGAACATTCATACCTTCAGAAAAGCCGCAAGAGGACTCAAGATGTCACAAGCTAAGTCCAGACATTCCCTCCAAAAGTTCACAGAGCCTGGTCCTAACATGAAGTCATACTGAAGTCAGGAAGCAGGCTGGAAGAATGAGCATATAAAAAAGAATGTAGGAAAACAAAATAAAACAAAACACTTTTGATAAGATACAGCACCCATTCCTTTTACAAACACTAGAAAACATAAGAATGAGTGAATCTTTCCTTAATATGATAACACAAATCTGGGTCTCCCATTGCATCCTGGGCCATCTCCAGTCATTCTGATTGCTATCTGGCCACTGGACCCAGATGGCTTGTGGAGGAGAAAGTGAGGCTGGTGACCTTGCACAGCCCTTCTTCATTCAAATCAAATTCAATTGCAAGTTATGTTGTCATCTCCCTCATGTCATGGTCCTCTTCAAGAATGAAGAACAAACCACAACCACAACATAAATCTATCTAAAACCAAGATCGAGCATTATCTGTAATAATGGGGATTAAACAAGAGGCTTTTCCAATAAAATCAGGAACAAAGCAAGAATGCCCATTATTACCTTATTATTCAAAATAGTGCTAGAAATGCTAGTTGTAGCAATAAGACAAGAAAGACAAATTGAAAGGATAAGCATAGGCAAATAGACAAAATTACTAGAACTCAAGAGAATCAACTAAAAACTAATTGAAACAGTTAATAATTTCAGCAGACTTGCAGGATATAAAATAAAACCACATAAATCAGCAGCATTTCTGCATATTGTCAACAGAATCCAACAGGAAGAGATAGAAAGAAAAATTCCATTATAATAACTACAGAAAGTATAAAACACTTGGAAATCTACCTGTCTAGACACACAATTACTATATGAATACTCTATAAAACACTCTTTCAACAAATAAAGACTGGTGAAAATAATTGGAGAAATATTAATTGCTCATGGGTAGGCTGAGAAAATATAAACAAATTAGAATTCTACTTAAATTAATTTACTTATTCAGTGTTATAACAATCAAACTACCAGAGGATTAGAGTAGAAAAACTGAGACCCTGCTCTGCTTCTGGGCACAGAGTAACACAATGACTGCTTGTGTCTGAGCTTGCTCCTTGCCCACTACCCAGCCTAAGACCTGGGACTACTACTTACTGAAATGCCAACTGTAGGTACAGGTGTCCTCCTCAGTTTATCCTGGATATGTGACCCAGAACCAGGTAATGAGCAACAGAACTACTAATTGGTACCTGTACTTTCATCCTAGCATTACCAGATCTCAAACTATGCTACAAAGCAATAATCACCAAAAGAATTTGATACAAATTGAACAAGTTGTGGTATATGATTGTGATGGAACACTTCTGTGCTGTAAGAAATGATGAGCTCAGTGATCTTAGACAAACATGGAAAGACTTGCAGGAAATAATGATGAGTGAAGTGAGCAGAACCAAGAGAACACTGTATACAGTAACAGCAACATTGTTTTAAGAATGACTTTGATTGAATATGTCATTTTGACTATTATAAGTACTCAAATTAACTACAAAGGACATATGAAGAAGGATGCTATCTGCATCCAGGGAAAGAACTGATAGATAGAAGTAATATAGAATAATTTTACAAACACACACAGATAGATACCCATGCACACAGACACATACACACACATGTGCGCACAGACATGCGCGCGTGCGTGCGCACACACACACACACACAACCTATTTGTGTCTAATGGTAGCCATCCCTGGGGATAGGGGGGAAGAAAAAAAAGGAGAAAAAGAAAAAAAATTATATATACATTATATATGTATATATATAAATTTATATAAATGGAACATAATAGATTTTCAATTTCATGTGCAATCTTTTTTTATTATACTATGTTATGAAAATGCTTGTTTCATCCCATAAATTAAAAATAAAATAAATAAGAATGAAAAAAAGAATTTGGTACTGGTTAAAAAATAAAAAGGTTGATCAATGAAGGAGATTAGGTACATAATGTAGAGAAGCAGAGAAATACAATTTGATAAATTCAAAGATCCCAGATACTGATATAAGAACCCACACTATTTGACCAATAACTTGAAAACTGGAATGCATCCTAGCAGAAACCAGGTATAGACCAAAATCTCACACTGTATACCAAGATAAACTCAAAATGGGTACATGATGTAGACATAAAAGACTGTCATCGCACAGTTAATTAATTAATAACACTTTGAGCAAGTCAACTTTGAGCAAGCCTCTTCCAACTGAAAGTTCTATGATTATATATTTTTCTATGTTATTCTATTCTAATTACTTACATTTGGCAATCCATGTGTGACATACATAAAACTTCCCTATTAAAAAGAATATTAGATTAACCTCGTTTTTCAGATGAGGTTCAGAGAGTTTAAATGACTCATGAAGAGTCACAAGCTCATTAGTCACAGAGCCCAGAATTCAGGTCTCCTCATGCTCAGTCTAATTTTCTAACGCCAGGCCTATGCTTTGATGTTAAAAGCGGCATTTTGATTTTTCTGCGTTGTAGGGCATACCAGAGGAAAACACTGAAGAAGGATTCTTTGTATGAAGCTTTGCTGCCTTTGGTGTCCCCTGCCCTCCTGTTTTTCCTCCTAACTGTTTGGGTGGCTTTATCTCCATGCAATATATTAATCAAGCAGCCCAGATTATTTTTATTTATGGTTGGTGTTGCCTTCTCCAGTGTTGCTGTAAGTATCCAAAAGATTTACGCTTGCGTAGCTGGGTGAGAAAAGACTCATCCAAAATGATTTTCACAATTCTCTGACCAGTCTTGCTTTCATCTAAATGGGGCACTGTGTGCCTTAGGCATTCGATAGCTCTAATGTCTTTGAAACGGCATCAATTCAGGTCCTTCCTGGAGACTGAGAGAGGGCTTAGGTCTAGGCCTTCTGGATTTTCCTCTTAACCTTAGTGATTTTGCTTAAGTAATAAAATAGTAATGCTGATAACTGGCATTTGTAGAGCACTTACTATGTACCAGGCACTGTGCTAAGTGCTTTATAATTATCTCATTTAATGGTGCTATTTTTACCCCTATGTTACAGATGAGGAAACTGAGGCAAACAGAGGTTAAGTCACTTGCTCAGGGTCACACAGCTAGTAAGTGTCTGATGTTAGATTGAACTCGGGCCTTCCTGAACATACTAGCTATGTGACCCTGGGCTCTCAGGAAGGCATTAGCAGCGGGGGAGACTGGAAAATGCCTCCTGTAGAAGGTAGGATTTGAGCCAAGTTTTGAAGAAGGGCAGGAAAGCTAGGAGGTGGAAGTGAGAAAGGAGAGCATTCTAGGCAGGGGTACAGCTAATACAAAAGCATGGAGTCGGTAGATGGAGTGGTGTGTGTGTGAGGAACAGGAAGCTGGCCAGCATAGTTGTTTAAAGAGTATGTGGAGAAGAGTCAAGTGTTAGCAAAATGGCAGGCTTTCCTTGAATTTTCTTTTGCCTGCCTTATACAAAGGGCAAGGGCATTCTTGTTGGGGAAAGTAATATAGAAGTTTTCATTTAATAGATGCCCCCCTTTTATTTGGACTTTGATTTCATCAATTATAGAAAGCTCTCAGTGGGGAAATCCCTCTCCCAATGTAGATCAACTCTGCAGTTTATCATCATGGAGATGATATAAGAAAATATACCTTGACTTGCATGAAAAGGAACTATGGCGCTACTGGGGGAAACATATTGATTTAGCATTGTTTTCCATAAGAAGTAATATGTGCAGTTATGAATTTCCTGATGTAGAATTATCTGGATCTTTACCATCAAAATGGAAATCACACAGTGGGGCAAAGGGCAACGGGCCAAAGGTCCTTGGGTTTCTAATGCCCCATCCCCCATCTATTTTTGGAATTTATAGTGGGCTGTCAAATTCCCAACAGATCCTAGTGTATACCTAGAGAAACAGCATTATCTGTTACCCTCCTACTTCTTTCTACCCTCTTCAATGAAAACTGTTGTTGAATGAGTGAAATTATAAATCTTTTTGAAGAAACCAGGAGATGTTGTAGTAATGGAAAAATTGGAGAAAAGGTAGGGAACTTTGGTCTCTTACAACTTTTAACTTGGAAAGTTAGAGATCTATTAACATCTCACTGCCTAATGTGAATTTTAATATGCAGTCAACCTCAACTTCCATAGCAGTAATGTTCCTAGAAAACATGAATGGAAATAAAAAATGCAAATGTTGATACACTAATCCTGTGGGAAATAGGGGGTTAGGTTCCAGTGAGCACCCAAAACTGTAATCTTTCACTAGAGATTGCTGAAAATATACTTTTCTTCATACACTTCTTTATAACAAAACACTAATTCTGATAATATGTACTTTTCCTAACACGGTAACCCATAAAAGTATACAAAATCAAATTAAAATTGGTAACATGCAAAACATTTTTTCTTGCTAGTAATACCCTAGAATTCTGTGACCTTCTGTGCTAACATCTTAATTAAAAAAACATTGATTATGGACAATATTCACTTTCATAACGCATGAAATCTACAATGCCATAAATACCATATAGCAAATAAAATTCTTAAAACTAGAACATTTTTAACTTGAATCTTACCTTCCACTATGTCAGATGGCAATGTGAGGGCGTTGTACCATATAATATACTGCTGTAGACCTTTCTCCCTTGGCTGCCCTCTGAAAACCAAGAAAGAGGTTGCAGGGGCTTCAGTCCCTGCTGTCAGAAGACACTGAGACTAGGGAGTTCTCAGCATCACCTTTGACACTAAATCCTTCACAGCTGGTGGTTGGTGATGAGGATGGTGAAGGATACACCAGTTTAAAATAATCTATCAGTGCTGTCTGCTCCATAGCCTGTTTAAGATCCTTAAGGGTTTTAGAGTATGGGAGCATAATAGAGATGAGTTGACATCTATCCTTGAGGCTGAGATCTATGATGGAATCGGCAGCCTCGATGCCTCTAGCTGGCTGGTCAATTTATGTGGACAGCAGGTGCAGACGTGCCAGCACAAAGTTTATCTAACACTTATTTTCTCACTAAGCTGCATCACTGAATTTGCACACTTGAGCTTATAGACCAAAACACTTGCACTACATTCTGGGGGCTTAATTGCAACATAGAACTTGAGTTTTGAAGGCAATGAAAATATACAACTAATGCATGGGGAGCTCTTTACATCGGTAGGGTAAACTAGACCATTGAAGTGCCTAGTAGGATATTATCCACTCCACAAACCTGCCCATTGCAGGTTTTCTCATCTTTTTCTGCTTTGAATGTGCATGGTTGTCAACATGAGAGTGAAAATGAGGTTACTAATAAAATCAGGCAAATGCTTGAAGTTGCAAGGGCAGATGCTGAGCATTGACAATATTATGTAGTCTGCCATATACTGGGCTTAATGCACATGCCTCATAAGGACTGATTTAGACCTGGAAGAGGCGTCATCTAGTCCAAACGCCTTACTTTACATATGAGAAAGAAACTGAGACCCAAAGAGGCTCACAACCTGGCCAAAGCTACATAGATGTTAGGTAGCATAGAGGGGATTCAGGTTGATCTCATTCCAAATCCCGTAACTCTAGGCAGCTAGGTGGCACAGAGTATGGAGCGCCAGGCCCGGAGTTGGGAAGACCTGAGCTCAAAGCAGGGGTGGGGAGCCTGTGGCCCTGAGGCCACCCCTGAAATAGAGCTTTAGACACTTTACTAGCTGTGCAACCCTGAGCAAGACTTTCTGCCTCTGTTTCCTCACCTGAAATGTGGGGATAATAATGATACCTATCCCCCAGGATTGTTGAGAGAATAAAATGAAATAATATTTATAAAGTGCGAGGTAAATGCTAGCTCTTATTTTCATTTCATCATTTTTTATGGTGTTATAAACTAGGCAAACGTTTCGAAAATAAGTTGATAAGGGCCAGGGCATCCTTACTGGAGAAAGTAATCAGGAGTTTTCATTTAATAAATTACCATCTGTTTGTTTTCATTTCTTTTTAAAACACTCTATGGAACCCACTGTTCCCAAATTGTCCATTTCCAAACTCCTCAGTTTCTGACCTGGGTATCACCATTCTCCCTGCCTCCCAGGACCCAGCAGGTAAATAATATTTGCCTGCTCTCATGTTCGAGTTAAATGAATTAAAATATGGTAGCTGAAATCATGTTTCCAAATTAGAAAAAGTCACATTTTCCTTTAATTTTCTGGTTCTGGCTGGTTGTTCCTATTTATATTTCCTGTGGAGGCCGAGTCTATGTTGTCATGGCAATTTTTTTTTCTCCTTGAAATTCTTATACCGTTATACCAGCAGCAAGTAATGGCATATGTGTTGCTTTAGCATGAATATTTTCTTTTCATAGTTTGAGAGTTGTAGATAAGTTAAAATTCACCTTAGACCACACATTTGTTTTTTGACATCTTAAAGGAAAAAGCACACATGACTTTGGACCTCTGGTTATGGCTAGCAGTAGCTGAGATGGTCTTAATTTGTTCTACCCACAATCATCACCCCCCTCCCCCACAGACTCCTTTTTTAATGTGGTTAAATATGCTCAGAACTCCTTCCTTAAAATGTCCATTTTCATGATTCTGATGCCCTTTCTAGCTTCTATTTTCAAGTCCCTTAACCTCTTCCTACCTCAGTTTCTTCAACTGTAAAAGGGGATATTAATAGCACCTACCTTACAGGGTTGTTGTGAGAATCAAAGGTACCATTTGAAAAGTGCTTAGCATAATGCCTGGAACATAGTAGGTGCTTAATGAATTTTCCCTTCCTTTCTCCTTCTCCTTCCCTTTCCCAGAATCACACATAATCATGGAATACCTGAGTTGGAAGGGACCCTGGGGCCATCTTATGGAACCTGAATGTGAACAAGAATCCTTTCTCAGTGTAACCAGCAAGGGGTCATCCAACCTTTACTCAAAGACCTCTAGTGAAAGGGAAACTTATTACCACCTGAGGCAATCCTTCCAATTTTTGTAAAACTATTTTTGGGAATATTTCCTTTAAGTAAAGTCTAATCTGTATCTCTGCAACTCATACCTCGTTATGCCCTGTGTACTCAACAGAACAAGGCTTATCTCTCCCCCAGGTGACAGTTCTTCAGATACTTGGAGATATCTAAGACATTTCCCCCCTTAGACTTCCCTTTCCCATACTAATCAGTACCATTTCCTTCAACTCATCCTGGTGTGGTATGATTTTGAGGCCCTTCAACTTTCTGTATGTATTCCCTCTCCTCCAGATGTTCTTCATTTTACCAATTTACTTTCTAGACACTGACATCTAGAATTCAACACAGTACTTTAGCTGTCCCAAGAAAAGAGCACAGTGGTATTATCACCTCCATTTTTCTGGACATTCTTCCAAACTTAGCTTGATTTACATTAAGATTAATTTGAAGATTGCATTAGCTTTTTTTGGCTGCTGTGTCTCACAACTGATTCATAATGAACTTGTATGCCACTGTAGTCTCCAGATCTTTTTTCAGTTGAACTGCCATATAATCAGACTTCCCTAGCTTTTATTTGTGAAGTTGATTTTTTTAAACTCAGATATAAGAAACTATATTTATCCTTATTAACCCACTCCATTCTTGACTTCCTACAGTCTGACTCCCAGATTCACCGTTCGACTAAAACTGTTGTTATAAAAGTCACCAATGATATTTTTTTTTGCCAAAGTAATGGACTTTTCTCAGCATTTCCAAAATTAACCTTCCAAAGTAGGTGACTAGGAAACACATTAGATGATACTTATCTAATTTTTAAAAAAAAATTAATTTCTGTACTACAAAGAATCACGTTGCCATCCATTATTTCTTCCCTTCTATGTCTTCACTAAGTTGTAATTGTTCCTGCTTAGAGTACCCCATTAGTACTCAACTATCTGTACTGATGGTGGGCAGGGTTGGCATGGATAAAGCAAATTCATGGACAACTACTAAACTTCACAAGAATTACTGACTTCAATTTCATTATTCTCCTTTATCACAGTGGCAAATCAATAGCAAAACAGGTTGCTGAAAATCAGGTAACTGGAGAGGAAAAAGCCAAGGTCTTGAATAGCTACATGGTTATTCATCCCTTGAATAACTGAGAATTGATTGTTTATGTGCTCGGTTTCATGAATCTAGAGCTGGAAGGGTACTCTAGACCAAACCTTTCATTGTCCTAGAGAAGCTTAATGGCTTTCCCAATTTACATGAGCAGTAAGTGGCAAAGCCAGACGCTGAACTCAGGTCCCATTAGTGTAAGCTCATTACCCCTTGACTAGTTCTTTGGGGGTAACCAAGCACATGGGATTAAGAGTCATCACAAACATTTATTATTTGTAATTTTCTTCATATGCCATGTATTTATGTGACTTTCATGGATTCTAGAAGCACATTCTGGATCTCTTTCCTTTTGCCTTGCTGAATATCAGGGCATAGCTCAAACGAATTTTCTTTAGGATATAGTTGTTTCCTTTGGCCACAGGGCTTTCAAATGTATTACCCTTATTCTCTACCTTTTGTCTCCTCAACATCCCAATTCTAAAACCCAAAGAATGGATGCTGTCCAGCAGGAGGTTTGTCTCCCCCTCCCCCTCGCCCACTCCCCCCTTTTCTGGGACTGGGTTTCCCAGCTCTCTCATCCAGGCTTTCAGTGCAGCGGCCACCCATGGACTTGATCCCACTGCCTCACCAACATGAAAATACGGATTTCCCTGCTTTCCAACCTAGGCTGATTTGTCCTTTCTTAGGCAGCCTGGTGGACCTCTATGGCCAGGGTTTGCCATATGGGTACCAGACTCAATGCAAAAAGCCAGTCAATCAACTATAGCCCTACTGAAGCTCAGAATTCCTGAACTCAGGTGATTCATCAGCATTAGCCTCCCCCACGGCAGGGTTTAGAACAGGGGTGAGGAACCTCTGGCCTTGAGGCCACATCTGGTCCTTTAGGTCCTCAAGTGCAGCCCTTTGACTGAATCCAAACGTCACAGTTTCACATCCTGTTATTAAGGGGATTTGTTTTGTGAAGTTTGGATTTAGTCGAAGGGCTGCACTTGAGGACCTACAGGACCACTTGTGGCTTTGACTTGAAGCCTGCGGGTTCCCCATCCTGGTTTAGAAGCATGGGCCACCATGCTCAAATCTTTTAGGAAATATTTCGGAAGTATTAATGCAGGAATTTTTTTGTGAAGAAAAGGCTTTCTTTTGGAAGCAGTGTGATACAGTGGAGTAAGCAATGAATCTCGAGTCAAAAAGATCTTTGTTCAATTGACAGCTCTGCTTCTTACCACCTATTATATGATCCTAGGATCATAGATTTAGAACTGTAAACCATCTAGCCCAACTCTTTCCTTTTTACAGAGGAAGGAAAAAAGACTGAAAGAGGCAATGATGACCAAGGTCATCCAGCAGTAAGTACAGAGCTAGGATTTGAACCCAGGTCATTTTATTCTAACATTTTTTTCCATTGCACCATTCTGCTTGTGTGGCTGTAAGCAGACTACCACCAAGATGGGTAGAGAAGAGGCGGCCCTGTGCTACATGCTGCCTGGAGAACGGAGCTCCAGATTGGAGGAAAGGCATTCTCCATGGCTTGAGAGATTAGAGGTAGATTTTGGAAGGCAGAGATGTAGCTGAAGTTAGGTCTTTAACGCGTACCTGATTTCCAGCTTGGCTCACTGAGACTGGAGAGTTTCCCTGTGGGTGACACTGGGGCTTCACTCTTGGTTGGACCAAGCTCTCCTCTTGCTACCATCTAAAGAGTTCATTTTTGTGTATTTTCTGGTATATTCTAATGCAGGGGTGAGGAACCTTTGGCCTCGAGGCTATATCTGACCTTCTAGGTCCTCAAGCACAATCCTTTGACCAAATTAAGTTTAGTCAAAGGGCTGCACTTGAGGACTTAGAGGGCTACATGTAGCCTTGAGACCACAGGTTCCCCAACCCTGTTCTAATATGCATAACTTCTCCAATTTCTGTTTACTATTTGCTTGGATAAATGGGTTTACTCACTATTCTCCATCTGTGATGATGTTTTATATAACTAGCATTTGGTGGGAAGAGGCCAAGCATAGGTTCAAAAGCTGCAGGCTTCCCTGGTTACTATCCCATTAGGGAGAGGGCACCCCAAGATTACATCTGCCCAAACACAGGGCCCTTCCCTTCCCTAGTTGAGTAGGGGGAGGTGCACAAATAATTTAACTCCTGCCTCAGTTTCCTCATCTGTAAAATGAGAGGATTAGACTATTAGTTCTCTTTCTACTCTAAATTCATAAGATTTTTTTTTGAAGTTTCAAGTTAAATGTTAAGATTTTTATTATGGAGACAAGAAAAAAATGAAACTAGACTGGCTCATTTGGCCCTTTCTCCTCTTGTCTCCTCCAGCTGTCGAATTCTTACATTTCTTAATGGCTTGCATCCTCTGAGATCAACAGTTGGGCTTAATGTACACATCGGTCCAATCTTCTTTGTGGTCTGGGACTGCTTTCAGAAAATTTGGCTTTGTTTGACCACCACAACACTGTCCTTCCAGCCACAGCTCCCTTTCCCTTGAGCATACAGGGCATCCTTGCTCTGTGTGAGGCTAGTGCTTTCTGCACTTCTTGTAGGATCTGGGGGTTTGGTGAATGTTCAATACATTGGAGACGGCTTCACCAATAGGAAGAAGGTTCAATATTAAGTTCAACAAGAACTTAAGGTGAAGAGGAGGTTGTTTTGAGTAGAAGTACTAGTAGGTGGCACAGTGAGTGGATATAGCGGTGGGCCGGAAGTCAGGCGGACTCATCCTCCTAAGTTCAAATCTGGCCTCATGTACTTAATAGCTTTGTAACCTTGGGCAAGTCACTTAACCCTGTTTGCCTCACTTCCTTATCTGTAAAATGAGCTGGAGAAGGAAACAGCAAATCAATCCAGTATCTTTGCCAAGAGAACCTCAAACGGGGTCACAAAGAGTCAGACACAACTGAAATGACCGAACAAGAACAGCGATCTGACTTATTTATTCCCCTGGTCTAGACCAAACTGGGTAGTCATTCTTGAAGTATCACCTCGACAAAGCTTTCCTGGATTAGCACTAAGCAGGAAGCTTCTCACTTATTTGTCTGTGCTTTTAAGAAGTCTGAATAAACAGGAATAGAGGCAAACTTTCAGAAATAAGTTCAAAAGGGGGAGAGGAAGGAGAAAAGGGGGAAACAATAGAAAACATTATTTCCACGAAACACCTTACATATATATGTTTTCTCTCTGCCAATATAGAAGGAAAAGGGACATTTCCCATTAAACTTCACCCTTGGATCTCATCCAGGTTTTCTAGTCCTCAGAAATAGGAAGGTGGGTGTTGGGGAGTTGGAAGCCCGGGGATACAGTTGGGCAGGAAGAGCAGGAAACTTAGATAACATTAACTTTTAACATGCTTCCTTTGGACAACTTTGGCTCCCCCTTCTAACTTTAAAATGGGATTGTTTTCTGTTCTTGAACAGTGCAGAGTGATCATCTGCCAAATGAGCAACACCCGATCTGAATCATTCCACTACCTCTTGTTTCCGTTGGCCTTGGTGGTCTTTGCGGCAGTAACGGGGCTTCTTGGGAGACTGGAGGAGTCGGTGTTCATGGCCTTCACTGCGTTAACCACTGTGGCTCATGTGCACTATGGAGTGTGTGTGGTAAGTATCTCATCCTTTTGTTTGTTTGTCTTCTTTCCTTACAATAGTAAATTAAATGCTGCTGTTTGTCCCTGTCCTGTCTCCATCTTGCAATCCTCAGAAGGGAAGAGAGGAGGAGAAAGAGACTACATTTTGTTCTCTCCCATCCCTGGATAGCTTCCAGATTCCATCTAATTACCCTAAGTCCTCACTGCCTCCTCTTATGAAACATCGAGGGGGTAAAGTGGACAGCTGGACCTGTCAGGATGACCTGAGTTCAAATCCTGCCAAAGATACTGGCTAGATGGCTGTTGTCAGTTCAGTTTTAAACCATGGACCATCACTGGCTCCGCCTCCCAGGGCTGTTATGAGGATCGAAAGAGATGGTGTATGTAAAGTGCTTTGCAAACCTTAAAGTGTTATATTAATGTTATTATGTATGTTCATGGGCACACACGTGTGCCATAGTGCGTGAGATGTTATTAACTAATAGATTTTAAAAGATTTCTTGAATTATTCCTTTTAGCATATGAATTGTTCAGGGCATAAATATGCTCATTCATCCCAAGGAGAGATCATTTATACATAATAAAAACAGTTACTGACAAGTCTGATTAAGATCTTCAGGGAAAAAATGAAGACTCTCCCAATAGATCAATCAAGAAACATTTATTTAGTGCTGACTGTGTGCCAGGCACTGTGCTAAGCATAAAAAGAGGCAAAAGACAGCCCCCTGTCTTTAAGACTTTCATAATTAATGGGCAAATGAGCAAATGTTGCTCGAGGTAACCTTTATAAAAATTAAGACCACAACTCTTAAGTTATATGATATTTTTTAATGCTATACAAATATGAATGCCAAACAGTAGTCATAGGACTATAAGATTTAGAACTTGAAGCGACCTTGAAGGCTACTGAGGTCCAAACCCCTCCTTCTATAGATGGTCCTGGGAGGTCAAATTATCTGTGTAATTTCACATAGCAAATAAGGGTCCAAGATGGGATTTGAACTCAGGTCCTTCCTGACTCCAGGTCCAGCCCTCTGCTCATACTACACCACGCCAATTCTTATGTCAGCATGTCGAAATACATGAATGTGAGTCACACGAGCAAATCCAAAATGAAAATGAAGACCTTCTGTCTACATAAAAGCCATTTTCTCTCATGTACAAAACTAGGCACGGACCTTGGGCTTCATCTCTCTTTGTATAGGTGACAGGACTATTGTTCTAGGACCTTGGGAGCAACGATGGGATACATTAGTGTGAAACAAAAGATGAGAGACAGTCATAGATTTTGACCTAGAGGGACCTCAGAGGTCATATAGTTCAGTCCTCTGATTTTACAGACGAGGAAGCTGATGTCCGGAGATGAAGTGACTTGCCCAGGGTCATACAGGTAGTTGGTGGCAGAGCCAGGATTTGAACAAAGTCCCTCGTCTCCAAATCCAATGTTCTTTCTCCTGTACTATACTGTTCCTGAGGAATAATCTTTTTCCTGCATCGATCTAGGGTTATCCCTGGAGGATGGGTTTGGGGACAATACTGTTCTATAGCTGGAAGAAGAAATAAAGTAATAGTCTCTAACTTTTTTTCCTCCCCTTTCTTTCCACGTGTTCTAGGGGAGACAATTAAGTCAACACTTGAACATTCACATCTTTTCCATGAAGAAACGTGTCCAGGAATAATTATTTGTTATCAAGGAACAGTCAAGATCTGCCCTGATGTTCCTTCTTTCTAGGAACAATGAGACTCAATGTACCTGAATGACCAAAGCATCTTCATACACTTAATGAATATAATGGAATCCATATTTAAAGTGGTGTGCTTCTCTTGTGTTCCAAATACAAGCCATTCACAGAAAGAAGTTTCTTAGGCCTTCCCCTCCATACTCCCATGTCTACATCTCTCTGGTCCCTTTCTGGCTTACATTCAGAAGGCAGAGAGGATTCTAACCAGCATGTAGTGCGTGGCTGTGCCTCTAAAATTCAGAGGAAGTTGCCAAGTGAGCATATGGTCCTGTGTCAAAGAGCCCTCATGTGGGTGGACAAGCCTGCACGCATGACTCTGCTGGCTCCTTCACTGGACTGCTGTGAAAAGAGAATGAATGTCACGGATGTTGCAGGATACCTGAAATACCTTAGCAGGCAGGAGGCATCTCTCCCTTTCTGCACCTCTTCCTCCCATGTCCATGTTGGGCAGAAGCTACAGCTAAGAATCATGGAGCTGATGATGTCACAGTGGATTTCAGGAAGTAGCTTTTGTAAGTCAAGTTGCTCAGGAACCCTAATTTGGTCTTTTTGGTACCCTCTGATAAGCTTAATCCTAAAAGCAAAACCACATGCCTTGTTTGGCAGGTACTTAATGGAGAGCTGTAGAAACCCTCCCACAATTTATTGTTTTGTCATAGAATAAACACAAAAGAGCAGCTGACATTGTAGGAGCCCTTTAAAGTTTGCCAAGTGCTTCCCATACATGCTCTCATCTTTAGGCACGGCCACATGAGAATAGGGAGATTCACTGCAGTGTAGCAAGGAAACCCTAGGAGAATTAAAGTCAATAAAATCAACTGGAACAGATTCACAACGAAGGTTATTAGATTAGGACAATCATTATATTCCTTAGGAGAAAAGGGAAGTTATTTCCAATTGTCATGCTTTGATGCATAGCTGTGTGGTCCTAGGTACTATTTTTAATGTCTATGTAAATTAAGTTAGTCTAAGTTTTATCCACAGAAATCATGCTTAGGGCATCTCCCAAATAGTCAATGGTTTACATAATCATGTGTGTTCCAAGTTAAGAATTATATACTTTATAAAAATGTCTCCATGTGGTAAACATAGTATATATATACAAGACCATTTGGAATTTGTTCATATACAAAAATAACTTCCACCCTTGTGAACTGAGAAGAGGTAATGATACAAATTCTCTGAATGAATGCTGCTATTGGGGTCTTTTTTCTTGGATCTACTGTTGACATTATTTTACTCACCTTTGAGGCAAATAAATTCATTCACTCTGTGCCTAGCAAACCTTTGGTCTCAAAGGGTAATTTTTTTTCATTTCTAACAAAGATAGAACAATAATTGCGCAGCACTGAAGTGAAAATGTTTCTCGGTAAACTGTGAATGTATAGATTAATCAATCTGTAAGTTTCTAGTTTATGTTATATTGTTTTGTGTTTACAGTGAGAATGTCTTCAGTTAAGAATCTGGTATCTGCAAAGGAAGGACCAGGGACAACAACTCCAAAGTCACTCTCTCACATTGAAATGAAAACATGTTCTTTCTCCCTATGCCTTGAATATTGTCCAGATGATAGAAAGGTGTATGTGTATGTAGGCCTGATTGACTAGGTTCCTTTCCTAAACTAATACTGAAGCTCAAATTTCCTACACTCCATTTCTGGGAAATGCATCAGCCAGAAAAACTGCCCTAAGAGATGCTAGAGAGATCATATTATATTTGTATAATCAGGATATTGGATTAGAAGTGTTTTTGGTAAATAATTCTCGACTATATTATTAGATGAAATGAAAATATAACACATCTATGGGAATTAAATCTTTCTCCAACATTTAAACACTTTGAAATATTGTTGTCAGAATTTTGAACATATTTTGGAAAATGAGTCAAAAGAATCTTTAAAAATTCTTCTTTTTAGTTTTATTGTGTAATGTAACTAATGAATTAGAGAGATTATAACACCAAGATAAAAGGAGTGGAATTTTGCTACGCAGGCAAATGCCTACATGTTCTGTTGTATTGGAACAGGAGAATCATAAATTTAGAACTGAAGGGACCTTAGAGGTCATTGAGTTTGTCAACCCTCTCATCCTACAGATGAGGCAACTGAGGGCCAGTGAAGTTAAATAAGTTCCCTGGGGTCACAGAGTTAGTGAATGTATGAGATGGAATTTGAACCCAAGTTTTCTTGTTTTCAGGTCTAGCAATGAACAAATGTGTAAAGCAGCCAGTTCATGTTAGCAGTCAGGAAAAATTTTCTAGCCATTAGAGCTATCCATAAGTTTATTGCGTTGCCTCCTTGGAAATTTTCAATCTAAGGCTGGATGACCCTGTATCACATATGTTGTGTTATCGTCTTGTTCAGGTAAGAGTTGGAGTAGAACTGGTGAGCTCCCTTCACCTGAGAGATTCTGTTTTCTTTTGGGGATAATAACGTGGCTAAGTTCAGAGGTACATTAACAACATCATTGCACTTTCCTATGATGCAAATGCTACATATGCTCATTTACCCAGCTGAGGGACTTAGGTTCGTCTGACTGTGATGTTAAGTCTGTGGTCCAAAGGCCTCCTGTCATTCTTATGGTCCTCCAGAGTCCAATATATCTACCAGATTTTTACTTCTTTCACACAAGAAGATCCATTGCTTTTAACCTCTCCCACTGAGAAGGGAGTGTACTTTATAGTTCCCAGTTAGGTGAAGTATTAAGTCTGGTGATAGAGGAGTTGAGTAGTTAAACGTCCATTGGGAAGTTTTGATTTCAGCACCTAGCACGGTAGGAACTCAAATATTTGCTGAATGAATGAATAATCTGATATTCCTCTTGGAAGCTGGCTGTATTTAGTACTGTTCTGTTTGCACTGAGAATGAGAGTTTGCGAGTCCACAATAATTCCAACAGTCTTAATAATCACAACAACCGTTATCTAACAATTTTGGTTCCCAAATTGGGGAATACTAACGCTCTATGATCTTAGGAGTTTTTAAAAATTTATATGAAAAACCTGTTTGTTATCTTAGACTGGGAATATGGCAGAATTCCAGTAAGATTTGCATGTCTGTGTGATTCAGAACCCTGTTGCTATACCAGTAATGAGAGCAAAGGGATTATTTTGAGAGAATCTCAGATTGAATCTTATTCACAGTATATCTGAATGACAAGAGACTTTTGCTCACCATAATCTGTAATGAATCTCTTGTAAATGAGTTGTGGACCCACCAGACTTTCGAAGATTTTTTTCTCCTCTTTTGTAATACATTTGAGGTCAAAAGGAATGTGTTTTCTTTCAGCAGGAGGACTTTACCATATGAGTATTGGCTTATAGACCCCGCCTATGTCAAGAGTGTAGCCATGGGGAAGCTGAATTAGGCAACAGGATTATGCCTATCTCTGCATTTCTGTCCTTCATTTCCCCTTCTCTTTGATAAATGAATAATAAATTAAATAAAATCTTATTTCACAGTCAGACTGGTAACAACCTAGTAAGGAAACTAAATTGACCTCTAGGTGGTGCTTGAAAACAGTAAGGAGATTATTTTTCCTTCTGGAAGCAAAAGCATCCATCCATTATACTTCCAAGCTGTGCGGGCCGCTGGGTGGAGAGTGCTTTCCTTATCAATGAATACTGTGCTTTTCTAGGTGGCTTCTCTGGGTTAGGTTTTACTTACTCCTTGTTTTAAACTTTGCACATCCGTTTACAAATTGTCATATTTTTTGCCAAGGTCAGTCATAAAAAGGGCTGGATTGGGAAGAAAAAAAAATCCTTATTCAAAAAGCTGTTGAGTTGTTATAGACCTTTTGGCTAGAGTCCTCTCTCTTTTGCTACGGAGCTCAACGTGGGACCATCCTGAAGTCTCTCCCTTGGTACCTACTCCTTAGTCCCATTTTCCCCAGGCTTGTCCAGTTTTACCTCATAGAACTGCACTTGCTGCTGGAGTTTCAGGTCCTGGCAAGTGGAACTGTTTCTCAAGGGAATTATTTCTTTTTATTTTTCTCTTTATATTTTCATTAAAATTTCTCTGAGTAATACATATGCCTCACAAGGCTGCAATCTATGGTACCGAAATGTAGAGCTTACATCTCCTGCTAAAACATTTGGCACTTAAAAAAAAAAACCCTCCAATAATGCATGTAAACCCATATGTGAGCAACCTATACATATATCCACATGCTCATTAAATGCTACTGTTGACAGTAAAAATTTAAATAGTCTATAGATCTATGAAGATTTTAACATAAACTTTTTTTTATTAAATATGTAAAAAGATAAACGCAAGTCAAGTTATTCACATATTCAGAGACAAAAAAATCTACTCTACCATGCGACAGTTGGTGGGTAAAGGAAAATGAGTGTGATACATCTGAATAAGCCTTTTTCATCTATTATGCCATTACTTATCTATTTATAATTAACAATACATATGTTTACATTCCTTTCAGTTTACATTTAATCTATAACAAAAGCTTTATGGTATACTATTTATTAAAAGTAATTACGAATGCATATTAAACCATAACGGAATAACAGGAATACTCACCAGGGAGGGAAGAGGAGGCCTCATTTCCCTGCTGGAGTTTACTTCTCTCGGGTCACCTGGGGTGTTTTTGTTTGTTTCTGCTTAGAAAGAGACTGGGTTTTCCCCTTGCCCTCTACGTCAATACTTCCTGCCTGACCTAAGCGGTGAAAGTGCTATAATCGGCTTGATAGGTGGATGTGCGGGGTGGACAGGGAATGAATTTATGTGAATGGGAGAAGGAAAGGTCTTCATCAAGGGGGTGCTGCTTAGCGCAGTGGGGTCAGTCATTGCCATCAGCGGTCTAAGGAGGAAGACATATCGTAGGATGCTTGAGGTGAGAAACACAGCTTTCACCACTTAATGAGAAAGGATCTGCAAAGGGACCCGACTCTCTTTCCTCCATAGATAGTTCAGATAGCTCCTGCGGAAAGGGATGAACTGAGAGAGAAATGATGTGAAAATGTCAACAACCTATGAAGGGCCTGCTTCACCCGGATGAAGCCTAATTTAGTGTGGTTAAGAAACATGAAAGAGGAAAATTTTCTAGTTCTTTTCTAAAAGAATGGAGAATAATTTGATCTAATAATCAAAGTTGTGGGAATCTAGGAAAGATTAATCAAATATGGTCGATGGAGCAAGTAAATCTGCTTTACAGGACAGGAAGGTGTATCTGACCCACATTTTTCAGCTGAGAAGATGGCAGGAATGGGGTGTTCTCGGGGATTGTCATCAATGAAGCTTATGGAAATTATTCAGCGAATCATATAACGGGTTCTGGAAGAGAGACTTCGAAACCTAGCTGTTCCCTAGAAAGGGGATGGGACCTGGAGGAACAATTGCCCTGGCATCGGTGTTGCTGCTGACATCAGGAACTCATGCTCATAGCTTCCACTAAGAGTTGTGGTTTGTGAGGACAAAAAAAGAAGGCTGTCCATTTGCCTGTCTATCCAGTACCATAACATTGTTTATTGTGTCTCTTGGAAGAAAATTTCCTTTCACATATTTCCTTGTGCACTTGCACAGCAAGGCAGTGACTGAACAAAGCTTTAGAAATGCAGCAAATAAAGTTAGGTGGGAGACTTATAGCATTACCACGACTTGTTACCAGGTGGGAGAGATGTCAATGTTGAGAGCCAGGCTAGAAAACCTATCTAGCCTCAAAGGGGTGAGCTACTAAGCTGTCTGCTGTATAGAGAAAGCAATAGAGAGAAGAAAGGGAGACAAAACCCATAGAATTTCTATTTTTTTTCCACAGTGAATTGTATATACTGGATATAGAGCAAAACCTCAAAATACAAGCATCTTTCTGGACATTTAACTCAATAAACACCACTTTGCTGCAAAAGACTTATTTGGAGCAGAAGATTTTTATTAGTAAAAACCTTCCGCTCTAGTGAGAATTTAGAATTGGAGTTGAATCAATCAGTAAATAAATTCAAAACTTTAAAATAGATCATTCAGAAGTTTATTTTAGCTGTTTAGTTAAGTGGGGAGTATGGGGGTGGGGAGAAGGGGCACTTGTTTCTTGCTTTTGTTGCACCTGCTAAATCAAATAACCAGTGAAAATAAATCAAAAATTGGAAACCAAGCAAAATGAACCAAGAAGGAACACCAACTGCAAATGGAAAAAAAAAAAAGGCGATGAGGAGTCGGAAAGAGACTAATAAAATGTGCAAATTTTAGTTAAAAAATAAGGAATGCTTTTAATACATTAATATTTACTATCTTTGTTTATAAATTGTCACTGTTTAGCAAAGGTCAACAACAAGAAGGGGCCTAGGAAGAGGAAAAATCCCGTATTCCAAATGGTATTGGGAGTCACGGATCTTTCTGCCATACGACTGCAGCATCTTAGGCAGCACAGTCTATACCAGACTGCAGAAATGTCTCCCTTGGAGGTTGGAGGATCATAGATTTAGAGCTGGAAGGGGCTTTAGAGGTTGTGCTTCCACTAATCAGAGTGTCACTTCAATTTCAGGTGAAATTTCTTGTCATGGCAGGCACAGAACCTTGACAGACAGCTAGCTGCGACCCATTTCTTATTGTAACTCTTTTAGAAGAACTTACTCCCCTTCAAGAATTACCATTGGTTCTGGAGCCAGCTGGCAGCCAACGGACCTTAGCCAGTCCTCTCTCTTCCTCTAGGTTGAATGTTGGAAGAGGGACATGGAAATCCATACTATCTTTCACCTTGGGTACCAATAAGGAAAGGGAGGGAGGGGGCAGAAGGCAGTAGGGTCACTCTCTGACTGACCTACATACCCAGAACCCTTTTGGTCTGAAGATACTGAGCAGCAGCATCTTGGGGAGTATGTATGTATTTATGTATGTATGTATATCTATCTATCTATCTATCTATTTATCCACCAAATAGGACCCTGAGAAAGAAAAGATCATGAAAACCTCTGGTGGCAGGGTAAGGAGGTGGGAAGGGGAAGAGGGGAGAAAAACAAGGAAAATTGAGATGTTTCTTTTTTTTTTCCCTCTCAAGTGGATTCAGATCTTCCAAAAATAACAACATACTGTGTGGTTGTCTAACATGCTGATGTGTAAAACACTGAAGGGACTTTTAGTCCTTTGAAACCATTATTTTGTCTTTAGTTTTGTGAATAGAGAGATAATGTGATTTGTAGTGGCACAAGCCTTCCCGTCCCTCACCCAGGAAAATATGCCGTTATCATTATGGCTTCACTCTCAAGTACTTCTTTTCCCTTTGTTCCAATTCATCATTTGACCAAATTTATGCTCAAAGGCAGACAGACTTGCAAACATCAAAGCACCACAAATGTGTGTGACATCTAGTAACATTTTGTTGTAAGATGCCAATATAAATACCATAGATCAAATTACAACGGTATCATACTAAGACAAAAGCTGGGGGGAGGGGGGATTCTTTTTGAAAGAAAAGGACAGAACCCATCTCAAGCAGCCAAGTGGTGAACTTGAAAGAATGTGACCCTACAATCTCTCAGGTGGACAGCCAGAGAGCAGACTTTTGCTAATGCGACTTGGCAAAGTAACGAGCAGAGATTGCAGTGGTTTGGCTGGCACTCACTGCAGTACGTCCGTGGTAATGGCGGATGGAGAGCAGAGGGTTTCTTTCGTGTTTGAGGCCACACATGTTCCAATTCTCCAGAAGAAAAGTTCCCACAACAAAATGAAAAGTGTCAAGAGATGCGAAGATGGGTCAGTATTCTTCCTGCTGCTGAGGCTGCTCATGAACTCGCTCTTCTGCTTCTTGCTCCTCTGTGTGACTCTCCTGCAAATCAGACAGAAAACCTTCAGCCAAAAAGCCTCTGCTGTTAATGAAGCCCTCACGCCTCCCCAGTGTACACGGGCAGCCTGACTCTGCTCTGAAGACGGGCTGGGTTCAGGCATATATGCGCTGCCCTTACTCCTTCCAATTTGTATTGGGATAATTCTCATTTTATATGCAGTAGAGACTTAAGTTTAAGAGTAATGTGAGTCAGGCCAGATATGGCCTGTGGACATAGAGATCAGTGGCTGGCACTAGGATGGGACAGAACCCGAATGTCCTTTCATGTCCTTCATACAGAGGAGTCCAACTACCCTTTTTACTAAGATCCTGAGGACACAGAGGTGAAGTAAGACACAGCTCCTCTCAGAGTTGTGCTGTGGAGTCTGAGGACCTTGGTTCAAATCTTAGTCTTGCTGTTTTCTGGGTGACTTTGGGCAAAGACCATTATCTTGGCCTCACTTCCCTCATCCATCAGAGGAGGGGTTTGTTTAGAAGGCCTTTAGGGTCATCCCAGCCCTCAATCTGGGATCCTGTGTTCCCACCACAACCCACTCACAACCAGAGTGAGCAACATACTTACACAAGATGCACTATGTAACAGGGAGCAGAACATGGTGGGTACAAAGGAATGTCCACAGTGCTTAGGGGCACTTGCAAAAGGAAATGCTTGCTTCTACCTGGCAGGATTAAAGGATGCTCTGGGGAAGATCCAGCATCCGAACTGGGCCAGTCTATCAACAATCATTGATTAAATACCTTCTATGTGCCAGGCACACAGAAGACCCTGCCATCAAAGTGATTACATTTTCCTAGGTTTTGAAGTAAGGGAAGGATTTTAACAGGTTGGGATGGTGGCAGGCAAGGAGTCTGTTCCAGGTATGGGTGATGATGGCCTAAAGAAGGCCAAAAAAAGATGGGACAGGAGGGGGTGGGTTGGTGGCAGCGAGGAATTTGGTTTGACTGGAATTTAGAGCTCATGAAGGGAAATGGTGTGAGATAAGGCTGGAAAGGTGGGTTGTAGCCTGATGGTAAGGGCCTTGAACACCAACATAAACAATTTATACTTTATTAGGCAGGTGATTTTTGAGCAGAAGAGTGACATAATCAGCAGTGTTTCAGGAATATGTGGGCAGTGGGAAGACTTCTCGTGACTCTAAAAAACCTATTATAACAGAAATCCTAGCTCTATGGAACCTCTAGGAAATAAACTGTTCTTGGTAGCCGAGTTAATTCAGGCACCAGACTCATTATTTTGCAGTTTTGGAAATGTTTATGAAATGGTTTATGGACTTTCCTGTCTTCTTCCACAGAAGATGAAGAAGCAGGGTGGAAAGAGTACCCTGGGTCTGCAATGTCTGCTCTGAGGCATAGCATGGGGGCCATTTGGATTGGAACAGGGAACACATGTATGAAAATAATGTGAAATAAGACTGGAGAGGTAGGTTTGGGCTAAATTGTGGAGGGCCTTAAATGCCACGGATGAGGTTTTGTGTATTTTATCTCAGAGGCAATAGGAGGTCATGGAGAACTGTTCAGGGGTGGAGGTGACTTGATTAGATCTGAGATTATGACAACAGTCCAGGGGTGAGGATCTGCATTAGAGAAGAGAGGAGACAGATGCCACAGACATTAAGGACCCCGAACAGACAAGACCTGGTAACTGAATGAACATGGAGGTCTCAGTGTCCTCATCTGTAAAATGAGTCAATAGTAGTGATGGCTGACAGTGGCATAGTACTAGGCTTGGAAAGCACTTTACACGACAGTCTCATCTGGTCCTCACCACCACCCTGTGAGCTAGGGGCTCCTATTATCGCCACTTTGGAGGCGAGGAAACGGAGACAGAGAGAGGTTACGTGACTTGCCAAGGGCTGTACAGCTAGGTAAGTATCCAAGATGAGATTTGAATTCAGCTCTTCCGGACTCCAAGTCCAATACTCTAGTTGTCTTTCTGGAACAGAATTGTACTAGGTAGTTTCTAAGGTTCCTTCCAGTTCTAAATCTTTAATTTATATGTTAACAAAGGAAGAAGCTATTGTTTGATATTGTCTGACGCAGATCACAACCTCTGTGATTAGCGGGTGAGCCCTAGGTGTGCCTAAGGCAAAGAGATATTCAGCGGCTGGCCCAGGGTCACATTGTGGTGGTTAAGTGTGAGAGGCAGATTTAGAATCCAGGTGTTCCTGACTCCAAGCCTCCATCCTACTCATGAAGGCCTAAAAGCCTCTGTGGGATCCACTGCGGAACAGAATCTTACCTTTCCTTGATGAGTTATCATGAGGAACACCCACTACTGTACTGTTCTCTGCTCAAACACAAGACATGTTTCAAGGCCTTCTGAGCAGGCAGCCAACTAGCTTCTCCCCTAAGTGCTCCCTGAAACCTGTGTTTTCTGAGTTCTTCTATGCACTTTGGAAAGATTTTTTTTTCCCTATTCTGTTTCTATCAGGCTACTTATTGTCACTTCTTTATGGCTGCCATTTTTGCTGCTCATGGTTGCCTCTCTCACCTTTTAATTTATTGCTTCTACTGTGTTCCTGTTAAATGACAACCAAATTTTCTGGAACTATATAGAAAATAATCATAAATAGGTTGTTAGTGAAGGACACTTCTCTGAGATGAGTTTTAGTACATTGTCTCAGGATTCAGCCACCCCCCAAATGGTGAGGTTACCAGAACAAGTTCCAGAGAGGTGTCACCATATACTTCACTCTAAAAGTTGACATTGAAAATGTTAATTTGTGATAATAAATGACATCAAAACTATTTCAAATATTTTAAAATGATTTCAGAAATTAGCTTAAAAACTACTCAAAAACTATTTTAAAAAATGACATCAAATTTCCAGGAAACATCAAATTTACCTATTTTAAGCCCCAAATTTCTTATTTGTTCTACCTTGAAAAAAATGAAAACTAAGTGACATGATTATCTGGGTTAACAGGAGAAAAATATATGGTTAATCCAAAATGAGGTATGTTCCTACTCCTATCGCCCTGGGGGAGGGGAGTATTGCCTTAAGAATCTGTTCACACAAGCACTTAAATTTATGTAGATCTACATTTATATACATTCAGATGTTTGCATTACCCTTTCCCCCCAACCTGGAATGGCTGGACCCAATGCCTTCTCTCTGTAGTCTGGACCTGGAACAAATTGGGGAGGAATAAATCACAGATTATCCACAATGTGGATAATCAAGACCTATTCATGTGAAAGCTCAGATTATGCTTGGTTTTTTTTTCTTAGTAGAAGAATTTGGAAATATACAACAGATCTGTGTTTTCATCAGCATAAGGAACTTTCCAGTGTAGTAACTCTCTCTGCCAAGAAGCAAACTTCTATCACTTTGTAGACAAGACCTAGGGAAGTGCCTGAAGCACCTGGTGGTTAAATGACTTGCCCAAGGTCATACAACTAATAAGTGTCTGAGGTAGGATTTGAATCTAAGCTTCCCTGCTCTATCCATTATACCTCTTAGCAGATGTAACTATTCTTTTACTTATACAACCACACACAAATATATACATATATACATACACACCCTTCCCCCCATACATACATTCACGCATAGTCCCATAAGCTCAGATAATAATGTTAATTATTTTAATGTGTACATCAACCCCTCAATAATAGTAAACCATGCTTTAGTACATTGTATCATTTGAATTATTTGATATTACTTCATAACTGGTTTCCAATAAGTTATTTCTACTTTAACGGAGAAGAATGGGATATAGGCAAAACTGAGGCAAATAGAGGTTAAGTGACTTGCTCAGGGTCACAGAGCTAGGAAGTGTCTGAGGCCAGATTTGCTCTGGCACTCTATTCACTGGGCCACCAAGGTGATTTTTTTTTGAAGGTTCTCCCACTTATGTTTCTATAGATTTTGTCCCAAGCTGCTTAAGAGAGGAGCTCATGAGAAGGGAACAGGGTTATACAGCTGTGAGGACGGCTTTATACAGCACTGCAGAATTCCTGTTCAAAGTGCAGCACATATGTGATGCAATGCATCTGCTGCAAAAACTGCTGTCCCCAGGCAACTTTTATTAGAGGTTACTGGCATGAACAACAAATTCCCCCATATTACTAAAAGACTGTGAAGGCTTGATGTGTAAGTTCTGAGGGTCTGGAGGACAGCATCTATAATTCAGAGAAGGATGTGTTATAAAGCACAATTCTGAGATCTTGGCCCACACAGTTCTATTTTATGATCACAGAAACATTTTCTCCTTTTCCCTGACAAAAGAATAAAGAACTTAATAACCAGATAGAGCAGGGAGGCTGGGAAAACCAAAACAAAATGTAGGACACATGAGATGATTACATAGAACCTAACTGCAAATCAGCCACAACTGAGAGAGATCCTCATGGCAGTTTCCTATTCTCAGATATTGTGTGAAGAGGGAAAGAATCGTTTGGAAAATTCAATGTGTTAGCACAGCATAAGCATTCATAAAGCTGGGCTCCTACCACTCCCTGGGGATGCACTTCCATTGGCCCTGATCCTGAACGGCAGGAGCCTTAGCTCTGTGCACGCTGATGGGACTAAGGAAAAAGGATGGGGGTGAGAGAGCTCCAGTTTGATAAGGAAAGACAGGCACCACAGCTCAATGAGAATTCCAGAGGGGAAGAGTGGACAGATTAGTTAGTCTTCAATAGTAGACTCCAGTTCAGCATTAATTGAAAGGTAAATACGGATAATAAAAGGGGTGGTCATTTGTCTTGGAAATTTAACACTTTGAGTTGGAGCATGAGGATGGAAGGTTGTGTCCTAGGTTATCTGATGACTTTTTTTTAATAGAAAAGGATGTCTATTTTTGGTGGAGAGGCAGGAAGCCTTCAGTAACTTGAAAATTAATCACATCTCAAGACTATGTCTTCAAAAACCAACATTTGGACTTCTATATCTTCCCAAACTTGGTTGTCCCAGGAAGGATTTGGCAAAAAGAATAAAAGAGCCCTTCATTTCTTGTCAGATGAATCCCAGGTCTATAAGGTCAACCCCTGTGGCTCCTATGAGCAGAAATACTCTTCCTTCTTACTTGGGCCTTTCCTTTAAGAGTCAGCCCAAGGACCTTCTAGTGAATGAGGCTTTTCCTTGTCTCCTCCCTGTCCTACCTCTGACCTGCTTCGAATGTGCTTTGCAAGCTTATTTTTACGCATGCTGTCTCCCCATTATAACGGAGGCTTCTTGGGGGTAAGGACTGCTTTCCTTCTGTCTTTTTATTGCCAATGCCTGGCACATCAGTGCTTAATAAAGGCCTGCTGATTAACTGATTGAATCCAGATACTCTTAACAGTAACAAAACTTAGACTGTCTTATCTCTATCCTTCTAATATTTTCCAATAATTCTCTTTAGCTGAACAGTGCGCACCAGAACTGGCCTGAAATTCTTCAGTTAATGAGTCATCACCTTTATTATCTCAAGGACATTCTGGGAAAGGGATAGGCTATTGTTTTCCCTCAGCAGCAGCGCACCAGGAGGAATGAGTCCTCTCTGGCCTGTCATCTGCAGAGGCAGCATATTCTAGTGGAATGAATACCTGAACTTGAATCCAGACTCTGCTGATTACAGACTTGCTGAGTGACTCTGGGCAAGTCCCCTCGGTTATCTCACTTGTAAAATGGAGATGATACTTGTAGTAATTCCTTCAAGGCACTGTTATGAGGAAAGCACTTGGAAAGTCTTAAAATGCTGTAATAAATGTGATTGATATAAATTATTATGCACAGAATTATGGGCAGTCCCACCCATCACTGAAGACTGACAACAGACTGCCTTTGGCTGAAGTAGAGCTGCCTCTGCTGCACTGCATGGGACAACTTTAGGGATAAAGTATCATTGGCCCAAAACACAATTTGGTGGGTATGGAGTTAGCACAGAAATATGAGGGCCCTGATAACGTGGAGAAAGAAAAATATTTCTAAGGTCTTATGCATGTCCCCAACCAACAAAGAAGCATTTTATTAAATATGCAGAGAATTCCTTCCACCTTTATGGAGGTCTCCAATAAAATGGGAGGTGTAGGGTAGAGTAAAAAAGAAGGGAGAAATGAGAAGGAAGAAAAATAAAAGAGGATAGTAGGTGTTCTAACATGTATTTCAAAGGTCCACGATTTTGCTGATTTATAACACAGCAGTGCACGTGAGTGCATGATGAGTCTGTGAGTTCGTATGGCTGACAACATTCAGCATCAAACTTCATCAAATCCACCAGGGAAGCCTTCTATGGTGGGTCTCTGAAATGTGTTAGGCTGGTCTTCTGGTAAAAAACATACAGGCCATTCTAGGGCCCACTCCAGGAGGCTTTCCAACCTGGTAGGGACCTCCCTGACCCAGGGACTGTGCTTGGTCAACCGAGCCTTCGAGAACCCAGAGCTAGTTCCTTGCCAGGCTTCAGTGAGACATTAGTGAAAGAGCGAGATACAGCATAGGAGAAAATGTCCTTACTCTCAGCTTAGAAATTCTTCCAGCTCTGTAAAAAGGGCCATGGTTGAGAATCATATCAATTCTTTCATAAAGCCCAAAGGTCAAGACAGAGGAACTTGTGCTATCTAAATAAGGACACTTGGCACATCCAGGATCAAAGGGCCTGCACTTTGCTGAAAACACAGTATAGTCTCTGATGAATCCCCTCTGGACTAAAATTGGGAGTAGTCCTGGTACAAAGCCTTATGCTATATTTATATATCCTGAAACTAAAAAGAAATCCAGCTGGCAGTGGCATTTTAAGATATCCCATCTCCCTTTCCCCCCCTCCTCTGCCCACAATGAAAGTAATCTCACATTCTCTTTTCTTTCTCTTCCAGATCCTTACTGCCTGGTTACTGTCACTAGCTAATTCTCACTCAGTATACATTTCAGATAACCCTTGGATTACAGTTACAACGATAACGCACTGTCTCTTCTCCCTCCCACACCCCTTTCCTTCTAGCTAGTGGTGTTGTCTGAACTCCAAAGCACGAGAGGTTATAGAAAAGGTGAATTTAGCAAAAAAAAACCCCAAAAAACCCCCAAAACCCCAAAACTCAGCCAACTAGAAAAAAAAATAAATCTCTCTGTGGCTGAAGGGAGATTGGAGGAGAGGTGGATGAAACAGAGAGCTGAGTCACACCTCACTTGGAAACAGCTCTTCCTAAGGGAGTAACCTCCAAATTGTTCAGTGAGTGGAAGCAACAAGAAACAAATTTATTTAAGACTTGCTGTAAATGGTTTGCAACTGTGCAGAACCCAGGGTATTCAAGTTGGAAGGATGATTAAGAGCTCATCTACCTAGTCCAGGCACCATCATTTTAAAGATGAGGAACCAGAAACCACAAGAACTGAAGGGGCTGCTCAGAGGTATGCTGCTTTTCTACAGTCGAGTGGCACAACAGGGACTCTGAGAGCCCCAGCTCTTTGCACTCAGAATCTCATGTTCTTTCCACTATACTGCCTTCCTTTTGGGCAAATTAAAGAAATCTGGAAGTCCCCTTCCAGACTGTATATTCAATCTATAATGCTAAGCAGGTCCTATCTGCTCCACCCATGAGTGGGACTGACCCAAGTCTGTCATCTTCCTGGTTTGTGCCCTTTGTGTCTCTACTCCCCCTACCCCTCACCCCACATCCGATTCTTCTCTCCCTCCCTCGTGATCAAAATCTGAAGTTAGGAAAACATCTGATAAACCCGTTGTATAAAGGAATGATTGTTAAGGATTACAACATTCACTCTCCCAGGCATAGCTACACTTTTAAATGGAGAGGACAATTGGTAAACCGAAGGCATAAATCTGAGACATTAGGTGAGCAAGGGCAGTATTGGGGGGACCAGGAGGGCCTTTCCAGTAGTTATCATTCAGCGAATCAACTACTCTGCTTTTGCATAAGCCTGGCCACACCTGTAAGTTCTGGATTTTATTGGGCCAGTAATCTAAGCGAAAGGACACCTGCATTGCCAGATCCTATTTTTCAGGACTGGTTGATGCCAAATTGGACTTTCCCCTAAAAAAGTCCATAAATGTGAACCTTCCCTTGTGACAAGATCTAGAACAAAGCTGTATGGCATGGACCGGCGGCATTCTTTTTGGCTTCTAGGAGCACTGAGCTTCCTCCCTACTACCAGGGGAGTAGATTTTAATTATGCATGCTACCCTTATCCCATTAGCAAGGATGAGCAAGAATTGAATGTGGGATGATTACTCAAAAGCTCTTAATACTCTGTCGAGTTTGGTCTCAGATATCCTAGTGAGGATCATAAAATCAGAGATTTAGAACTGGAAGCAACATTAGAGTCCATCTAGTTCCAAACCCTCATTTTAGAGGTTGAGGAACCAAGGCCCAGACTTAATTCAGTGACTTGTCCACGGTCATAAAGTTAGTAACTGTCTATGAAGCCAAGTCTTGACTCCAAGTCCCACACATCCACTACGAGATGCTGCCTCCTCTCCAGGAGGATAAAGGGCATTAGGGGTGACCAGAGAAACAAAATTCTCCTACTTTTTTGTAGTAGATAAGAAGAATCTTTAAAACTAGTACAATGTCTAACCAGAGCAGCCATTTTCTATGTCACATAGCATGTAAATTCAACGGGATTCCCACATCATAGGGACTTATAATCAAGTAACAGGGATGTAAAAGGAGGAATAAAAAAGAGGGGAACTAAAAAAATGGAGCAGCTGATGTCGGGGAACTTTATCCACAGTTTTCTTGCATGTTAGAAGATTTACATGTTGAAATTGAGATTTCAAGTCATGAATGGAGGCAACATTTGCCTGTTTTCAACTGGAATGGGAGATTAAAAAAATAAAATAGGTGGCTAGCGATATTCTATTAAAATACCAACACACATAGCAACCAACCACAGTGCCCTCAGAGCATGTGCATGCTTCTTGGTCAGAGAGAAACCAAAGCTAACACAGACGGCATGCCCACAACCAACCTCAACATGGTCTCAAAGGCTGTTCTGAAACCACAACATGTTAGCTATCTATGCTCTCCTTCCATGCTGAAAAGTGAAAGGCAAATTCCAATTCCATGTGAGGTGTCTGTGGGTCCCTGCTCTGTGCCAGGATCACAGGTCTAGGTCCCTGCATTTACAGATTGAGCATGACTTGCTCTTCGTCTCCTATTTACCCTCCTCTTGTCTTCACTTTTTCCTGTGTCTCGAGCTGTGGTTCTTAATCTGTTCCTTTCCAGCTCCCCACATCTGCTTTTCATTGTCATGACTGAGCTATATTATGGGTCTCCCACCGGCAGCAGAAGTAGTCCTGAGCAGCACTGATGGTGTCTGGGCGTCCCCCCAAACGGGGCCTTCTATAGGCATTTTTCAAACCACACAAAGTGTAGTCCTTGGTAGATGACTCTGTTCTTGGCAGGATGCAAGTAACCAAGTCAGGTGGCCATGAGAGAGGAGCGGATACTGGGGTGGGTGGAGGATAGGGAAGGGGGAAGGAAAAGGATTGGAAGAACATGGTGGGGAGACACTGGGATGATTTTTTTTTTTGCTTGTGCTCCCATTTAGTCTGAGGCTCGTATTCTTTCCTTAAGAAGTAGGCAGTCTTGGGGCAGCTAGGTGGTGCAGTGAGTACAGCATGGTCCCTGGAGTCAGGAGAACCTGAGTTCAAATCCGACCTACGACACTTAACACACTTACTAGCTGTGTGACCTTGGGTAAGTCACTTAACCCCAATTGCCCTGCCTTCCCTCTTGCAAAAAAAAAATTAAAAAAAAAAAAGAAGTAGGCAGTCTTGTACAGATAGTATAAAATTAACCTCTTCCTACTCACAGTGTTGAAAAACACCTGGAACATACCTGCATGAATTCACCTTCTTAGATCAACAAACCCTACCTTCATCCCCTGCCACTTTTTCATGTATACATGCTATTTCATAAACCTTTGATGACAACGGGGATGATTGTGAACTTTTAGACTGGTGATGGGGAAGATACGCTTTCAAGTCAATGAAATCTTTCGTACTTTCATTTAAAAAAGTGAGCCAGTCTCAAACTTACATGTTCTTCTGAAGCATATAGGACCTCCATTAGTCTTTGCACAAGATCGTCATTTTCCTGCCCATGTTCTTGGCAGAGCAGCTCGATCTCTCTCAACTTTCCAAAGTAGAAATCTCTTTCCTTCTCCACGCCTTCAAGTGCAAGTTTTAATGAGTGTACCTGTGTGAGGGAAAGGGAACCGGAAATATAAGAAATAGAATGCCAAAATATACATGTGCAAAGAAGAACATAGCCACGCAAAGACACAACAGTAAGTGCAGGAGTGACCGAGCCTTGTATAAGGGAGAAACAAAAGAGCTCTTGTCTGGGGCCCAAGCTCATGCCAAGGTGCCCAATTTCAATAGTTTACTACTCACGCCCTTCAGTCAATGGGGTGATTATTAACCAGTTAGTACTGAATGTTAGTACAGAATGGCCCTTCCTAGACAACAAAGCTCTATTGGGGAGGGGGATAAGCTTCCCTGGCCAGGGAACAACTCTTTCTCCAAATCTGTTCAAAAGCTGGGTCTTAGACTAAAACAGCCTCAGAAAGTTTGTCCTGGGAAAATGAGAAGGGGAGGTGGGGCTGTATGGATTAGTGTGCCTGCCTCAGATTTATCATGGAAACCCTTTAGGCAACACTGATTAGAAGACTACAATTGTCCTGTTCTCCCCGAAATGTCACCACAACATTCAGCATAGCTGGGTATTATCAAAAGAAGGGCAAGATTGGTCAGAAGGGGAGATTGTTTATTTTGAAGGCTACTAAACCAGAAAAGGGAGAAACTGCAGAGTTCCAAGTCTTCATTTATCCCATGGGAACCACACACAAACACAGGCGTAGACCCTCCGAAGTCCATTGGCCAAGGTATAGCCATAGTTAACTCAGTGTGATGGATTTTGGGCCCCAAGTGGATGAGGGATTGAATTTGGGAACAGAAAATTTAGAAAAAGGAAGGTGGGCAGGACAGACTGTCTCTCCCCCACTCCCCCCCTATCTCTATCCAGGGTTATAGTTGCTGTGCCAGTAAAAGCCATCTCACATAAACCATTTGAACCATATAGCCTGCCAATACCTTCAGATGCTTAACACTTACACCAACAATTGTTTATATACATAATGGCTCACTCATGGGGACCACGTATTAGGAAAGATACTGATAAAGTGTAGGGTATCTGGAGGAAGAAGAGCGGGATGACAGGAGTACTTGAAACCATAAAGTTTACTATAAGGATTCACTGAAAGGGGGGGAGGGAAGAGGAATAAGAAGCATTTTATTAAGTGCCTACTATGTGCTCGGCATTGTGCTAAGCACTTTACCAGTGTTATCTCATTCGGTCCTCACAACAAGAGTCTTCTCTGGTGAAGACAAGTCTAGAACAAGCCATTCCAGCAGAAGGAATTTTGAATGTTGTAAATCTCAAGTGAAAAAGGATGGGTTTAAATGAAACAACCCTGCGGGGTGGGTGCTATTACTATTCCTATTTTACAGTTGAGGAAACTGAGGCAGAAAGAGTTTAGGGGACTTGCACATGGTCATATGGGCAGTGAGTATCTGAGGCTGCATTTGAACTCAGGTCTTTCTGATTCCAGGCTCTATCCACTGCACTGGCCAGGACACTGAAGGTACTGAGAAAGAGAAGACTTAGGAGGCACATGATGCCTGGCTTCAGATACATGAGGTGTTGTCAAACGGTAGAAGGATTGACTTGTTTTGCTTGGTCCCAAAGGGGAGAATGAGCAGCAATGAGTATGAAGAAGAAACCAAGAAGAACTGGGGATTCACATGAGAAAAAACCCCAACTTTCCTAAACAGTGGGGTCACCCTGAAGTGTAATGTGCTGCTTCAGGAGGTCAGGGATACCCACCGCCATAGGAAATATCTCCAAGTGGAGGCTGGACAGCCAGGAGCACCGGAGTAGGGATTCACACACGTCAGGTGCGGGGTGGACTGCCTGACCTCTGAGCTCCCCGCCAGCCCGGAGACTCCTTGAGCTCTGATTTCTGGGCCCCAGTTCTCAAACCTGGCTGTAGCTTTATCAGAGTAGAGCAAAGCAGAAGCCCAATGACTTCATCCAGAGGCCTAGTCCATTTTTACTTCTCCCACGCAGAGAAAGGATCTCCTAATCCTCTGACCACAAGTAGCATCACAACAGTCCCGAAGGCAATGAACACTAGAGAAGGCAGCCAACTGCTGTGTGCAGCTTGAGGACCATTTTATCTCTGAAGGGCTAGGGCTTGTGAATCAAAAAACAATGCTGTCTTCCTTCTAGAAGCTTCCAGAAGAGAGCTTCATTCTGGCTGAGATTTCAACTGTCATAAATAATTCCTGGACTTGAACACTCAGGATCAATCAAAGGATAACACTGCAACAATCATCCCAATGGCCCAGAAGGTCCAGGTGCAGGGAGCCTGCTGAGGACTTTTCCATTCTCTATCCTGACCCACTCTAGTTGCCCAGAATGCAATAGGGTCCCCCAAGGCCCCAGTAGTAAGGGGAGCCCTTCCCCTCTTCTATCCCAGCTCCTACCAGATGCTGGATGCCCCCTCTAGGCAGATGCTGACCCTCTTCTTCCCTTTTCCATCCTCATCCCTGCTAGAGGTAACCCAGAGACCTGCTGCCCTCTGAATCGTCACTGGCTATCTTACTTTCAGGAAGACTGTGGACCATCTGCCCTGCTTCTGGGCTTTCTGTCTCTTTGGGTATTTTTCTCTGATCTTCTATTGCAGCCTGGTCTTTGTCATCTACTCTGCTGCTCCATCCTAAGGACAACGGGGCCATTTCTGCTGCTCTGCAGCAGCATCTCCTATGTGAGTCGTCTCTCCCAATTAGAATGTGAGCTCCTGGAGAGCAGAAGCTGCCTTACTTTTCTGTCAATCCCCAGTGATGTAGGACAGTGTTTCACATGTATTAAGAATTTAGTAAACATTTCCCTCCCCGCCTTCACCTCCCCTGATTATATGAAATTTTCTGTGTTTGAATCACCATGCTTTTTTTTTCTTTTCAAAAAAATCATTAGGTTGGGGAACTTTTTATTTACCTGAAAATGTTTTAATTGACCCCCATAACAATGGACCAAGCACGCCTAAGCAATTTGCTTGCCTCAAACAGTCCAGTATTCCTTATATAAATCAATTCCTATGAAAAACTAAGGGAAAAGGAAATACAAAGGAAAAGCAAAATATTGACCAATCACTAAGCATTTATTAGGTTGCAACTATGTACTGCAGGGGTGGGGAACCTGTGGTCTCAAGGCCATGTGTGGCCCTCTAGGTCCTCAAGTGCAGCCCTTTGACTGAATCCAAACTTCACAGAACAAACTCCCTTAATAAAAGGATTTTTTCTGTAAAACTTGGCAATCAAAAGGCTGCACCCAAGGACCTAGAAGGCCACATGTGGCCTCAAGGCCGCAGGTTTCCCCCCCCCCCCCCACTGCCCCCACCTTTACTAGGCACTGGGGATACAAAGACTGAAGCGAGACAGTCTGCTTTCAGAGAGTTTATGTTCTATCAGGGTAAATACAAAAGAGTGGGAAGGCACTAGCATCTGGGGGATTGAGCATGGCATGAGGTTCAGGAAAGGATTCACAAAGGAATGGCATAAAAGCTTGGAATTTCTCCCTATACCAATGAACATACTGTAGGCCTTGGACTTGTGGTCTCATATTTGTTTTCAAGGCTACATTAAACTGAATTCCCCAGGGCTGGAAAAGTCATTTCCCTTATATTTGAGTAAATATTTTATTTCCACAATATGGTATGATTAATGGATTTGGTATCTAGACCAGAATCCCTTTTCCTGTCTCCCATATGCAGCGCTCTTCCCACTACATATTTCATATTTGCATTTCCCTCAAAACCACCCTGTAAGGTAGGCAGTACAAGTATTATTTTCTTTACACTGCAGGTCAGTAAACTGAGGCACAGAGAGTTAAGTGACTTTCTGTGGTAGAGTAAGGAATTTGAACCTGGATCTTTCCTGATTTCAAGTCTATCATCCTTTCCACCATAACATCTTGGAGATTCAAGACATCAGTGGAATTTCAAGTCAGATTTTGAATAAAGAAAACCAAACCTGCCTGACAGACTGATTTGGTCAAATAATAGGAAATTGATGCAAATGAATCTTCTAGTGCTAGAGTTCTCAACAGGGCTTGTGCATACTAGCTGGCTGACATTTATACAGCACAGCACGCTAAGGTTTGCAAAGAGCTTTACAAATACTCTCTCATTTTATCCTTATGAAAACCTGGGAGGTAGTTTCTATTGTTCTCACTTAAATTTTACAGATGAAAAAACGGGCAGAAAGAGGTCAAGTGACTTGCTCAGGGTCACTCAACTACTAAGTGGCTGAGGCTGGACTTGAGCTGGTCTCTTCCTGACTCCAGGTCCAGTACTCCATCCACTGAGTCACTGAATTGCCTCTTAGTCCACCTCGAGTTACTTGTCCCACAAAAATGACTTTGCGGCAGCTATTGAATTCTCTGCCATCTAACCCCAACTCTGAGGTGAAAACTGATATCCTACCTGTGAACATAAGAGATGTTGCTTGTTATGCTGGTTCAGAAAAATGCCAAATTGCTTCTTTTTGCAGAAAGGTTTGGAGGCCTCTCTCTTTTTGAAAAAGTGAGGCGAAGGCCAAGCTGTTTTTTAACCTCCTCATTTAATACCACAACTTGGCCACTCATAAAAGTCCAAAGAGCCAGGTCCAAATCTAGTAAAATGAAACTCTGCTTTGTTCCTGAAACCCTGCACCGTTGGAAAAAAAAACAACTTGCCTGACCAGGCCACTGCCTGTCCTCTCTCTCCTCTCTCCCCATTTAGGTGCTAGGAGACTGAATCACAGTAATGTAAGGCATGCTACTACTCTGCTTATAAGGCTTTACTTTACCAGGCAGGGAGTATCTGTCTGACACATTCAATCCAGACGAACTAGGATTGTTTGTTTTTCTATGGTGTTTTGGTTTGCACGATGAACAAATAGTTGAAATATTTCCCGAAATACGCATCTGAAGTTGAGGCTTAGTGCTCCACATTCTTTAGGTAACAAATACTCAGCTATAAAAATGTCTCATTAAAAGTCAACGGTAGCTCAGTCAAAATCTTACCACGATTGTCTTGCTTTAACCTGGTCAAAAAAAATCAATAGAGAAATATTCTATCTTCACTATCACTTCATGGTATCAATGTCATTTAGGTTCTCTCATTAAGAGAAGCAAGTGATTGTCCTCCAGGAAAACAAATTCTCAGAAAAAAAAATGTAACCAGAGGGAGGATTTATTGCTTCTTTTTACAATTCCCTCTTCACTGCTCTGCACATCAAAGTCCTCTGCAATCCCTATAACTCTTACAAAGCCCAGCTTATGACTCTCTTATTCCATGCAGGCTTCCTAGACTAACTCCTCCCAGTGAGGTTCCCTTTTGATTTTCTCTGGTATTTGCAAATACTGTCAGCACACATCTTTAACCCATGGCCCTCTCCATGAGTTCTGGGATTATATGGACCGGGCTTAATGTTGGGAGCAGTTACTCTAAATCATAGCTCTTTGGCTTATGCTGGCCCCACCCAGAACTCCCCATAGGAAACGGTAGAATATAGCTCCAACACGGCTAAGTCTCCACAAATGCAGGAAAAATGATACCCAGTTATAAGAAAAGTCTTAAGGGAATAAAGTAGAGGACAACCTTGATTTTGTCCCCATAATTAAGGGACTCATAAAGGATTCACTGTAGTAGCCCACCAACAATAGATAACATTTTCCTCACTCTCGGGTAAACCCTACCTTCGCCTCAGGGCCTAGAGAGAAATATGAACTCAAAGCACCACCTTCCGATCTTGGATTCCCCTAAGAAGGGAAAGCAATTTGGGGTTGCAAGAGTGGCAATCCCTCACCATTCCACTGGGGTTCACTTTTACCCTCAGGATCCCATACATTCATCCTCCTTTGGAGTATTAGCTTGAAGGCTTGGGTTTCCCATAAGTGCCTTTGGAGTTGCTAAGAGAGGCAATCCCCTCCTCATCCAAAGAATTCACAATAATAGCAGTGGGCAAAGTCTAGATCTTCTGTTCCTCCCTATCACGGCTTCAGTTACTGTCTGCTCTCCTCCCAGCTCCAGAAGATTTGTGCATAATCTTCATTTTTCTCCAAGAAGGTGACCGCTGCCAAGGAATTCCCCTTTCTTGTTCTAGAAGTGTGCTCCCTGAACTCTTACACGTGGGTTTGCTAAAGGGGCACAGGACCAAGTTCAGGTATTTTGCTCCCCCAGAACATAGCTTGAATTCCTGGTTGCTTCTTTCAGCTCTTTAGGCCTTATGCAAAATCCTATTTTCTTTCTAAGAGGGTGGCACTGTCCAGGAACTAACTGCCTTTGTTTCTAAAACTCTCAAACTTGGAGGAACAGAATAGTTATATGATGCCTCTCTAAGGCTAGAGGCAAAACTCTGGGCTTCACAAATTCTCTTCTTTGGGCTGCATACGTGAGAACATGTGACTCCCAGGTACCTCTAGCCCACGGGGGCTATGAGTGGCTCCTGGTGGGGAGTGTCCCCTGACTCTAGATCCTCCAGATTTGCTGCTACTTCTGCTAATTATTTGGGATCTTACAGATCTCACAGTTGATCTCTGCAACTCACTGTCTTTTCTTTAAAAATAGTCTTAGCATAAATGGATATTGCCTTCCCACAACCAGCTGGGTCAAAGAATTTATCCGCAACAGAGGTTCCCACTGTATTACGAATGGGTCAAAGGGGCAATTACACAACTATATTTCCATATTAATAACTCCTCTATGACATTTTTAAGTCTATTGAGGTCTGGAATTATGTCATATTTTATATCTTCCCAGCTCATAACAGGTACTTCAAAATGTACACTGAATTGCCTTGAATAGAGGCTTCAATTACAAAACATTTTAGCTACACCATCTCAATTTGAGCCTTATACCAAACCTGAAAGACAGGTATACCTTTCGGCATACCTGAAAGTATACAGTTCAGTAAACTGCACAACATAGTAGTTCAAATGTTATTTTTTATCCCCATTTTGCAGTTGAGAAAACTGGTGCTCGACAAGGTTGAATTATTTGTCTGAGATCATGTGGCCAATAAGTAGCAGAGCTGTGACTTGGACCTAAGTCTTTTGATTCCAAGTCCACAACCTTCCAATACAACATAATCTAGGTGTGACTTTTCTCCCTGGCCAAAACATAAGCCATTTCTTTGTATCCCTAATAATATTCAGGGCTAAGCGGGAGAACTAGCCCTTCACTGGTACCCTTCTCCCAAAACGGAGAGGAAAAATTCTTTTTTGTTGCTCATAGCATTCCCAGCTAGCCTCAGCCCATTCTGAACTTTAGTGCTTCTGACAGTCTGGCAAGACCATGCAATGTTTTTTATAGCCATCATAAGTTACCTGCCTTTCTTCCATTTTCTGTATGTCTTTTTGAATTCTAAGTTGGTTAACAAATCCAATTGTATATTGGTTTTGTTAGGCAACTCCTCCCTTTCTGGGAAGAACTACAATTACATATTATTCGAAAGGTAATGGAAGGAGACATATATGGTATATCTCAAGACGCTTTAGCACGTTGCCAATGATGACTTCTGTATGAGGAGCAGTATAAAAGACATTGTTAAGAGCAGCCACATCCAGAAAAGAAGCTTAATCAGTCATGTAGCAAAAACGAGAGGCAATAGATGGTTAACCCAAGCGTTAACCTCAGATGCTCAAAGACCAAAGCAAAGTCCTTTATGGGGGATTGATGGGAAGACAAAGACAAGAACTACACAGGATAAGAAGGCATGGAAGAGTTGTGATGTGTAACTGTGAGAGACTTGGCTACTCTGATGAATACAATGATCCAAGACAATTTCAAAGGACTCATGATGAAAAAATGCTATCCACCTCCAGAGAGAGAACTGATGAACTCTGAGTGCAAACTGAAGTATAACTTTATCACTTTCTTTATTTTTCTTCTTTTTTATTGAAAAATGGCTAATATGGAAATGTTTTATATGTGTTCACATGTGTAATTAATATACTGTTTGCCTTCTCAATAGGTTGGGGAAAGGGGATGGCAGGAGAAGAATCTGGAACTCAAAATTTAAAAAGATCATTAAAATAAATAAATAATCAAATTTATAATATATATGTATATATATATATATACATTATAATGCAAGCATTATATTTCTTGACTCTTATATTTTAGGGGGCCCTAGGCATGTGGTCCAAGGCTCATTACAGTTACACCAATTATTTTTTGAGAAAAACTTCTGGGAACCTCTTCATAGCAGCAAAACCAGTGGTGTTGGGAGTCAAAATATTCAGCTTTTATACCACAGAAGTTGACAAACATTACAAATCAGAGTCTGATTTGTTGTTTTGTTAAATGTCTAGACTTAAGAAAGTGACGGAGAAAATGTTGATGATGAAGATAAAAGGATGGTGTGTGTACATTTGTTTTTTAGAGATGCTGGTTAAAACATTTTAAACAGCTCACTCTTCAGTGAAACCTAGAATCTTCAGATTCTGTTTGAACTTTCCATAATTCTTAATCTAAAGGGTTGTGTTCACTGACCATCCTGGGCCAATAATTATTCTTTTACTGTATTCAGAATTTTAAAGATTCTCTTATCCCTTGCCAAAGGACTGCTTCCTCTCAAAATTCCTTCTCTATGTACAGCACAGGACTGTCTCCAACACACGTTTCCTGCCTTTCCTATGTATAGGTAAAAACTAGAAAGCAGAGCTGGAGGCCTCAAACAAGTCAAATGCCTGCTCTTCTCCCCAGAGTCAAGATCTAAGTAAATCATTTGTATGGTCTTGCTAATGCTTAGTCGAAGAGCACTCAGAATCTCAGCTAATGACTTCTGGTGGTTTACTGCTAATAGCAAGTGCAAAGATTGCTCAATTCTCAATATATCAGGCTGCAGATTCAGTAACTATCATCACTGAACCCTGTGGTACCATTTCCTTTATTTAAAAACACACTCATGTACACACGCACACATGCACACACACACACACGCACAAACACAGGCAAAATGACCAAAGGGCACACACGAAGTACACACAGGACAATGCTGCGCATCACAGGTTACCTGTTCGTTGAGCTGTATGACCTGGGTTTCTAAGTCTTTCTCAGATTTAGATGCTGAGCCGCTGCTAGAGGGGGTCCTTTTCGCTGATGAGGGACGAGAAGGGGTAGATCCTGGTTTAGAAGCCGGACTAGATTTAGCAGCACCTGGAAACAATGGGATAAACTATGAATAATAGAAGCTTAGGAAACACAGAACCATGGGGAATACTGTCAGAGCAGGAAGAGACCTTGGAGATTATCTTGTCCAACTCCTTCTTGTTACAGGTGAGGAAGTGACTCTATATAGCTTCGTATAGATGGGACTTAAACCCAGGTTTTTGATTCCTGGGATCTTTCAGCCACCACAAAACCATGCTTCTGCCATGACCTTTTTAAATGATGAAAGAATTACATTAACAGAGAATGCAAAAGACACTCCCAGCAACTCCCTTCTGAAATAAGCTTATATGAAATTTTGTGTTAAGGCCTGCTATTTGGCTACTAAGTAACTGTGTACTGGGGCGGGTTGCTAAACTATTTTATGTCTTGGTTCCCTTTCCCAAGACAGGGGGAAGAACATAACATTCACTATTGGCTTGAGTGAGATAATAATAGATGTACAAGGACTAAGTTCTTAGGAAGAAAGGTAAATCCAAGATTTTGTGGTTAAAGTGACATATAATCTTTTTTAATTAATCTGATAACAACAGAGCTAGAAAGGACCTTGTCAAAAATTTTATCAATGGCAAAACTTTAAAAAGTGAAATAATGTACTTGAGAATCCAGATCAAATAAAATTTTCATGAGGATTCTCAACAACTATAGTTGTACCAAACCACTACTAGAGGTAACCAAGGCAGCTCACTAGAGGGTCCTGATGAGTGGGAGCTCTCACTGCAGTGGTAAGGATTAGGAGGAATGAGGAGCTGACCTCCAATCAACAAATTTGTAAAGGCTGAGGGTTGTAGAGGGTGTGCTAGAACACCTTATGGTTGGGAAGACTTGGGTTCGAATCGTATAGCTGAAACCTTCCTTGCTGCACGAGCATGGTCAAGTTTGCTTTCTTTCTCTGACCCTCTATTCTCTTATCTGTAAAATGGGGATCATAACACCTGTAGTACCCACTTCACAGGGCTCTCATAAGGAACAAAAGAGATAATAGTGTCTGTAGAAAGCTTTGGAAACTTTAAAATGACCTATGTCAGTTGTTATTGTCGAATGCAGTAGAAAGCTCGTACAATTCCATCAGAGATTCTAGCATACAGGGTAAATCAATTTAGTCTTTAGTTTATAGAGACTTGTCAATGAAATACTTTATAGATACTTGTCAACGAACATTTATTAAAGGCTTACTATGTGCCAGGCACCGTGCTAAACACAGGAAAAAGACAAAAACACAGTCCCTGCCTTCAAGGAGCTGACATTCTAATGGGGAGAGAATATGCAAACAACCACGTGCATACAAGATAGATAGAGTAAATGAAAATTAATCCCAGAATAAAGGCATTGGCTGGGTAGGGAGAAGGGAAAGAGGGGAACTGGGAAAGGCCTCCTGCAAAAGGAATTGATCTATTTCTAATAGAAATAATATTAAAAATGATAGGTTCTCAGGTCAACCTGAAATGCCTATTTAACCTATAATGTACTGGACCTGTCAATATTAATAATACTATAGAACCTAAACACCATCTGCAATAACATTTCTATATAGAAAAATGCATTTGAGATTTCAGTGTGGCATTCTAGGAACAGATCTCCTGTCATTATAGCCCCAGAATGAAGAATGGGGGGCTCCTTTCCCTTCAAATCACTAGAGGTAGCCAAGGCAGCTAATTAGAGGGTCCTGATGAGTGGGAGCTCTCACTGCAGTGGTAAGGATTAGGAGGAATGAGGAGCTGATGTCCAATGAACTCCAGTGGCAAGAGATGAGGACAGGAGAAGCGAGACAGGGCCATTTCTAGCGGCAATGGGAAGAGGGAGGGGGAGGAGTAGAGGGAAAGGGACAATAGGATGAAAGGCCTGGACAAAGGGAATGGGGTGTGTGCTAGAATTGTGAGCTCTTTCAGGGAGATGTTCTGTCTAAAGGGGAAAGGACTAGGCTTGGTGGAGAGAGATCAGGAGAGAGTCTTAGGGGCAGTATGGAGACAGAATTCTGCCTTATAGGCCGTCATTTGTAGACACAGAACGTTCATCTGTCTGAAATTTGTAAACTGAGTACTGCTTATGAAAAAAAGTTTATTTTCATCTGATACAAAATAAGGGAGTGTTTTTATTATTAAGCTCTCTCTTTTTTGTCTCCTTATTGAAGGTTAGCTCTATTCACAAATTTATATATGCCACAGGGGTATTCTGCCCCAGTGAAAGTGTGAAAGAGGCAGCTAGGTGGCACAGTGAAGAGAGCACCGGCCCTGGCATCAGGGGGACCCGAGTTCAAATCTAGCCTCAGACACCTGACACACTTGCTAGCTGTGTGACCTTGGACAAGTCACTTAACCCCAATTGCCCTGCCTTCCCTCCTGCAAAAGTAAATAAATAAACATTTTTTTAAAAAAGAAAGTATGAACAAAAGCAATGACAAATCATGGTGTATGAATGCAGTGGAATTCTACTGTGTTGTAAGAAATTAAGAAAGAGATGATAGTTTCAGAGTAAGCTGGAAGACTGGTACGCACTGGTGCAGAACCAGGAGAATAATTTATACTGTAACATCAATATTGTAAAAATGAACAAGATTTTGGAAGCCTTAGGTACTCTGATGAATGCGATGATTAAACATGACTTTAAATGGTTGATGATGAAGAATTCTACTGGACATAGACAATATAGGAATTTATTTTGATTGGCCATGTGAATTTGTTGAAAGGATTTTGTTTTTCATTTTTCCTTTTTATTTTTGGTTGAGGGAGGGCAGTATGGGACAGAAAAAATGCTTGATACTCGAAAATATCAAAATTTAATTAAAAGGAAAGCCATGGAAATATTTGATGTAAACAAATGCGCAGAAAAATATATGTGAAAATTCTATTCATTGTACTTACCAACCTGGTAGAAATGTATTTATGGTGCTACTCTTCTCCGACCTGAGAACTAGTAGCTCTTCTCCTGGCCAAGTTAACCCTTCTTGCCTGTGCTCTGAAGCCCATTTCCTACTTTGTTTTTATCAGTTCCTGCTTCTCTTTTACCTTCCAACTCTCTTTTATTATGGACTCAAACTAAGAATATCTTTCTTCTATCCTAAGGAAAGCCCATGATGCTGAGTTCTAAAACCTGGCTTAAGATACAAGGAGGATAAGCTCTTGAAGAGAGATGGAACAAGGCTTCAAATTGAAAAAGGAGTAGGGAAGGAAAAAGGCTTGGATACAGCTGATACACCAGAAGTGTGACATGGGAAAAAGTAATAGTGGAGCAGTTCATAGGGGACAACGACTGGAAAGAGGGCAGGCGTGGTTTTGTAGACTCACGTGTCTGTAGATAAATGTGAGAAATATATGTAATGATAAAAGTACAAACAATTCACATTAATATCTAATACTCTGAGGTTTTCAAAGTATTTTCCTCATGATAATCCTTTAGGGTAGGAAGTATAAGTGTTATAACCCTCACTTTAGCTATTAGAAGAAAATGAGGATCTGATAGGTTAAGTAAGTGGCCCATGAGTATCTAAGGCAGGGTTCAAGCCCAGATTTCCTAGCTCCAAGTCCAGCATTCTGCCCATTCTGCCACTCCATCTGCCACCAGAATTCTGTTATTAAGAGCCTCCTATTCCTCTTAAGTCACAATGTACCCCTACCCATCCAACTTCTGATCTCTCTGAAATCTTTCAAGGTTTAAGATGTCTACACCAGGCTATGCCTGGCTTTCCCAAAGATGGGATAGGTAGGAATTCATGACCTGAGACTCTAAAAGGGAAAAGAACTCAAGAAGGCTGGGAGGCACTTAACAAAATTCTGGTAATAGAGTTGCAAATGACTCTAAATGAAAGAGAAAAATCAGATCCCAAAAATGGCTTTTCAGGAAACTCATGAGCATATCTGGTCTTTAAAAGAATCTGTACTAGAGAAGGAAATGAAGGCAGCCCCAATACACTGGAATGGCAAAGTCCTGTAAGAACAGTGCGGGGAAAGCAAAGGTTCAGGTTTGCAATAAATGTCAAATAATCTATTTTTATTTATTTTTTTTGGAGGGGGGAAGGCAAGGTAATTGGGGTTAAGTGACTTGCCCAGGGTCACACAGCTAGCAAATGTGTCAAGTGACTGAGGCCAGATTTGAGCTCAGGTCCTCCTGAATCCAGGGCCAGTGCTCTCGTCACTGCGCCACCTAGCTGCCCCAATGTTAAAGAAGCTAAAGGTACTTTAAAAAAAATACCTCCTGCTTTAGGAAGCTCAAGTAAGGGAGAGTACACCTGTTTGCCATGCATGGGAAAGAGAAAGGAGAACTAATGAACTGTTTTGCTTCTTTTCCTAATTTTATATTTCATATTAATTATTTTCCCCCCTAATCCCAGCCCACCCTCCTACGTTCCCTATTTCTGGCAAAGGCACCCTCAGTTTCCCAGTCGTTCAGGCACCCAGAAAGTCATTCCTGACTCTCACCACTCTGTTCTCAATCTCTAATCAGCGTCATCTTATAGATTCTGTCCCCTAAACATATCTCACCTCTTCTCTCCAATACTATCACATTCATACCAGTTCATGTCCTTAGTACCTCCCCCCCATATAGACACACACACACACACACACACACACACACACACACACACACACACACATATATATATATATATATATATATTTGGTGACTACATCAGGTACTATGAATTTGATAATCACCTCTATGTAGATAATTCCTAAATTTGCATCACAGCCATTATCTCTCACCTGGTTGTTCATCTATATCTCAAACTCAACATTTCCAGGTTGATCAATCATTGATTTAGAGCTGGAAGGGACTGCAGAGCACCAGTTCCCTTATTTTACATATGAGGAAACTAAGGCCCATTTGCTCAAGATCACAAAGGTGACTCAACTTGAATATAGTGACTTGAACTTAGGTCCTCTGGATCCAAAACAAGTCCTCTTTCCACTGTACATTCTGCCTCTTGCATTCCTGTAACCACTTTGCAGATGGGAAAACTCAGAAGGTTGGCACCTGATCTCATAGAATTTACAATATAGATGGTCCGGCTGATTCTGCCCTTTGCTTCTGAGGTGGTGTAGTACAATGAAGAGTGCTGGCTCTGGAATGACTAGACTTGGGGTGGTCTTAGTTCCGCCACTTTCTACCTGTGTGATCTCAAGCAGGTGATGTAACCTCTTTGGGCCTCAGGTTCCTCATGTATAAAACAAGAGAGTTGCCCTAGGTAAACTGAGGTCCCTTGCAACTCTAAATCTAGGATCCTATGATCTCATTTTCCCCGTCTCTACCACTGCCACCCTGATTCTAGCCTTAATTATGAGTTCCTGCATTATTTAAATGACCTCCTAAAAGATCACCTTGCCTCCAGTTTCTCTCCACTTCAAACAATTCTAAATATTGATTTCAAAAAGTACGCTACAACTCTGATTATATTATCCTTCCCTCCTAAAAACAAACAAATGCAAAAAACCCCAAACTAAACCAAATCAAAACCCAAACTTTAAATAGTCCTCTGTTGCTCACCAAATGGTCTAAACTTCATAGTGTGGCTGCCACATTCAAGGTATACCACAAGATGGCTCTAATTTATCTTTCCAGACTATTCTCCCATTTCTCTCTCTCACTGACCTGAGAATCTAAGCAAAATGAACGATTCCTGTTTCCTTCTTTTCCCATCTACAAGATTTTGTTCATGTTGTTCCTTTTGTCTTGAAAATGATTGCCTTCCCTATTTTACCTGTCAAACTTCAGATCATCTACCAAGCACCATCTCCTCAACGAATCCTTCCTTCAACTTCTCTCAGTCAAAAATAACCTCTCTTCTGATCTCCCACATCACGCTATATATAAATTATAGTACTTCTTATCTTCCAGTTATGGTATTCTGTCTTATCATTACAGCTATTTTGGGGGTCTTTTATCTCCCCTACTAGGCTGTAAGATCCTTGAGGGCAGTCACTCTGGCATTTTATTTATCTTGTACCCTTCACAGTATCTAGTAACATGCTTTGCAAACAGCAGGTGCTCAGTAAATGCTTGCTATATGAATCAAGGCCTAAACCTGGTACATCTTCACAGTCTGGTCTGACTGCTTAAGGCTTACTGACTCCCCAGTGTTGGGGAGGTGACTGATGGAACTGTCTGGGTCTGATAAACAGCAAACATTACAGAGCAATGCAAAGAGGCCAGGAGCCACTCTGCATCAGCTGCCCTCTGAATATAAGCTCTTAGCCATTTATTTAGTCCTGAAAGGGCTTTTTAACATCAAGACAATTCTGCCCTTTTTATTAGTGATCGATTTTCACATAAGGAAAGCTCTTATGGGCCTTTGCAATAAAGCAATTCAAAGAATACAGACAACCAGCTACATGCAGTGGATATCTAAAAAAGCATAAAAAAAAATCACTCATAGATGAATTTCTTGTCCCATCCCCCATTCTCCATCAGGACACACATTTCGTAGTACTCTTCTGCCATATAGCCAAACCCGTGGAAAATCTTACCCAAGCATCACTTATACCATATCTAAATAATATTACAAAACTGGCCAGTCTGGTCAATTCAGAAACAGTCAGTTCTTGGGGGGAAAAGGCCAGAAAGTGGTTAACTTGTAACCACTGACTCTCATAGCTACCACAGACAGGGCCTTAAAATGGCAGGGGGAGTTTTGGCCAAGCGTGCCCGAATTCTAATGCTGGTGGTACCAAAGCACTCAATGTGCCCCATGCTTTTGTGCAATGCGTCTTTATAGGCTTTTTGTATGGCAATGTACATTAAAATATTTTCAGTGGGTACAACAGAACAGGAAAAAAGGAAAGAAACAAAAAACAGACCACCTCCTATCTATAACTGCAAGGAGTGTATTACCCATCACTACTTTCCAATTACATGCAAGAAACAGCACCAGCTCCTAGTTAACAGGCACTAGAGGTTTAGGGAATGGCATATGAGAAAGTAGAGTGGAGACATGGTATAACAGAGAAACATTTTCAATAGTTTTATAATATTCAATAACATATAACATACAACGAAAAAAACGTCAAAATGGATACATGACCTAGATATAAAGAGAGATTTTATTAAAAAAAATTAGAAGAACATGGAACATAATAACCAGACTTACGGACAGGTGAACAATTTATGAAAAATCAATTTAAATTATCGAGGGAGCTTTGTGATTCAACAGAGGATTGGACCCGGAGTCAGAAAGACTTGAATTCAAATCTGGTCTCAGACACTTTACTAGTTATGTGACCCTAGGTAAGTCACTTAACCTGTTTGCCTCAGTTTCCTCAATTGTAAAGTGGGGATAATAACAACATCTACCTTGCAGGGCTGTTGGAAGGATCAAATGAGATAACATTCGTAAAGCACTTAGCGCAGTATGTGGTACTGTCCTATTAGGGGGTGCTATTTAAATGCTTATTCTTTTCCCTTCCTCTATCAGCCTTATCGGCTTTTTAAATTAGTTGGCATTTTCAGTTCCTATGAAGCAGTTCTGGCAGAAACTGACCAGGGATGGAATAAAAGGCTGCTAGAAACAGGATCTCAAAGGTGGTGCTTTGCTTAGGATGCCACACAAACACACACACACCAGTTTTGTTCAGAAAGCCCAGTCTTCATTCACTCTTTTAAAAGAAAAGAATAAATCTGATGGCAGTAAATAAAGAGAAAAGCACTGAGAAAAATCTGTGCATCTACTCTGAAGGTTTTAATGCTTCAGTGGAAAATGTACTGTGGGGTTCAAACCAAAGGTACATTTTTAAGAGGAGATTGAACTCTCAGATTTTCATAAGCTGTGATCTGATGTGAAAATAATTTCCCCGGAGAGCTGTCACACAGCAAAAATACATAAAGAAGTGTCAGAATTTAGAGAGAGGAAAAAGAGACTTCCTCTCCTCCTCTTTTAGTGCCATCATGTTGACTTGTGTGACCGAAGAGGAGGTGCTGGGTGTTCAAGGACGACCTAAAGACCTGGCCCTGATGTTGTTTTCAAAGCTTTCCTTTCTTTTAAAACAACAACAACAGGAACAAAACTAAGCACACCAAAGAAACACATTAATTATAATGAAACTATATAATCTAATTTCTAAAGCCTCAGGATGTTCCTTTTTCACTTCATCCTGGCCAGGGGTAGTGCCAAGAAATGTCTACTTTTTCTAAATTAACAGTCACTTTTAAGTACTACCCCCACCCACTCCCTTGCCCCAAATCCCTGATCAACTTTATCTCAAATGCACGTAACAGCTGACCACTTTTAGTTCCGAGGTTAGGGCATTTTAAATGCCACTGAACTCATTTAGAGCGGCCTTCTAGACCCCAGAATTCCTGATCAGATTTCAGTTCTGGCTATATCCTTGGCTCCTCTCTGCTCAACACCAAAGTGAAAACCTCCCAGATTGAGTCTTTTTATTTAAAGAGGCTGCAACTCTTCTGATTGGGAGCATGTGACGCACATCTGTTCGAGTGGCCATCAAGCATTTCAAGTTTTTTCCGAGTCGCATTTAAGGATGTTCGGAAAAATAGTATTTGCCATGTTTTATGACCAAACATTTTTCCTTTCTATCTCCTCCCTGAGGTTTTCCTATTTCAAAAAGGAAATTTCAGATGCAGAGGAAAATGGATGTGAACTACAGAAAAGTTCCTAATTCCCTTTCAACGTTAAAACTAAGTGTGGCTTATTATGCTACATCTTTGAGTTGTTTTAATTATTGCCTTCCAGAATTTTGGTCTAAATAGGATTTCTAGAACCTCTTAACCATAGTTCTGAAAACAAAGGACAGTCTGATTCATGGCCTTGTTAAGGCCAGAGCATCATTGCAGTTTATGTCAATTAGCAGCCAGCCTAATGTTTATGGAAAATGCTGTTTTGTTCTTCTGAGGTCTACATGAATTCAGGATGATGAAGCAAATAAAAGCATCATATTCAGCTTCAGCCTTCACAACTAGTACTTTGATGAAATTTAGAAATTCCTCTCACATCATTTACATCTTTTATTCTGCCAGAATCATAAATAGAGGAGCTAAAAATATGACATTAATATTGTTGACAAGAACCACAAAAGAGGAGAAATTTATTCAGTAAGAAGCAATCCTAACAGTTGGTTAGTCACAGCTCTTTACCTATTCTTGGAAGGTGCCTTGATTTTTCTGTACCCCATTCTGTCTCCCCAGGTAGTCAGGAAACCAGGGGTCATAGTGGAAAGAGGGCTGGACTTGGAAGCTGAGAACACTCGAGTTAAAATCTTACTAGTAGCTTACTAGCTATTTACTAGAAAGGGGACTCTGGACAAGCCAATGAGCCTCTACGAACCTCAAGCTTCTTTATCTGTAAAATGGGGCTAAAAATACCACCTATCTCGTAGGAATATTGTGAGGAACAAATGAAATAACATCTTGTAAATACTCAGAGAACATTAAAGTGATGCATAAATGTGAGCTATTATTACAGACTTCCAGGGAACAAAACACATGCAGTCACAATGGTTTAGTAGAATACTTCCACACTCTGTACCCACCAGCTTTTTCTCATCATGATTGTTCTCTAAAGAATAAAAAAAAAGTTATTGCCTAAGAATTGAGAATGAGTGGGTTTTTACAGCAAGAATGGAGATTTTCCTAGTCTCTTGTATTGACTGAGCTGAGAGCAAATAAGTAATTTCTACTGAATCTTTATGTTACTTGAGTTAGGACTAGAGTAAAAAATATATCTGAAAATTGTACTGTAAAATTTGGTAGTCCTGATGACCACAAATACAAATAATTTTAAAAATGCTCATTTGGTTCTATAAAGATACATTCGATATCAGATATCATTTTGTTGCACTTCACATGGTTTCAAAATGCCTTCACAGTACTCTCTGGACCAGATACTTACATCTCCTAGCACTTTATACTCTTATTGGAGTCGACAACTTGGGTTCAAATTCTGCCTCTGACATACTAGTAGCGGGGTTCTAGGCAAGTTTCTTACCTTTTCAGTGCCTGGCAAATCCGTAAGCTTCTAAGTTGCTTGGGAAGATGAGGAGATCTGCATTGACAGGAGTTTACTCACTTAAAAAGTTTTCCTCCTATTTCCCCTATATGAATGAAGTCCCAGGTCCAGTTCCATCCCCTTCTAATCAATCCTACTGTAGAATAATTCATGCTTCTTTAGAGGAAGGAAGGGACTAGATTTTATTTCTATCTGTGGTTCTTCCAAAGCTCAGCACAGTGCAGTACATATAACTGACTCAACAAATGTTTGTTCCACCAGTTCTTCTCTCAGGACAAAGTGCTATATTAGAGCACCTGGACTCTCTTGTTTTTCTCCTTCCTGATTCAGACTAGCTACAGTTTTTAAGCCCTTTTTCCCCAACCAAAATCTTTTAAAGAACAACCCCTGTGGGGCAGCTAGGTGGCACAGTGAGTACAGCACCAGCCCTGGGAGGACCTGAGTTCAAATACGGTCTCAGACACTTGACACACTTACCAGCTGTGTGACCTTGGGCAAGTCACTTGACCCCAATTGCTTTGTCTTCCCCTCTCCCCCCCGCCCCCAAAAAGAACAACCCCTGTATGGCACTTTTAGCAGAGGTGATGCTGTAAAAGCCTTGTTTCTTTGCTGCTTGGTGGGATCTTCCTTCTGTAGCTGAGAAAGGCAGGCAGCTCTTGTCCTAAGAGCTCTGAATTCAGGAGCTATGGTTTGCTACTGGAATGAGCCAAGCTGTCACAGCTAAATACTCTGAAGCAAGGTTGCTAGTAGCTTGCTGAAACCTTCCTATTTAAGGGTAGGACCGGAAAGTGCAGACAGTGTTGACGCTGCATAGAGAGGGAAGTGAAGCCTGGAAAGGCCCTTGGCTTTCAGCTCCTTTGTAAGCTTGGGGAGGAAAGCCTAACTTATCTTACTAATGGAACCTTCATTCTGTTTCTATCTAGAATAGTGTACCCCACAAGCATCTCTCTGACATAGTCATGGAAGAGAGGGGGAGCCTGGGCAAAAAAGCCTCCCACCTGAAGAGCCAATCTGTTTTACTAATGTTTTTCTTTTAAATACAAAAAAGAGTATGCTTGTTATTATAATATTGGTGACTACAGCTCAGCCCAAATTTGTGACTTCTGGGAAGCCCTGAGTTTTGTGAAAGGCCCAAAAGATCAAATCTCTCATTTTGAAATTTGTAGTGAGACAGGACCATTTATTTGATCTAGAATAAGCAAAATAGTCCTTTTGGCTTGCACAAAGTTACTCATGTAGTCTTTGGCTGGGTAAAGTTTAGCTGTTCGTTCTCCTTTTTCTGATGTCAGCCCTTGGAAGTGGCCAGCAAGCTACTTCCTGAATAGTTTGGGTCTGTTCCATCCTACTGCAGACCATAAAGTATTTCAATCTAGGTGGTGACAAGGATTCGGTATTCAGGAAACCTTCACTTTCTTCTTATAGGTTTTAAAATCTGATTCAATAGCTACGAATATAAAAGTATGTATATATGCTCCCTATTCTTGGACTCTAAAAATGAAAACAAAATTTTAAGCATCTGAGAACATAATGTTACAAATTGTACGACATCAAGTCCATGAAAAATACCCAAACACTGATTCCTATTAAACTATTTTCTTACGAGCTGGGTAATGACTCTTAAAATGGATCACCTCATAGACTCCTTTAGTGGTTCTATGGTACACCTCCCTCTAGGGTAGGAGTCCTCTGACTAATGTGAGGACATCACTAGCAAACAGATCTGTACTAGAATCAAATAGCTGGTCAGAGATCTTAAGCTTGAGTTTTTGTGTTCCCTTAAATCACCTTATATTTCTCCTAGGGAAGAATAAAAATTGTCTAAAAAATGGGTGAGTTTAGACTCTACTCCAGTCATTAAGCTGCATACTTTTTGATAAAGAGGGAGGGAAAAGGACTCATTTGTATAAAAATATTAATAGTAGCGCTTTTTGTTGTAGGAAAGACCTGGAAACTAAAGGGGTGGTCCTCAATTGGGGAATGGCCAAACAAATTATGTCATATGAATGAAATGGAATGCTGTTGTGTCAACATTCCATACTTTTCTATTGAAAATAGTTCCATTATATGATAGGGGAAACCGAGGCCCGGAGAGAAGTGAATTGTCCAATTATCTCACATGCATGATTCAAACCCAGAACTTCTGCTCCAAATCCAATGTCCCAACCTAGAAAAATTTCCTAACTCAATTACATATGTTCCTATCATCTTATGATACACCCCCCACCTACATGTATATATGTGTGTGTGTACACACACACACACACACATACATATGTAACTATCACAAGTCAAAGAAACACCTCTATATTGTGATGAATGGTTATCATAGCAAACAATGCAGAGAGGAACTTTTCATCTGGTCATATTTCAATCTCTTCTAGTTAATCTGTGAAAGGTCACGAGATGTTGCAGTCAATAGCTTCGTTAGCGGGGGAGTGCAATCGTTCACTCGGGTACAGGCATACCTAATCGCACCCCGCCATTTGGACTATTCCTTTCTATATGGTGAGGGATGCCTGTGTCTTCTTTGCTTCTAACGGCAGATGATTATACCCATCTTTTTGTTCCATGAAAGAGACTTGGGGCTGCATTTCCATTTTATGTTAACATTCCCATACCAAGTTAATTCTGCCCTGGTTATTTTCCCTGCTGTAGACGACGTGTTTATTTTTAGCCATCATGTGATCCTCCGGTATTTTCCAGGCACTGTTTGAGTCACCCTCATTTCAGAGAACACTTCAAAGAGAAAAGACACAAAAAGTTTTCCCATCTCAAAGCATCTCCATAATTTTAAATTCTAAATATTTAAATCTATTTGCACATACTATGTATCCCTTTATTACAATCCTAAGTTTTCATGCCTCTCATCTCTTAGCAGAAAATGAAATTTCCTTTGAAATACTCACATAAGGTACTAACCCTTATGGCCTTCTGATTTCAAATCCTTTATGATATTTTTTTTTTCGCAGAGCAATAGAAATGGCAAAGAAGCACTCCAGAGGACCCAGCCCTCAGGTGGGCATGCCAGCAATCCTTTGGGATGCATGTCTGTAGCCTGTTTACTCCAGCATCAGGGAAATGCAGTAACTCTAAGTGGAGCAGTTGAAAGGGCTGAGTGAGCAGCATGGAGCTGACAGATTGAACAGGAACTAGACACATGGGCGTTGCTGTGACAACGCCTTCCATGGGCGTCATCACACTGCTGGCATCAAGCCTCAGTGAAGGGGGGGGGAGAAAAAAAAACAACCCTGAAACCTAAAACGGTGATAATTTTAGAATCTCCTTCGTGCTTTGTCCTCCAGGTACAAAGATGGCCTTGCCCACCAGCAGTCTGTAGGGAAGGCATTTGGAGTTTTTCCTCTAGAGTGAGTTTTTCTTCACTCTTTTTCCTCAGAGTCTCTTGTGGCTAGTGGCACACATTTACCAGACGACTGGCTGGGTTTACAGTCTACAGTCACGGGATAGGGTCTAAACACCATCCTCGACCTCATCAGCACCATGGTGAACCAACTAGCCAAAGTCTAATTTACTCCCCCCAAAGTGAAGCTTTCTGATTGAAAGGAACATGATCTGAAGAACTGGAGTTTAAAAAGTAAAAGGAAAATTCAGTTCTGCCTGAGCTAAGGTATGTGTTTGCCTTGCCTACTTTCTTAGCTTTGGTGTGAGACACTATGAGGAAAGATGATTAGGGCCCAGAAACTCTTTATGCCTCTGCTTTAGAGCCCTATTTTCCTTGACCTGCATGGACACGTTAATAATCACTCAACAATGCCTCAGCCTGGAAAAGATGCTCCTGAAGAGCCTCTGAAGCAGCAGAGATGAAATTGTTTTCTGTTCTTCTTAGATACTCCCTTGAACACATCAGGTGATATATAAAGGCACCCAGAATAAAGGATAGCAAGTCAAAGGACATTCTGTGCCATTCCACAGAACAAATTGGTACAAAGTCCCTGCTCCTGTGGGCCTAGTAAGGTTTCACATCAAGTGCCCACGCTTCAGCAGGAAGCCAAGCTGATATAAAGATGGTGAGTGAGGGCAAGCTTGTGCAGCAACAAGCAAGGAGCTAGTCATAGCACTGATCAAGATTAATACAAACATATTGGCCACCTGCATCTTTGTGACTTGTTTCAGAAGCTTCTGAGGAAAAGAGGCTTCTGGTACTATGTAGGATAACTGCCTTCCCAGGTGCATTTGCTACAGTAGCAGCATTTGCCTGTGGTAAGTCAGCTATGCTCAAGTTTGGGAATAAGCTGAATTTGGAACACAAAAATTATTTACTTAGCTATTTGACTGAGAGCTTTGTTTTTGACCCTGGAGTCATGAAGACAGGTTTGAATGGAAAGACACAATCAGAAGGTAGTGGCTTAACCTACCAGTCTAGGAATCAAGAGATAGGGGTTTTAGACATGTCTCTGCTACTAATCTATGTGGCCTGAAGCACTTACATAGCTTAGATCTTCTGTGTCTCTGCTTCTCCATCTATTAACCTCTTTGAATTCCACAGAAGAAAGCATATCATATGTGTACTGAACTCACCACTATTTGTTTTAGTGTCTCAAAAAAAAATGAAAGGCATTCCAATAGAACTCTTTTCAAACCAAAGCAATAAGGTTCAACCACTTCTTTGTCCACACACATCAAGCAATTTTCTCTTGGTTCCTGACAACCCACAAATTCCAACCATTCAATAAGAGCAAAGAAAGAACAGAACCGATTTTGTGTTGCTAGGAGTCAGTAAGAGGTGGCACTTTGATTTTATTTCTATATTCTTCAGTTTGTTTTTTTTCCCTTTAAAATGGCTTTATGAAAAAAAAAGAATTTACATTAGAGACCAAGGCTAAAAGCAACATGTACAAAAAATAGAAGACTTAGCCTTTGCAGGGTTGTCAACATTAAAGCTTTCAATGAGTACTGTTTACATTTTTTAGAAGAAAACCATATAGCCACATACTTTTATTTGCTCTTCAGAAATGCAAATATTTTAAGCAGCAAACGATATTATTAATTGTCTTCTGTGGGACAGATTTGCCTTGGTAATACCAAAGCTGTTAGAGAACTTGAAGAAATTCCATGCTGGATTGGGAAAGATTCCCCATCTAATGTCACGAGATCCCTATAGAGAGTGCCACTTGCCCCTCTCTCCCCTGACATCCAACCAGCCAAGAAGTCCACCAGAGCTTCAGACTGCTGACAAGGAGTAGCATTTGCTTTCTGAAATTTTATGCAGATACTTTCTTTGTTAGCTCAGTGGTGAGTATCTGATATTTGACAGGAAGAAAAAAGTATCCACTGAACCACAAGTAATCTCTTTATCAAATATTATTTGCTTCCTGAATATGCTCAAATCTCATCTCTGAAGTTCTACCCGGAGGGTTGGAGAAAATAAACTTTGCATATAGAACACATCCAGTTCTTCCTCTGAAAATTACTATCAACATTCATCCACATCTCCATCTATTCAGATTCAGTTATGACATCTCTAATGTCTCATTATAACATAATCATCAGGTTTTCCTCCTTTATTTATTTATTTCTTGGCTTTTAAAAAAGAAACAATCAAATATTGAAGCTACAATAATGAAACCCCAAAAGGAAAGAGGAAAAAGCTTAGGTGTCAATTTCTGTAACAATTACTGTACTTCTTCTATATGATTATAACATAACTTTATATATTTTACTTGGCTTTTGTCAGAACCATAGATTTGAGTTTTCTTTTAAGTTTATAATTGTTCACCTCTTATGGGCAGTAGGTGGTGCAATGGATAGAGTGCCAGGCCTGGAGTCAAGAAGACTTATCTCCCTGAATTCAAATCTAGCCTCAGACACTTACTAGCTTTGTGACCCTAGGCAAATCACTTACCCTGTTTGCCTCAGTTTCCTCATCTGTAAAATAAGCTAGAAAGGGAAATGGAAAACCATTCCAGCATCTTTGCCAAGAAAACCCCAGATGCGGTCATGAAGAGCCAGATACGATTGAAAACGAATAAACAGCAACAAAAAAGCTAATCTCTAATGATGACCATTTTTGACTTGGGTTTTGGCTCAGAGTGATGTGACTTAGAAACATCACAACTCCAGCAACTGTTGCATTTACTAGATAACTATTACTACATAAACATGTCCCTGGTTATTAGAACAAAAGTCATAAGGATATTCCATTCCAAGATACCATCCTTCTGAGGAAAAAGAGGAAATCATAAACTCTGATTTGGTATCTGCTGTTTACCCTAAACCGTGTTACATCACAGGTTAATCCTGTGTTTGGCAAGCTGTTTCAATATGCAAAGAAAGCCAAGACATTTGATCAGCTCCACTGGAACTTAACATTGGCACAGGATCTGTGATTTCATCAGTAATATGGGAACTCCCACTGAGGAACTTCTGTTCCTAATGCAGATAGAGACCCACCTGCTCTGCTCCTTAGAGTCTCAAAAGGTTGACTGCGGCTCTGAGAGGTTAAGTGCCTTGCTCAGGGCTATGCAGCTAGCATGCGCCAGAAGAGGGACTTGCCCTCAGGTCTCTCTCTCTCTACTATGCACTAGCACTGCAGAAGATAATATTCTGAACCTACTGGACAGCTCGAGAAATTTGGAATCTTCCCTTATAATGTATAAGATGGGGGTGTACAGACAGACATTTTGCATACACAGGAAGCAAAAGGACATTTTGCAGTGGTGCCCAGAGTAGTCCACTCTTGATTATTCACACATTTATGGATCATCTTATTTGTAGTAACTTCTCATTTCCAGGTCTGCTTCCCCTTTCCCTACAGGATGCTCATGGCCTGCCTCCTGAGGCTATCAGTATATGTTTGCTCAAAGAAGGTAAATACATTTCAATATTCACTTTAAGCAGAACACATACAAGGAAGGCAGATTAATTTTTTGCTGTCGTTCAGTCATTTTCAGTTGTGTCCAACTCTTTGTAACCCAATTTGGGGTTTTCTTAGCAAAGATACTGGCATGGTTTGTCATTTCCTTCTCCAGCTCATTTTAAAGATGAGGAAACTGAGGCAAACGAGGTTAAGTGACTTGTCCAGGGTCACATAGTTAGTATCTCAGACTAGATTTGAACTCTGACTTCTGGCCTGGCACTTTATCCACTGTTCCAGATAGCTGCCCAGATTATAACTAAGGCACATAATATATTTCAAAGCTAAATATAAATGCTTCAAGGGATCATCTGCTATTTAAGTTACATGTCTCACAGCCTGCATTCACCACACAGACTCCACGTAGCCCCAGCTCTAGAGCAACTGGACTGTCCAATTTCCATGTTCCTCCCACACTCTGCTGTACCTGCTTTCTCCTACATCTCAGCCTTTTCAAATCCTATGTTAGCCTTCAAGACCCAGCCAACTTCTCCAGTGAAGGTAACAAGTAAGAATTAACCAATGTTTCCTTAAGTAATAGGATATGGAGCCGTAGGGGACCTTAGAAATCACCTGCTCCAATGCCAACATTTTACAGATAAGAAAACTGAGACCTATCTAAAAAAGGTTTGCCCAAGGTCACACAGTAGCAGAGTGAGGATTTGAATTTACACTGAGTACTCTTTCTCTCTATCATGGGGTCCCCTCAGTATTGCTACCTATGCTTAGTGGGGGTGACAAACAATAGATTTAAGTGGCCATGTTTTACCCAGTATTGTTGGAAAATGATGTGTTCAATATGAGACAATTTTCTAAGTAACTCATCCATTAAAACATTTAAGTGTCTAAAAAATTTTAACCATTTGAAATGGAACATTTCTAAAATGTAAAAATGAAACTTTCTAAAAACTTTTTCTGGCTTCTTAAACAGACTACAGTGAACATAATTTGAACATCTTTTAACAGCTTAGCATCATTCATCATGAACATAAACTGTTGTATTTTGGTGTAATGCAGCAATGACCTCAGGGATCACCAAACGAATAGGGCTGTTTGTCCCTCTCCTGTCTCCTTGCTTGATGTCAAGCAGCCAGCAGCCACACTCCTTGCTCCTCTGACCTTTTTATAATCTGCTGTTTCTAATTTGTTGTGACTCGTCCAATAAGACAGCCAAGGGTGTTAGAGTCAGTGATTAGAAAGAGGAAAAGGACTCTGAGTAATGAAGTCCATGAGCTCTGGTACATGGACTAATACAGGACCACAGCCTGACAGCTTCCAGGAGGGACCCTAGAGGGGATTTATTCCAACCTCCCTCATTTTACGAGTGAAGATACAGGCCCAGAGACAGTAAGTGCCTTGCCCAAATTCTCCTGGCACAAAGTGAAAGAGCTGGGATTTGAACTCGTGTTCTCTGACTCCAGTTCCAGCACTCTCTCCCTTGTTCTACACTAAGGCCAAGGAATGTGTTCTTGAAGAACAGGACTTTGCTATTTCCAAATGCTTTCGGAATGTTCCTGACTGTGAGCTCTTGCTGCTACTAAGTCAACAGGGCCGCCCCTGACCCTTTTCAAGTTTAAAAAATTCTCCTCAGTCTTTAAAGACTCAGGTGAAATATTCCCTTTTCAATGAAGCCATTGCTGATTCTTCACTCCTTCCCCATGAGAAATTATCTTTCCTTCTGCTGATCCTCATATGAAATGAGGTGCTGAAAAAAGAAGAGATAGGAAAACCTTGGTTTTCTCACCGCTAAAATAAGGAGGGGAGATGAGCTGGCCTATGAAGGCTCTTCCATTTGTACATCTATGATCTTCTAAACTACTTACCTGAAGTTCTAGAAAAATCAATCAGGAAGGACAAATCCTACCCACTGTTTACGTATTGAGCATTTTTTTTTAATCATCCAGGTTCAACAAAACAAAAGGTTAAACAACTTTACCTTCTATATTGAGGTAGTGGTGCAGTGGACAGAAAGCTGTGTGAAAAGTCAGGAAGGCCTGTGTTCAAGTCCTGCTTCTGACACACGCCCTCTGTTTAGCATTCAAAGCCCTTCATAATTCAGCTCTCTCCTAACACCTTTTTCCCCACATATACTCTGATCCAGTAACACTGGCCTCTTGGTTGTTACATAAACAAAAAACATCTTCTCTTGGTTTCAGGGATTTTTTCTGGCCATCCCCCATTCCTGGAACACTATTCCTCTTCCACTCCAAGAACCAACCTGCCTGGCTACCTTTAAGTCCCAACTATTATCTCACTTCCTACAGGAAATCTTCCCTAAGCCCTCGACTCCAGGTGTTTTTCCTCTTTCAGTTATTTCCTGTTTAATATTTGTTTGCATGTTGTCTCCCCCATTAGGCTGTGAGCTCCTTGAGGAAGTGGCTGACTTTTGCCTCTTTCTGTAACCCCATCACTTGGCACAGTGCCTGGTAGGTGCTTAATGAGTGTTTACTGATTGACCTGCATTGATAGAGGGAGTTTCCTCCTCTGGAAGATCTCTAAACTAATGAAATCACAAGTCCAGCTGCTATCCCTGTTACAGTTACTCCAAATATGGGATTTACTGGAAGACTTTTCACTGCTCTGAGATGAATGTGACAGATCAAAACAAATGAGAATAAAACCTTGCCAAAGGAACTTAAAGACTGCCTGCCAGAGAGAACCAAGCCAAAATGATGACGGTCTCTAGAACGAAAAGACTGAGTCTGTTTGCTGTGACAGTACCTGCTGTAGGTGAGTTTGCATGGTGAGATTTCTTGGGTAAGTTGAAGATCTGTTCACCAGGGTCGGGTGGGGGAATTGCATCCTGGCCTTGCCGAGCCTCCACAGGGTCATACTCCTTGCCATCATAGTTTGCATCATAGAACTTCTTAAACCACTGGATGAAATCCAAGTTGTCCTGAAAGCGCCCTTTCACTAGCTTCTCCACCGGAATGACCTGCCAAATAAAATCAAATCATGTTGGCGGGTTCGTTGTCTCCCTGATTAGGCTGTAAGCTCCCTGAGGGCAAGGACTGTCTTTTACTTCTTTTTTATACCCCGAGCATTCAGCACAGTGCCTGGCATACAGTAAGCACTTAATAAATGCTCATTTCCTTGCCTTGTTTGCGATTTGTGACTACTCATTTTCTCTCCCTCATGTTCTTGTCTTCAAACAACTCTATTCTAGCATCAGTGGGTTTTAACTACTCTCTTGAAGAAGAACCAAATAGAACGCCATTTCTGGAATAGTGAATAACTGCCAAGCAAACCCAGAGTCTGTTTTATAATTCCTTGCACAACCATGCATGGATAGTGATTTCGAGAACACGGCCAGCAAAGAATCATACTCAAGGGAAGAATCTGTATGTGAGACTCGGTCAGGGCTTTCCTGTTCATTATCTGAACTGACAGTGGATATTCCTCCTAGAGGTCTCGTATAAGGTCTTTGAACTGCTCAGAAAATACCTGGTTCTAATCAGCACACACGTGCTTAGTGGGCAGGCAGCAAAGGACTCCCACACCTCTGAAGACGAATTTGGAACATTCCCGTAACTAAGGTAACTCTTCACCACAGATGTCGTCCTATACTTCCATATTAGATTGATGGTGAGGGAGAGGCGGGACAGTCAGAATTTGTTTGTGAGACCTGGACTAGATGGGTGGTGCTCACTTTCTATCCAGTGAGCAGCACTGTTTGCCAACGTGAATTGATGTGGTGTAAACCTATACCATGAGGATCTGCAATGTCAGCAGCTGCTGTGTAAGCTCCATCTATACCTGCAGAATCCCATCTTGGATCCATAAAGGTAAAGTGAGTCTTTTAATACATCAGTGACAAAGCCTAGGCCATGATGCCAAATCTAGTGTTCTCTCCCCTGTACCACGCTGTCACTCAGGTATCCTTTTAAATTACATCATGTGCCATGATTTTTTTTAAGGATGTTCTTCACAAAGATTCAATGGAAACCAAATTAAGTCAAATAAGACAGACTGGTAATTGGAGGAGACTCCACTTTCATGAAACCTCTTTCTACTACTCACAGGTAACAAAACACAAAAATAAAAAACCAAAAACCATTCTTGCTTTTTCTGAAGTCACCATACTTACAGGACAAAAATTATTAATATATGTTTTAATTAACTTGCTAGTAGGCATTAGTAAATCTTTATAGATGATGATGATAATTTTGCACTTAAATTTTAAGATAGTGACCTGAAGAAGAAAACAATTTTTGGATTTCATATAAAAATCAAAGTTATAAGATCATGAGTTCAAATTTGCAAGTCCTAAGCAAAATTTTACAAAAAAGCTTGCTTCTATTACCCACTTCAGGAGACCACCAGCATGAAACCTAAGAGGAACCTCTCTCTAAGAAGGCCTTCCAGGATACAATAAGAGAATTTGAGTGTTGGACATGATTAAAGAAATTGCTGAGTACAATTTTCTTCCTGTTGCCAGAATTGCTTTAATAACAGCCCTGATGAATATTCATACAATTTCTGCTTTAATCTTTCCCCTCTGTTTTATTTTAATTCAAACTTACACTGAACATCTATTATATTCAAGGCATGAAGGAAAAACTAAGTTAAGGCACAGATGGGAAATTTCATCCATGCTATGTATGCACTAGTGGAGAATTAGGTAGTCCAAATATTAGTGAGACCTATTGTGCCTGAAGGGGAGTAGTGAAAGTAAAGCCTGGAATGAAAGGTTGGAAGGGTGGAGCTGGCCTAGAATCCTAGACTGATAGAAATCGGGGAGCCACTGGAAATCAAAAAGTTGGGTATGTATGACAAGATCTGTAGAGTGCTTTTAGGAAGATAAATCTGGCATCACTATGTAGGATGCATGAAGTGAGACAATAATGGAGTCTAACCATCATTACGAGAGGCAGTTGGTTCCCTACCCCTACCTATGAAAATGTATGTTCTTTCTTTTCTGAAAATATATAAACAACCAAGTTCAGAAAAATGCATCATAGGACGAAGAAAAATGAAGCAACCCGGGCTACTGATTATCGAAAAGTCATTTGTTACCTGAATATAGTAAAACAGACTGGACACTTTCAGGCAATTTTAAGGAATGACAATGAAGTAGGCTGAGGAATAACTATGAGTAGAATGAGAAAGGGAGATATGTGGAGAGAGAAAGAGAAATCCAAACACTTCACTAATAAAGAAAATAGTTCTAGAAGAGGTCAAATGTTGAAGGCAATGGTTCTCAAATTTTTTGGTATCAGGACTCCTCTGCGCTCTTAAAAATTACTGAGGACTCCAAAGAGTTTTTGTTTATATATTACATCTATTGGTATTTTTGCCATATCAGAAGTGAAAGCATCTTAGTATTATCATGAAAACTGTTTTGACCTCATAGATCCCTTGATAGGGTTGCAGGGGCCTCAGTGGTCCCTGGTCCATTACTTGAGAACTGCTAGTTTAAAGCATGAAGGAGAAATTATTATCATTGGAAAATAAGTGTCTGAGAAATCATGACAAAACTTCTTTGTTAACATTTTCATAAGTCTTTTGTTAGAGAAGATGTCACCTTCATTTTGAAAATATATAAAATACACATGCCCCTAATCTTATCACAGTCTTAGCTCCCTAGTTCCTTTCTTGATTCTCAGAGTTTCCTTATGCCATTCCTAGGCCTAGACAAGTTTTGCACTGTGGAGGAAGCCATTCTAGATTTGAAGTCAGAGCACGGGGGTGGGAATCCAGGCTCTTCCAGTCACTATGGCTAGGTTCTTTGCCAAATCAAACTCTCAGCAGGTTTCCTCATCTGTAAAAATGAGGAAGGCAGGACTAAATACCTTCTAAGGTCTTTTCCAGTTTTTAATCTATGATCCCATAACTTAAGCTACTTCTTTTCCTTTATTCAAAATTCTTTTTTTCTTTAAGAAAAACTGTTCTAATTAAGGAAGATATGATACGAATGATATTCCTCTCTATAACTAAAGTAACATAAGTAATAACAATTCTTAAGTACTTCTATCCACATAATAGTAAAAATAGAAAAACTTCTGAAAACACAAAGAGTATTTAAAAAATAAAGCCAGATGGCTACTATCTACTGTTTAAAAATTCATGTTTAATCACTGTGGGGGCTGACTTGACTTTTTAAGGTCATCTATGGACCTTAATATTCCTACTTTTGACTTTTCAGCTAAAGGCTGACTCCTCTATAAGACAATATTAAGGTCAAATGACACAGTTTATTAAGTGTGATTCAGTCCCCTACCTTATCAACATTCATTCTTTTAAATGATGCTTGTAGAAGTTTAAAGTTGTGAATATATTCATGCTCCAACTTTGCTTGAAATTTTACTTTCTTCAAACTAATGCAGCCTGGGAAGAGCATATCCATGAACTGGCAATAGGCCGCTCCTGAAATGAGAGGAAGAAAGTATGGGAATTAATCTTGATGCACAGAGGTGACAAAGTGACATGTGTTATCAAGAAGAAAAGTCATCACATTTAAGAGCCACTTAGAATCCATAGCAAGGACCCTCTCGTTCAGTGTGTTAAATGCTACTGTGGCACTTACACGGGTCTCCCCTCTCCACTGGGTCTGGATGCACCAAGCATTGCTGTAGATTGGCAAAAGAAATGATTATGATGGAAAGAGTGAGAGTCACTTATCCATTCCCAACTGCTGTATTATCATTTTGTTGACATCTGGGAAAAAGAATACTTGAGAACAAATGATGAGAAGGCTTTTTTTGCATGGCAATGAAATTAATGCCTCATTATAGTAACTTCCTGAACTAAAAGAGCTTACTGGTAGTTAGAATATTAATACCTACAGGCTCAATTCCTTCCTGCTGGCATTGGCCCTATCCCTAATCCCAACCTCCAGCAAACAGCCATACTTATTTTCATTTTTTAGTCAGTTTCTTCCTGCCCTGAGTTGCAAAAAGACAGGCATGTGTAGTAGGACAAAACAAAACAAAAACTAGCTAAGATGCAATCTTTTTTTATTTTATTTTTTTAATTTATTTTTTATTTTTAGTTTACAACACTCAGTTCCACAAGTTTTTGAGGTCTAAATTTTCTCTCCCTCCCTCTTCTCCCCAAGACGGCACGTAATCCGACACAGGTTCTACATATACCTTCCCATTGAACTTATTTACATAATAGTCCAGTTGTAAAGAAGAATCATTACCAATGGAATGAATCATGAGAAAGGAGAAACGAAACCAAAAAAGAAGGAAAAAAAAAGAGAGAGCAAATAGTTTGCCTCAATCTGCATTCAGACTCCATAATTCTTTCTCTGGATGTGCATAGCCTTTTCCATCATAACTCTTGGAGCTGTCTTTGAACCTTGCATTGATGAGAAGAGCCAAGTCTATCAAAGTCAGTCCTTACAGATACTGTGTGTCTGCAATCGTGTATAATGTTCTCCTGGTTCTGCTTCCCTCACTCAGCATCAGTTCATATAAGTCTTTCCAGGTTATAATGAAGGCTGTCTGCTCCTCATTAAGAATACCAGTCCCCAGGGTCACGATCTACTGGCTGAGTCATCTTTCACAGGTGTTTAACCTCTCTGGGACTCAGTCTCCTCACTTGTAATATGGGGATAATAACATCTGTGTTACCTACTTCAGTGAAATTATCAAGAAAACAAATGAGATAATGTATGTAATAAGTTACTTTGAAAACAGTAAATGCCTTAGGTGCTTGTAAGCTATTACAAAATGGATCGTTTTGCTTGGTATTGCTTGTTTTTCTGAAAATGACTCAGGATATAAGGATTTTTTTTTCTTGGAAAACTGCCCAGTTTCAAAGATTCAGTTTCTTTTTCTTCCCTTTCTGTTCTTAGTCTGTGCAGTGAATGTTTTCGTGACAGACTATGCTCAAGAATGAATTTCTTTGTCTTTTTTTTTTTTTTTTTTTTTACTATACTGGTATTGCATGCTTCATTGATGGCCTCAGTAGATAAAATCAGTGAAAAAGGGCTATGATGACAATAGACCTTGGTCAGCTGAAAATAGGAAATGCTTGGGCAGGCAACAAGGGAAGTTAATGGAGGGAGACATCTGTCCACGTCTGTAAAACACGTTAAGGTTTGCAAAGTGCTTTCTTGGCAACAAAACTAAAAGGTAGGGAGTAGATGTATTATTATCCCCATTTTACTGATGAGAAAACTGAGGCTCAAAGCATAACTGCTTTGAGTATCTTGCTCAGTGCAATGGCAAGCAAAGTGGGACTTTTTGTTTTGCTCTTTTTTCTTCTGGAGTTCTAGTTCTTCTCAGCACTAAAGTAATCAAGTGCCTTTGATTAAGACTTGCCTTTGTTTGAATCAAGAATCTTTGATTAATCAAGAGGCTTTGATGATCTGCTTAAGTCACAAGAAAGCCTAAGTCACATGAGTTTGAGTCACATGGTTGTGATACCCTCTGTGGGCTGACCCTGAAGAAGTGTATATATACTGTGAGGTTAGGATTTTGTTTGGGGCTCTTACTCACTGGAAGAGTTTTGTGTGATTTGACCAGACAAGACTCTGGGTAGCCCTTATTAAGAGCCTCCTGGCTTTGAAAACCCAGATGTTGGTGATTCTCTTTTTGGTAATTATGTATGGGATGTCTTGATCAGACAAAGCCTTTCTGTTGATCTGTTTGTAGTTTCTGTCTGTATTTGCTCTGAAGTTCAGGGTGCTGACTTTTTCCCCTGAATTAAGTGAATGATATATGTATGTTTAATTAAAGTGAGATTATAAACCCCTTAAAGTTGCTTTCCTTAGAAAAGCAGATCAAAGAACCTGTGTTAGCAGCCCTTCTGCGTGCTGCTGTTGTTGGTCTTGCACCTCCACAGCACCTGCTAGCAGCATTGTTGCTACACTCAGACATACAACTAGTAAAGTACCTGAGGCTGAATGCTCTGGAATTGTCCTTCTTTTAGGCAATGACTAGAATTTACAGGATTAGGTAATGCAGGGCAGGTGGGGAGAGGGAGTGTTTTTGAGAACATTCTACTAGGGGTGGGAATAAAGGCATCATGAATTTTGGGGGGCCACTGTACCCTCCCTGTCTTCTGCATTTAGTTACTCTCTTTTTGGTAGCCACTAACCTGAATGCTCAAAACTTGTAATTTCATCTGTTTTTGTGCTATGACTTCCCTACCTGCCTAGAAACGATCTCACCATTGACTCTATAGATCAAAGAGAGCAGACTTTTATTTTTTCATAACTGGCTGTATAAAAGTTATTTTCTGAAACCTGTGTGTGTGTATGCACACATGTATGTCTACATGTATCTAGGTATATGTATATATGCATGTGTATATCTACATATCCCTTTAAGGCATTTTTAAAAACCTGGGGTGCCTGACAGTGAGATGACAGTGCCATGCTTTCACAAACTATACCTCTTTTCTCCCTGTACCATGCCGAGGGGCTAGCTTGGTTGTTCCCTTGTCCTAAGAATGATGGCAAATCCAGTAGGGGCAGGAATTGTTTGGGCTGTTTCAGTACTAGGGAAGCCTCATGGGTCTGAGCAAGCACCCAGTCACTCTGTATCCAAAGGGCCCCTTTGGGATTTGATTTAGGTAACATCACAGATAGCAAATGAAGCATGCCTGGGGCTTTCTTGAAATGGTGGTCCAGGAGAGGCAGTTATCAAGGAGAATAGTGAGGTCTCCATAGAAGTTTCTCCAGGTCTAAGAGTAGGGAGTGAAAACATGCACACACTGGGGGCACAAGGCAGAAAATGAAATAGGGAAAAGAAGGCTTCACTTCCCAGTGGAGGTGACACCTGAACCTTGAAGGAAGATAAGGCATCAGAAAAGCAGATGAGGAGGGATGCATTCTAGGTATGGGAGACTGCTTGAATGAATGCATAGGAATGTGAGGTGGCATGCTGAATTCAGAGAAAATTCTTAAGGTTTTTTTTCCAAACATAAACTCTGCTGTCATACTTAACTCAGCCTGTATTGATTTTTCTAATCTAAGTATAGAACCTTGTTTTTATCTTTATTAAAATTCATTTTATTAGCTTCAGTCTATCATTTGGAACCTTTTTCTGTAATTATTAGTTAGCCTAGATAATCTGCTAATTTGTTAAGGATGTAATGTAGACCCTCATCCAGGTCACTGATAAAAAGTTTTGAAAAATGGACAGAATCTGAAGCATAGTCAACAAATAGTTGGCAAACAAACATTTATTAAATACCTACTATATGCCAAGGGGCAGCTAGGTGGAGCGGTGGATAGAGCACTGGGCTTGGAATCATGGAAGATGCATGTTCCTGAGCTCAAATCCTCACCAGTTGTGTGATGCTGAGCAAATCACTTAACCCTGTTTGCCTCAGTTTCCTCATATGTAAAATGAGCTGGAGAAGGAAATGGCAAACCACTCCAGTATCTTTCCCAAGAAAATTCTAAATGAGATCACGAACAGTCAGACACGACTAAAAAAATACTGAACAACAACAAAACTCTATGCCAGACACTGTTCTAAGTGTTGGAGACAAAGAAAGGCAATAGACAGTCCCTGTTCTCAAGGAGCTCATGTCTAATGGATACCCTTGAGGCTTCTTTTTAGAATGATCTGATCCATTAATCCTTTAATCAGCATTCTAGGGTATGATCATTCAGTCATTTATAAATCTACCTAACAACACTATATATACACAACACTATAAATATATATATTTATATATATATATATACACACACACTATATATATACACTATATACTCTCTCTCTCTCTCTCTCTCTCTCTCTCTCTCTCTCTCTCTCTCTATATATATATATATATATATATATATATAAAGATACATTAAGATATGACTATCCAATAAGATAAGGCTATCAAATGACTTGCTAAAATATCACACATATAGAATTTTTCTCATCTACCAAAGTAATAATAGAAAGGAATCAGGAAAGGAGCAAGGTTAGTTGTCATGACTTAAATTTAGGGAATCCATGCTGGCATCACTATGATTGCTGCTTCCCTTTTAAAGACACAGAAATCCTCCATTTGATCATGTTTTACAGTTCTGCCCAGCATCAGCACTAAACTCATCACTATAGTTTACAGAATATACCTTTTCCCCCTTTTCAGAAAATTGGCCCAGCATTTGCCCTCTTTAAGACTTTCTACACCTCTTTTATTTTCCATGATTTCTCAAAAGATCAATAACAAAATATTCTCACCTGCAACTCCTTTGAGGACCTTGGGAAGTTATTCGACTGGGCCTTTACTCAGAACAGGTAGAGGTTCTCTCACTGTTTCTTCATCTACTTTGGGCTTCATTTCCTTTCTGACTATGTTTATGTTCTACCCTTTTCCAGACAAAAAATCATCTGCCTTAATAGAAACATCCCTCCAAAGCTTGCTTTATTATTTTGTCTCCTGAAAGCCAAAATTGTCCACCAGGTAAGTAGGGAATTTTTCAAATGCTATGATTTTAGCTGTGTTCTCCAAACGATGTCCAGGTACTTGCCTCTGTGGAAAGCATCATCAACATCCTCTACGTCAGAGCTGTCCAACCTTAGGTTTCTACTGAAACAATAGACAATATATTTTGATTTGCCATTTTAGTGAGAGCTCTGAAGTAACTTGGCTTTGTTTACTAAAGTATTTATGTAAATTCTTATGCTTGCAGGCGGCTGCATAAATCCTACTGACAGCTGCGTGTGGCCCACGCTCCGTTTTGGACAGCCCTGCCCTACCTGATCAGTCACTGAGTAGCATAAAATCAAAAATGTATTTCTTACATTTTTTCCTCCTTTTCTTCTCATCTGCCTTGACCATCACTTTGTTTTCACCTTCAGGATTTGGAATTTCCATAGAGGTTTGCAGGCTTTTGCTGTACAGAACTATTCTGTTCCCCCTGCTACTTTAGATGTTACTTTTAAACAAGTTTTACCTTCCCATCGCTATATTTTATGGGTTCCATCCTACCAATTTTCAGTGATTCCTTTGAAGTCAAAATTACTGTTTTTGGTTAAAATTTCCATTTAAACTTGTTTGTGAACCATATTCTGTTATGTGTGTAGCTGCCCCTTTGAGTATACCTCCCCATTTTACACTCACAAGTGTGATTGCCCAGGTTCAAGATACATTTGTGGGTCCGCACTCCTAAAGCTATAGCTCAAGAGCCTCCATTGATAACACTTACCTACAGTAGTAAGCTACAGTACCCAGTTAGCTCAAAGTAAAGGCATTTATTTGTACAGCATAAGAGCATTAGCTGAAAAACATCTGTCCCATAAATCTGGACATGGTCTCCCATAAATTCATACAGAATAAGCATAGTGAGCATACACATAGAATATGCTCACAAAGAGACACCTGTGGGAAACACCCATGGCCAAGGCAGTTCACATCCCCTGAACCTGAGGGTGCCAGTGTCATTTCTCTTCTCATGGTGTTCACATGTTGCTGGCCCCCCCCCCCCCGGGGCACAGCATAATTCCCTAGCATGTGCTACTAGTCTCCCTGGGCCTGCTCCTTCCGGCTCCTCTCTGCAGCTCAGCCTAACTTCCCAGCTGACCTCTCTGGGCATGCTGTTTGTGGGGCATGACATCTCCTGCTGGGCACGTAGGTGGGTGGAGAGAGGAAAAGGAAATCTCTTCTCCCAATGCACTGTGGAATAGGCACAAAGAAAAAAGTAAAAAAAAATGATTCCATATCAAGAACTGTAGTCTTACTTCATAGCTGGCACTCTTCTCAACTACCAGAGTTGACTTAATTGCCTAAATAATTGCTCTTAATTTTTAAAGGCCGCCAGGGCTATGGCTTTTCCTTCAGTCAGCCAGCGGCTAGTAGTCTTAGAATTCTACCAAATTAACTAAAGAGTTTCTTCACAGCTCCTAACACAATGAAGAAATGTAAACTTTTTTAAGCTTCTTTTACATTGGTGCCACATTTTCTAATATTATAATCTTATAGGATTCCTTTAAATTCTGGGAACAGGCCACTCAGGGTGAAAGTCAAACTTGAGTGACACAATGACTCAAAATTTGAAAGGGAAAAAAACTTATATCAACACTTCGATGTCTCTGTTACCTCCTGCTTATAGCCTATAATTGCATCAAGAGGGTTGAGGGGACTCAACTGAACAGGAGTCTCCTGCTCAACAAACAGCATCCTCTCCACACATACATGTACATTGTATATTGACATTCAAGGACAGGACAGGCTTGCCTCAGGCCGGTGTAGTAACTCAAGTCTGATAATGGGGTGAAATGAGATATTTGTAGAACGTCCGAGAGGCTTTCTCAGCCATAGCACAGGAAAGATATTCAGAGCAGAGAACGGCTATTTAGAGAGGAATGGGCTTTGATTCAGCTGAGCACAGCATCCCCTTGTCAGTGATGGTCATGCTGCTGGTCCACACTCAGAAGCCAGAGGGCAGGAGGCAGGTGACTACTGGTACCTTGGCTTTTGTACTTAGGGCACCAGAAAACTATGTCAATGGTCCTGATCCAATTAGGTCCCAAGGGTGGTTTCAATACATTTTAAGGAAAAACTAGCCTAGACTTAAGATGTTGCTTTTACCACAATATCTACACTTAATTATAGTTTCTGTCCCTGTTTTTAGTTATTTTATTTTATAGAACACTGGTTCACTTGTTATTCTTTCTATTATTATTATAATTATTATTATTAGCCATACCTGAAATCACTCATAGTACCTGGTTTTAAAGTTTTATATGGCCATTTTTCTCACACTCCAGGACTAATTATCAATTTAAAGACTTCAGGGTCATATCAGCAAGTCTATGGCCAAATATTCCTTTCCAGGCTTCATCCTCAGCCAAGATCCCATTACTTTAGTATCTTAATCTATTTATTTCTCATTTTCTCTTTTAAAATCCAAATCCCAAACTGGAAAAGGAGATGAAAAGACCACTATGCGTTTAGATCTTCCAATATCCTGCCCAAGATTTTGTAGTTACTAAGAGAGAACTTTTGAAGTTTCTTCCAGTAGTCTCCATGATTCTCACATGAATCACCAGAAATGTGTAGCTATTAGGAAGTTGTCAAAGTCTTCAAACACATTCTTTTCTACTTTGGATCCCTGCTCCAAGAACAGGACACTCCTGCAATCAGGCCATGAATATTCTGAAGGGTGTCACCAATGGCCATCACTTGTCCCTTCTTCCGGGGACTAGTATCAGGTTCTTCTTATACCTGATGGCACCTCTTATTATCCTTCTGATCTGTCTGTGTAGCATAGGATCCTACTTCTTCCTAAGAAGGTAAAAATTCACACTTTGTGAGAAAAGCTTCATAGCTATTACATAAATCCAAGGGTTCAGCATTTCCTCTCCTTTCTTCTTCTGTTACATTTCTCTATTGGTCATGTACTTTACCACAGTTTTAATTCCTTTTACTCAGGATTTGCTTCCTCTTCTTCTTTGATTAGTTTTTTCACCTTCTCTATTCAATTCAAATAGCATAAGTACCTAAGTGACAGGCAGAGTGCTAGACAGAGGTGCTTCAAAGACAAAAAAAATACTGCTCAAGTTGGTTCCATTCTGGTTTCTTGAATGACCTAAAGCACAAAGAAGTGTTCTTTATTAAACCCTTTTACCTTCTCTTCTAGCTAGGGGAATAGCTTGCACTCAATACACATATAACTAATTAATGCCACTGGTATGAATTCAAATATATCCCAAATTGGCAGATCACTGGAATGTTGCTCCATGTTATAGATACCTCCTCATATGCATATAGTGAGGGCTCTAAGACCTCTATGACTCCTAAAACTCCTGTTGCTAATTGCCATGACAAACTGGAATCCTCTTGTACTGCTGAGTTCTCAATCATATGGGCTTCTGGGATGCCTCTTGTAAACAAGCTGATTATCTTCTTTCTTGGGTCATATTCTGTTTGTCAGACCCTTCACATTTCTCATATGTAAGTAATCACTACAGGTGTTGTTGTTGTTGTGTTTGTCTTTCGTTCTCGCAGAGGACCACAACATCAGGGAGACGATGACATGACTTGCAGTTGCCTTTGATTTGACTGAGGGAGGGCTGTGCAAGGTCACCAGCCTCACTTTCTTCTCCAGAGACATCTGGGTGCAGTGGCCAGATATTCATCAGGACGACTGGAGATGGCCCAGGATGCAGTGAGAGACCCTGGCCCTTTTAGGCTAGGGTCATTTCAGGTTCTCACTTTGAGTGAGGTAATGCCCATAGGCCTCTTTAAGAAGTGAGTCGAGGTGAGTACAGGTATGCTCATTCCTCAGCTGGACTATCCAGGTTCATTAAGCAATCATTAAATCAATTCAGCATATTTGGAAACTCTTAGAATCAGACATGACAAATGCTTACTTAATTATGAAATCGATAAAGATCGCTGGCTCTTTAGTCAGAAGACCCACATTTGAATTCTGCCTCTTAACTTATTATGCATGTATAGCAAATTGTTCACCTCTCTGGGCTTTCTTTTTTTCATTTGTAATACCAAAGGATTAGACTAGATGATTTCTAGTCCAAAACAATCCCTAAAAGATGTCAGTTCTGATTTTAGTATTGGTAATAAGTGCCTTTCTTGAAGGATATTTTATAGTTCTGCTAAAAAGCAGAGAGTGAGTTGTATAATTTTCCAGTCTTCTCAGATTAGCCCCAACTTTTTTTCATTTCAGACATTATCTTCTGTTCCCTTTCATATAAGAGGAGACTCTAATGTGCTCCCTTATCTGCAGGGACATTCCCTAAGGATAAACACACACTTACCAAGCCAGAAGTCATTAGTACATTCCAATGAAACTATCCAATAAAGTTGATCTTCCTAGCACCTCTGCAGGTGTACATGTAGCAATGTGTCAAATTTCTTCAGATCTTTATCTTTGCAGTTTTCTGGAGTTCCCCCAAAGCCCCCTGACGCTCTTTGATTTTACTTCTCCTCAACACTGCTCGGGGACCCAAATGTTCATTGTTCATACTGGATGGTCATGCATCGGTAAAAGGGAAAGCCTTCCCAACAAAGCCTCAGCAATTAGCAGCACTCTTCATCTTCCAACAAGCCTCTCCCCTCTGCAATGCATGGTTTGATTTTCTGTTTCAGTAGGATACCCCTTGGGGAAATGACATTTCACTGACAAGGAAAGGCAGTGGGGGGGGGAGGGGGAAGCATAAAACAGAAACACATTTCTAATACACCTAAGGAAAACTGCAACTACCACAAGTACAAGGTTATTAGATGTAATTCTAAAAAAAACCATAAAAGTGAACATTTTTAAAGGAAAATATTTCTTTTCCAAACACTTCCAGTTGTTAAAATAAAAAAAATCCCCACAACAGTACATTGTTCTCCATCAGCAAAAAATACCATTATATACGATTAATTGGCAGATTTTTAAAAACAGTTATCTTCTGTTTCTTGCTCAAATAAATATTTTGCAGCTTGTTACCACTGTGCTGCTTAATTTGGTTAAAATGAACTGGATCCCCTATCTTGGGTCTCACATACAAAAATGAAGATTAAGAATTCAGGAATGGTTCTGGTTTCAACCTAGATCACTAATTAGAATTCCCATGGTGATCTCCTAATCTTACTGCCTGCTCTCTTCTCTTTATTTGTAGCTATGCCAGTGGCAATATTTAGTCTTACTTTTTAAAAGGCACAAATATTATGTGGCTTTAAAATTAATTTCATGTAGTAAGAAAAGAGCTATCATCTGCTGAAAGATTTCTCAGTTTTCACAAAGATCCTCACCCCTAAATAAAGTTCATTTAAAATGTCTTTCTTTACATAAAATAAAACTCACATTAGTTATTGTTTGTGGCCAAACTGATTTTTCAAAAAATAATCATTATATTTATTAAAAGCCCTGTAAGATTATATGACCATACTTAAATGAGGTTAACTGCCCTCTGTTTTTGACCCTTCTAGGGCAGGATTTATATGAAACCTTTAAAAAAATTTCATAAGACAACAACAAATTGTAGATAAGAGTGCCTTGTTTCTTTGTTGTTCATAATCAGCCGGCCAGAAACAAAGAGGACCTTGAGGAAAGCCTGCATTTTAGCCACGGTATCTAGGGGAGTCAGACAGAAAGACCAGGCTGGTTTATCACTGAGACAAGTGGTACCGAGGAGAGAGATTGTGTAGACAGAGTATGAACTGGGGCCAGGTGAGGTCATGAGCATGGTTGTGTCCCTTGAACCCAGCATTTGGATCCAGGGTTGGTTTCTGTCTCTGTCTGCTTCTCTTTTTCTCTCTTGTATCTCTCTTTTTGTCCCTCTCTTTATTGTATGTATTGGTTAATTTCCATTTGGAAAGGCATTGAGAGGACTGACATCATGAATAACCCTAAGTTACCCTGTGTGTGTGTGGGGCGGGGCAGAGGGGAGGAGTGGAGGACTGGGACGATAAGATTGGCTAGGATCAGAAGTCTGTCTCTTTCCTGAGAATATACAGCAACATACACTCCACTTCCAGCCCTAAGAGACTGTCTGAAGTCCTTGCAAGGGTCACATGTCCCTAGGTTGTCCATGAGCTGGCACCTTGGCACCTATGATGAGCTGGCTTAATCAAAACCCTATAGAAAATATTGATACTCCTCAGGCTAATGGGAGATTTATGAATACTCATTTCACCTCTTTTCTTCCAGGAGGGAATCCCAGTGGGCAAACATCTAGAAGCCAAACAGCTCAGTTCTAAGACTTGAAACCAACAGGTCATGTGGTAAATGGAAGAAAAAACAAGCAAAAAGAAAAGTAATTTTGAGACTATCGCAGCCACAGCCAATCAGGATATAGGATACAGAAGTTGATGTAAAAAGGATGATAACGACAACACTTTTCTATAATGTGTTAAGTGTTTACAATATACTTTAATCATTTACCATTGACTTTCTTCACTCCATGAGGTAAGGCATTAAAATCACTATTATCCTCATTTTTCAGATGAGTAAAACAAGGCACAGACCAGTCGTATGACTTGCCCATGATCACACAGTAAATGTTGGAGTGAGGATAACTCACATTTATTTACTGCTCTTTTCACTTGATTGCACTATGTTCCCAAGAATACTGGCACAGATGACGATAATTAATTTGGTAAATGAATACTTATAAAAGTGTTTGACTAGGTACTGTTCATATGGGAAGAAGAAAGTTGAGCTATTGCTGAGCTCTGCACAGTTCTTTTGGTCAGCCTCACAGTGATTACCTCTGAACCTCCTCTCTTCCCTCTGTGCCTTAAACATCCACTCTAAAGGATGCCTGGCTACATTTTTAAAAGGAAAAGTCAAATGGAAAAGGTAGCTATGGAAGGTGTGAGCCTGATGTCTCCCATATTTTCTTGTAAGGTTCAAAAATTTTCTTTCCATTTGCTAAATTCAGTACAGAGAAAGCCTGGGCATATGCTCAATTTCATTTCCAAATCCTTCAGACTAAGATTGTACATTTCTAACAAGGTACTCTTTGTAAATAAATTCTGCTTCAACAAAGATACTTGAATATAACATAAAGTTTGTTATAAAAAGTAAGATCTGGCCTGTATGTGGAGTCCAGAAAGAAACAATTAGAAAAGAAACTTTCAGTATGGTCTGGAACAAAGAGCCGAGACAAGGAGAATGATATATATTACAAAATGTTACTGATTTTCTGGGAAGCCTGATATTGGAACTGGCAGTGAGATGTCCCAGAGGACAGAGACACAGGAGAGAGCTAAAATTAGAGATTAAACATTCCATGGAGGAAAGAAAAAGGGAGGTCGAAAAAGTTTTCATTCAAATGAAAAACGTATCACAGATGTACAAAGAAAACCAGGATTTTACTCCTTGCTCTGCTACTAATTAGTTGTGAGTCCATGGACAAGTAAGTAATTTCCCCTCCCTGGGCCATGGTTTCCCACCTGTAAAATGAGATGTTTAGATTTGATCATATTTAAGATCCCCCTTGATTCTGGAATCCCAGGATTCTGTGAATATATTCTTATTAGGTATTTCTTTTAAAGGTCCTTCCAAATATTACATACAAACTAAACACTAGTCTTCAAGTATTTTTGTATACTCCAAACTTCACAATGCCCCCATCATTACTTGGAAAGAAGTAGCTGTACATACAACTCCATAAACACAACCCAACATCATGAGTATCGACATTTGTTTGAAGAGGAACTGAATATTATGTGCAAAAAAAAGATTATGTGTGGAGACTTAAAAATGACATAAAACTGAAAGATCATGTTTTCCCCCAGATTGCATATCTGAAATTCAGGACGCTGTACTTCTCCAAATACATTTTTAATATCACAAGGATCCTAAATTAGATTTGGGGGGGTATATTACACTTATTACAAACATTTGAAATCAAATGATTTCAGGGGTAATAAAGGTGAATGAATTTTACTTTGACATAAGAAAAAGAATAAACCAGGAAGCTCTGATTTAATAGGCAGATTTAAATTATAATTATGTGCAATTTTAAAGTTGGCATACATTTTCCATTATTAGATTGGCACCTTCTATAGTTACTTAACTTTTATATAAACATAACCTTCAATTAACTTTTACACAAATATAATCTATAAGAAACAAAATGGTGAGGGCATGAACTTCTCAAACCAAGTATTTAGAGAAATCTGTTAGAAGTAAATCAGCAAAAAGTAGTGATCTTACATTAATCATATATTTATGGGCCAGTTACTCATACTGAATGCTTTGGTCATTAAAAAACCTGTGGACATTCACATTTTGGGGTAAGAACACACCCAGAGTTGTGAAGGGACAAATAAGAGGAGTACCTTGCTCTCTGTAGCCAGGATTATGTAATAGTTTCAGTATAGAGGAAAAAAATCTGCAGTGCAATGGTTATTTTAAGAGCTGTCAAACCATTATTCTCCATTTCCAGGTGTGTAATTCTAACATGCCCAAACATATGACAGTGATTTCTCACACTCCTTTTTTCGAGTGACGGCAGGTCTGATAAAATGCAAATTTAAAGACCCCATTTGGAAAAACTAGGTGAGGTAGGGTAAATTCCTTTTAGAAACAGAAGGGTTTGGGATGATGCTGGGTTTGATTATTGGTCATGGTGCAGAAATTGCTTAAATGATACGAACTTCAGCTATCAGCTGGCAAGACAGTCTAGTGCTGCTCAGGGAGACCTCACCATCTTCCAGGACCCTCATTTTGGCTAGCTTTATGTTGTAGTCACAGAGGATCAGAAAAGGGAAATGGTTTGCTAGAGTTTTCATGTATAAAAAGACAACTCTGGTGACAATGTGATCAGTGCTGAACCATAAAGGATCAATGTGGGCTAAACACTAGATGAGAAAAAGGATGCTTCTTCTCAAAATGTTTTTGCCTTCTCCTCACCTATATGAATCAGGCACCCTACCCCAAAGGAGGTTTTCCCAACTACTCTCGTCCCCACTGATGTGCTTCAATAGAAACAGAGCTGGTGAACGGTACTTATATGGCATTTTACGATTTACATTTTATACGTGTCATCCATTCCTCACAACAAATGACCTGCGGCTCTCCTCATGCCCTGGCTTCTTGGTGGCAACCCAGGCTCCAGTTCTTGCCTTGGGACCCTGCCTGCTCCTGGTTGATGAGTTGTCCCTAACTAGCCTGCCCTAGAACCACCATGCTTTGTGCTCTTCTCCTGTCATCTACATGCCACACTAGCCACCTCCTTGTTTCCATCTCCAGCTCTTGGTGCAATAATTAAATCGATCCACCATTCCTAGAAAGGGCTCACCAGGTCACTGATTTCCCACACCAAATCACCTCTCCCTGGCTACCACTCCCTTATATGTGTTGTCTTTCCTTATTAGAATGTAAACTCCTTGAGGGTAAAGACTGTCTTTTGGTATTTGTATGCCAAGTACTAAGTTACTTACTGAAGACTTGTTCATTCATTCACACAATAATTTTGTGAGATAGATATTATGATCTCCATTTTACAGAGGAGTAAACAACCTCAGAAGCTGAAATGATTTGCTCACAATCACGTAGTTATTACCTTGCAGAGAGCTGGCACCAGAGGCCACCAATTAGGACTTCTGACTTCAAATCCTAATTCTAAATATATTTTCTGAGTCATTCATTTTGATGAAATGTTAATGTCTTATATGGTTGCGGAACTATTTTATAATGACACATTTATTAATAAATCCCTTGGGAACAAAGCTCATTTCAATCTAATGGCCCTTTACTCTTCAGCTTCCCCTCCCAAATACTGCATTGGAATAATTGGGGTTTGGGGCTGGGGGATGTGAGAAATTGCCACCCTCAAGCTGAGGGCTGGGTAGAGAAGGGGATGCTAGGGCTGGTGATGACAGCTAAGTTTCTTGGCAGGTACTGACTGCCAAACCTACTCTATACTTGTTTTATGATAAGCTGGCTAGCTAGCTAGCTAGTTTTAAGGCTGAAGGTCCCTCCAAGGACAAGATAGCCAAAATGGAGAATAGTACTTTCTGGCTGAGCTTTGATTTTTTTCCTGAGTCCACTTAGATCCTGAGACCACTCCTTGTGCCATGATACCAATATAAGATGTCCCCTGAAGTTTCTTTTTCTTCACCTAGTGAACTGAATATTGAGTGGGTACTTTTTTGCCCATTCAAAGGGGAGCAACAAATGAAGCAAACTCAAACTATACGTTTCCTAGGATAAAAGTCCATTAGATTAAAATAAGCTTTGTTTCCAGGGGATTTATTAATAAACATGTCATTGAAATGTGGGAATCAAGGAAAAGGGTGGGGGCTCTCTCGGGTGATGGGGGTTCACAGTTCAGTTATAATTGGTTACATCCACAAATCCCTTGATAATGAATTTGTACCACCCTACAGAACGATAGAAGATCTGCTGACTGAGAACTATCACTTCTACCTTAGCAGGGCAGATGCAAACTGCCATGGAACTCCTCAGTGAATAGCTATCAATGCCACCTGGTAATTAAATTAACAAAATCATACCATGCATGAAGGGGGCTGCAGACATTTCCGGTCCCTTGGATATTTTCCTAAGGGCAGCCTTACAGATTAAGTTACAGGCCTATTGTGGGCAGGCATAGCACCTGACCTGGCTGAGGGAGGATCGCATTCCTGGGGCTCTCATTTGTCCAGTCAGATGAGAGTAAAAGAGGCACTGCCCGGGGTGGGACCATTTCCCACTGAGCCAGAGACTATCCTGAGAATTGGGACAACATGGTATATCATTAGAATATATTACCTTTATTAAATTATCTCTATGTGATTCTTATTGGCCCAATGAAACTGCAAACTCCTGGGGCACAAGAACCATGTCTGAAGACTTGTTCTTGTCCCCCACAATGCCCAGCAGAGTCCTCTGCACATGGTGACTATTCAATAAAAGTCTTCCTCATAAATATCCACAGTGACTTTTTACACCACAGCCATAGTTATTGTATTTGGCAACAACAAGAAAAAATAAAAATGGAACTAGGAATCAGAAAATTTGGTCACAGTTCTACTGCTTTTGACCTGAGTGATATTGCACAAATCACCTCATTTCCCTGAAACTTAGCTTCCTTATCTGGAAAAAAAAGGATTACCATATTTACACCTGCACTGCCTACCTCAGAGAATGTGGAGAGCCTCAAAATTAAATAATGTCTGTTAAAGCACTTTGGAAACCTATACAGTGCTATGTACAAATGAAGATACTCCCAAAATAAAATACATTTACCATAAACACTTCACAGCACCCTATGTGTTATGGGCCTGGTAGAAACATTCATTGCTATGTAAACAACGAGTGGCTAATAGGTCAGAGTGGGATCTATAGAAATACTAGAAAACCACCTACAGATTTAGAGGGGAATTCACTAAAGATAAAGCGAAAGTTTTTTTTTAATCTGTTTGTAAAGAAGACCAAAAATGCATTTTTAAGGTCCTTCAGATATCTGTGGAAAACAGGATGAATTCAAAATGCAGAAGTTACATTCATGTTCTAGTCTTTTCTCGAACAGTTCAGTTGCTCTTAAATAATGATATAATTTGGAAAAGAAAGTTATAAATTTGTCTATGTTTTCTGCTCTTTCCCTAAAAGTCCAAGAAGTAGATGTAGAGAGTTGATTAAAAGAATTCCTAAAGAAATTTTTTTTCCCTGAAGCCCAGTCTCCTAGTGGAGGGGTGGGGAGTTTCTAGGCATTTTCTGCTTGCTGAAATGATATTCTTTTCTTCCTTCAAGGTTTATCTCAGATGTCACCTCTTCCACAATATCTCTAACTGAAAGTCATATATATCTCTTTCAATTTTCTTACAGGAATGGGCTTTCCTATAGGCCAAGGTTAGGCATTAGCCTTTTCTAGGCTAAGTTCCCAGAATTTAGCCTTCTAGCCAGAGAAAGGGGAATTTCTGGGCAGCACCGGCCTTGGGACTGAAACACAAATAACCCTGAATTTGAAAATTCAGAGATCTGGCCTTCCTTCAGAACAAGGGCATTTCCTGAACAGCTCACTTCTTGGTGAGAGATCTCACCTGAGGCCTTTAGTGCTGGGAAAAGCAGCAGCCAGGGACTAAAAGTAATAATATGGAGGAACAATTTGCCTTTATTTAGTTTTCTGCCATTACATTATTTATTTAGACACTGCAGTTCTGATGCTTTGTGTAGCAGCTCCAAATGTGATTTCCTGCTAGGACAGGCCAAGCCCTAACAAGTAAGATAGAAACTCACTTAAATGTCAGGGGTTGATGGCACAGAATCAAAACACAGGGTGGCACTGAGTCTTGAGGGCCTAAGTGTGGGAAAGTAGCATTCACTGGAAAGGGAGGAGAATTGAATTGAATATTTATGTGCCATTGTGAGTCCTTTATGGGTTTTCTGAATTTGTTTATAGGCTCTTGTGAGTCCTTTGTGTTTTCTGCGCTGTTTATTAGGGGAATAAATATTGTCTTGTACCTGGTGGTAAATACAATATTACCTTGAGTGCCTGTATGGAAGCAGGAGAGTATCTTGCCTACATCTGTAAGACCTACACATGAGCTATCCATGCAAGCAATAGTCTGAGATTTTCCCAGAGTGAACAAACCCTAGTAGGGGGCATAGCAAATCCAAGATATTAGTAGTATTTTGAGGTTGTCCCCCAGGATTAAGCTCAATCCACGTAAGAGCTACGGGATACAGACATAACATTTGCCCATTTCTGGGGTCATATTATTATAGAAACGAAAGGAGAAAAGCATAAAAATGTCAGTATGAGAAAAAAGTCAATGCTTAGCAAACAACACATTCATTTAAGCTAATTTAAGTTTCCGGAAAATAAGACTTTTTTTCCTACAGGTTGAAACATAAATTTTCTTCCTTTAAAAAATGTTGTAAAGAACAAAACATGTTATAGCTACAAAAGTTTCGCTAGTTAAAACTGAAACTCAAATTAGACTACGTCCTTGGCTCTCAATTGATCACCCTCAGTGCTATAGACCATAATTTCTTTAAACACTGGTGTATACATCTTCCAGGGCTTGCAGAGACTGGGCTGTGTGCCTCTAAACAGCTTTTTCTCAGTGATGGTGGCTCATTTAGCTCAGACCCTATTAGTTCTTTCACTCTCACTCTTTTCTTAGGTACTCGGTACCTACTAATCACCCCTTCCTAACATTGCCTGTCCCTTATTATCATCATCACTTCTTCTTCTGGGGGGAAAAGAGAAGTATTCACTTCATTCTCTCTTCTACATATGAAAAACTGGTCTTTTTTGGTAGAAGTATGATGAGAAGCTTGAGGAAGGGTGGCATATCATGTATGGGAGCTGGTCTTTAGAGGATTTGTGAAGGAAAAAGTTTGGGCAGACTAACGGCTAATTAGGACCCAAAAGACTTACTTCATCAATGACCTAATCAGAATCTGGAATAAAAATAAGCCATGAAAGGCTGAGACATTAGTAAATGGTGTTGTCTTGTACAGATTCCTGCCATTATCAAATGTTTGAGATCCTGCTGGGAATTCTCAAATGTAATTATAAATCCAAGTCGCTAATGATGCAAGTCGCCCACACCTTATGCTACCAATAATAAGACATCATTCCGGCATCAGTCTGATTAAAATTTCTTTGATCCTCCTATTTCTAAAATATAATTCAACAGCCACAAGGTGCTGAGATAAAAAAGAAAAAAAAACAACAGTTGCTGGCCTTGAAGAATCTGTAATGTGCAGAGAATATAAGACAGATGAGCAGACACAAGAGCATGAGAGAAAGGTAGAATGTGATGAGGGCAAAGGAGAGCTCCAGAGAGCTAGACTCCTGCAAGAAAATTTGAGGAGGCACACAACACTCTTAGCTAGGGATGTCGGGGAGGAGGGGGCATCTGAGATAAGCTTTGAAGGAAAATAAGGATTTCGTTTGAACAAGCCGAAATACAGAGGGTCCCTTTTAGAGAGGGGTGATGGTCCGTGCGAATGCAATGGGGAAAGATAAGGCAGAAGCAAGGCGGGGAAAAACTAATAGCATAGCTCGACAATAGGAAATGATGACTGTCATTATCACGCTAGATAACATTTATGTAGCATCTTAACGGTTCCAAAAGGCTTTGTATATATTACCTTATTTGTTCTACAGCATCCCTCTGAGGTGGGTGCCACTATTATCTCTATCTTACACATAAAGAAACTGAGGGTAAAAGAGGTTAAGTGATTTGCCCAGGGTCACACAGCTATTAAGTGTCTCCGGCAGAATCTGAACTCAGGTCTTCCTGACTCCCAAGTCCAAGCCACCTTGCTGCCTCATGGAAAAGACTGGAAAAAAGTAGTTTGTAGACATATGATAAAGGACTGTAAATTCCAAGCTGAGGATTTTGAATTTTATGAGAGGCCACTAGAGGGTTCTGAACAAGGAAATGATAATTTGACTGGTGCATTAGGAAGATTGCTCTCAATTGTGAGAACAAGACTAGAGGTGAGTAGGCCAGGCAGGAGCCTATCACGGTGAACTGGGGGTGGTTGTAGTTTGTGTGGGGAGGAGAGGAAAAACATGGAAAAGACCACGCAAGTAGAATCTACAGGCTTTAATGACTGATTAGCTGTGGGGTAAAAAGGAGTGACTGTGAACTGGTTTATCCTAGTTTATCAAGCTGGTCACACATCAGACCAGTCTATCCTTCACATCACATCCAGCTTACTGACCAGAGACCCCTCATTCATCTCCTTCTCCCTCCCTTCTCCCTTTATTCTTACGTGTTGGTAACCAAAAATGGGCTCCTTAGCACTTAGTCAACAAGTGCCCTTGAATAGTTTGGCTTTTTCCCCTGAACTAACTGAGTGCTGTTTGTATGTTGGACTGGAGTAAGCTTGTCGGCCCCTCACCTTGCTTCCCTTGCTTAAGCAGATCGAAAGAACCTGTGCTTTCCCGGTCAACCCCTTCACCTTGCTTAAGCAGATTGAAAGAACCTGTGCTTTCCCCGGCATACCTTACACCCCCGCAGAAGCCGGATGGTTAAAAACAGCTTCCGTTGGAGCCAGAGGCTGCTACAGCTACAGTCACAGCCAAAGCTGAAGCAGGAGCTGCCGGTAGCAGAGCTGACCTACAGGAGGAAGCTGAACAAGGACTTGAGGCCAGTGGGTAATCTTTTCACCATAGAGGGGAAGCATGTATATGATTTTGCTTCATATCATCATGCTTCTCTGTGGCCTCCTGGTTACTCTTGTGAGGCGGACTTATTGGGCCTGGAAGCTTTTGATCAAAATATCAAAATGGGGATGCTGGCTTGTGGGTTGGTTACTGTGGAGCCTAAATATATGCTTTGATTCTTCTGCCTCCTACTTTGAGAATTACTTATATCCGGCGGTTCCGAACCTTTCAGACATATATATGATCCTCTTTGAAATTATAAACTCTGCCCTCCTAATACATCTTATAATGGCCATAGTAATGCCATTTGTGCTTTTAGAAAAGGTACTTTAATCGACTGCTTTATGGATCAACAACCATCCCTAAGACTCCCCAGACCGAAACTTTCTTCCCTGGCCACTGCTCCCCCAATAGAATATACACTCCTTGAGGGCAGAGACTAGAGTCTCTTTGTTTATATTTGGATCCCTGGAAGACAGCATAGTGTCTAACACATCTGTTGTTATTGTTCAGTCATCTTCATGACCCCATTTGGGGTTTTCTTGGCAGGGATACAGGAGTGGTTTGTCATTTTCTTTTCCAGCTCATTTTATAGATGAGGAAACTGAGGCAAACAGGGGTAAGTGACTTATCCAGGGTCACACAGCTAGTAAGTGTCTAAAGCCAGATTTGAACTCAGGAAGATGAGTGAGTCTTCCTGACTCCAGGCCCCATGCTCTATCCACTGTGCCACCTCTATTAAGTGCTTAATAAGCCCTTTTTCATTCATTCGTTCATTCATTCAACTGCTTGGTTTCCTACTGTGCCTGTTTTGTTATTATCATTCTCCACAGTTTTCTTCCCCATATTACCTTAGATTATCAGAATTCCTATAATTTCACCACACACACTCAACTGCCCCATAAAAGTAAAATACAATTCAAATATACCATTGTCTAATAAAACCATCCAAAAAAGGACATGATGTTTTCGTTAGAGGAGTAATATAACAGTTAACATTGAGACAACAGCAAAAGTTGCTGTGTCTGACACGGGTAGTCAGGAAGGAGCAAGGGTCGGGATCAATAATTTACTGTGCTAAACAACTTCCCAAAGGAACCTCCTTCTATAAATGCAGCTCTGCAACTATTCTTAATTTACAGTTTGAGAGAGCTGCTGACTGGTACGGAGAGGTTAAGTGAGTTTTCCAGGGACACAGCCAGAGTATGTCAGAAGCCACCCTACTTTTTTTTTTTAAACTCTACCCTGTAGCAGTAGTTCTCAAATTTTTGCAGTGGTACAAGCCCTCAGGTTAAAAAAAAAAAAACTTTGGCAGAAATCTTGGAGTAAAGTCCTCTAAAGTTATTGTTTTAATGGCCATCACCAAACAACATAAGGCTCATTTAAAAACACAACAACCAACATGGGATGCTTCAAGGTTCCTTAGTGTATAGTCTGAGAAATACTGTTCTGTGTACTATCTATACCACCATGCCTTCATTTTTAATATAGAGATCAAATCATATCCTTATTAAAAACATATATTATCTTTTCTTCCAAATCTTTCTCTTCTCTTCCTATCTCCCCTATTTTTTTAAAGCCTACAACTCTACTTCCAAAGATGGTTCTGGCAAACCAAGGTTCACAACTTCAGAATCATGTTGGACTTTTCCCTCTCCCTCACCTCCCGTAGTGCTAACTGTTGTGGATTCTCCTCTACAGCCTCTCTTCCCTGTGTCCCTAGAATTCCACTTATACGGCCACCAGCCTCGATTGGGTCCTCATCACCTCTTGCCTGGACTACTCCAGTGGTTAGTTTAGCCATTTCCAGTTTCTCCCCTCTCCAAACCATCGTCCGCACAGATGCCAGTGATGTTTCTAAAGCCAGGTTGGACCACTTCATTTCCCTGCTCAAAAGCTCCAGGGGCTCCCTCTTGCCTCTAGGCTAAAATACAAACCCCTTGGCACGTAAAGCCCCTCCCAATCTGGCTACAGCCCACTCCCCTTCACACACTCTGCCTTCTAGCCATACAAGCCTTGTTTGCTGGTCCATACACATAACATGCCTTCTCCCTCCTTCCTTCTACACAGGCCATCCCCGATGCCTGGGATGTACTTCCAAGGTATTCTCACGTCTGGCTTCTAGAATCTTTAGGTTCCTGCAAGGTTTCACTCAAATGCAACTCCCTTCAGGAAGCTTTCCCCCCTACCGCAGATATAAGTGCCCTCTGACATTATTCAGTGCATGCACATGCTTGTGTGGGCTTGTGAGCATACGCGCATACACACACAAATAAACATAATGTACATACACACACACACAGACACACATTCTCACTAGCTGTGTGATCCTGGGGAAGTCACTTAACCTCTGCCTCAGTTTCCTCATCTGTAAAATGCGGATAAAAACAGCACCCACCTGCTAGGGTTGTTGTGAAGATCAGAGATAATAATTGAAAAAAGCACTTGGCACAGTGTCTAGTACATAGTAAGTGCTATGTAAATGTTAGCGCTTCTCATTATTATTATAATTTAATCTATGTACAAACCGTTTCCCTAGGCTAGACTGCAGGCTCCTTGAGGGCAGGGACTGTTTTTTCCTCTTGTGCAGTATCTGCCAAAGTAGGCACTTATGAAATGCTTACTGAATGAATGAATCCTTACTGTTCGCTAAAATCAAACTGCACCAAGAAGGTGCAAGAAGGGAAAATCTTGTTTCCTAGGCGAATGAGATTACTTGATTTTTGCTTCTTCTTGCATATTTCTATAGGGTGGTGTGGTGGATAGAAAGCTGGGCCTGTCACCACTGGAATCAGGAACATGTGGGTTCAAATTTGTCTTCCTCAGATACTAGCTATGTAACTCTGGACAAGTTATTATTTGTCTTAGTTTCCTTATCTGTAAAATGAGGATAATGATGGTACCCACTTCACAGGACTGTTTTGAGGACCAAATGGGATAGTATTTGTAAACCACTCGGCACAACACCTGACACACAATAGGTGCATTTCCTTCTTTTCCTCTTGGTCATAAGGTCCCTTAGAAAGATGCCGATTCTAAGATCTTTGGCATGTGGCTTCCTAGAAGGCAGCCTTTCACAGATTTGTATTGCAGACGACCCAATGCACCAACACGTATTGCAAGCTGAAAGTGGATGTTCTAGGTGGCACACCCTTAGCATGACTTCAAAGATTCCAAAAAGCCCTCCTCAGCCACTTATTTCAAAGGCCCCTGTGAAAATGTTTTCTCTAGGGGATACGTAACCAGACACAGTCGTTAGCAGTTTCACACAATTAGTTCATCTGATTACTCATCCAGTCTCCTAGCAAGCCCTTGAGAACGTGGGACACAATACAAGTTAATTTTCATTTCTAAGGAAAGACCTGATGCACGTGATGCTTCTTGGAAAGACAGGGGCAGGTGGGGTTTATAGTCTATAGAAGACTCTAAGGGAGAATGTAGGCACTTGATACATGGGGCAGAGGGGATGCTGAAGAACTAGTAGTTGGCATCAAAAATAAGGGCAAGGGGTGGGGCAAAGGGAAATCAAAGGTGATCTTTAAAATGACTCTGAAAACTCTGTCATGCCAGGCTTGTTGTCCAAACTGCTCAGCCTCATTCCAGTCTAAGAGCCTAAAAATCACTAAGCATGATCCCTGATCCATGATTCAAATATAGAAAATACAACACATGTACCTAGAGATGAGGCTGATAGTACTTACTGACTGGTAGAACAAGTTCTAATATCTTGTATATGTGCAAAAAGGACACACAAAATTCACAAAATCAACTTAACTGAAAACGAAACCCAGTTTTTGTGGAAGGTATCGACGTTACAGAGAATAGTAGAGAGATTGTTTTATTTCAATGATCAGAATTCAAGAACCTATTCTAGAATTCCACATATTGTATCTATACATAATCAGCATCAAATAACTCATGTCCAATACTGTAGACAGTATATGCAGATAGATTGGGTACACAAGGGTAGATTACCCACAGCAAACTTAACAAATTAGGCTCAAGGTTCTCTCTTCTACCTAATATACTTCTGGGCTACCTCCCTCTACTGCCAGTTGCCATGGCTTCTGTCCAGAGAGCGCAAACTAATTTTACCATTATCTCAAGCCAAATATAAATAGGAAGGTAAATCAAACAGCCAAGAAAAAAAGATCTTACCATATGTCACATTCTATATATAAATGATAGCTGATTATCTGAACCACTTCTCAATCCTGGTATACAACTGCAACTCAAAGTTAATTGCAGCATTAACAATAATAATGGAACAAAGGGCTAAAGAAACCCTGGACCAGAGCTTGTGCAGTCCTAGAGTTTCATTACTTGCTTTCAGCGTAAGAGATGATGAGTAGTAGGACTAAATTTAGATTGTTTGGACAGATTTCATCTCTAACCTGTCTTCCTGACATCATTGTAAGCATCAGAGTCAAAGCACTAAGGACACCGGGATCAACTTATTTAACAAGGACATAGCCTAAAATGGTAACGAGAAACAGCAGGCTATACCCATGAAAGCTCCCATCAGCATAAGGCCAAGAGCAGCACAGGTAACTTCATACTCTCAGTGAGAGCAGCAAGTTACTATAAATTCTCTCTTCTCCTCTTCCTCCTCCAGTGGCTTTCTCCCTTTTATCATAGCCTCACATTTAAGGGCCACCAGGTCCTCCATCCACAGCATAAATGTCCAAGTTCAAAACCGTTGCCAGGAGCAGAAAATATCAGACATGAATCAAACCAAACAATGAACCAAAAATCACACCACATGAATATGGGAAAGCACTGTGAAGAAGTTTGTATTTATTATATCATATTATTTTAAGAACTGAGAATGGTCTCCATAGTTATGATCCTAGGAAGTGTTACATCCAGGATTTGAATCCAAATATCCTGACTCTTGTCTACCACTCCAGCACGCCAAGATGCCTCTCAATGATACAACTGAAACTCTGAGTTAGGCAATAAAACACTGAAAAGTAAAGAAGTAAAAAAATAAACCATTAAGTGGATCTACTAAGGAAGCCATAAGTATCATGAAAACAAATTGGTCAGGAGAGGGAAGAATCTACACTGATAGAAGGAGCAGGCACATCAACAAAATCACAGGTCCAGCAAAAGATGAAAATAGCTAAACCATTTTATATTTACAATGAAAAATAGTAGAGAATAATAATGTTACAACAGTAAGAAATAAGAAAAAATTTTAAAACTTGATTATTGCTTTAATTAGAGGATGAGCTATGGTCTAGAGTTCCTTTCAGCTCTAAATCTAGGATCATCTGTGGACCTGGTTTCTGCAAACTTTCAAGGGCTTTGGAGGTGGACAAAATTGATCCCTTGTTATGATCAAATTCACTTAAAACATAAAACTTTCTATTTCCTTTGTAACATCGGTCTTTTTTAAGGGCAGGGATGCTAAGGCTTACGGTTGTAACTGATTCATAGACATACTTCTTCCTGTGGATTCAAGAAGAGTAAATTTAACTCTCTGAAGATCTATGGGAAATTTGTGGAGAAGACAGAGAAAGAAGGTGACAAGAAGAAACTTCTTTCTTGGTATGTGATTTTATTGAGAGAATTTCATGAGGAATTGAATCTGAAGAGAGATCATGTAAGAGAAACTAAAGAAACTGTTTTTTTTTTTGTCATGTCTAGAGAATAACAGAACAGCAAGAACGAAGGTATTCTTACAAAGAGATTTTATTAGCTACCTTGAGTAAATTAAGCGGTGTGGGGCTATTTTCACAAGCAGAGAAGTTATCTGCTGTTAACAGTGAGAGCAACTGTGTCTGTGATCAATCTCACAGCTAAAATATTGTAAATATATATATCTGTTTAAGTATTGAATTCATTGTTAATAAATCCAGTAACTAGGGGAAGCTAGGTGGTACAGTGAATAGAATACCAGCCCTCGAGTCAGGAGGACCTGAGTTCAAATTTAACCTCAGACACTTGACACTAGCTATGTGATCGTGAGCAAGTCACTTAACCCTGACTGCCTTGCCTTCCCCTCCAAAGAAAACAAAACAAAACATAAATCCAGCAACTTCAATATTCATCAGATCCTAGGGAGATTAAAGAAATTAATATAGAGAGGAAAAATGCAAATAAACTAACATTAGGAAATGAAGTATCTCCTTTTTAGGAGAACAGGGACTGAACCTTTGATTCTACTGGTATAAGGGAACTCCCAGATGATAAAACTCCATCTACCAAGGCATGTTAGCACCTTCTCTGCAATACACTTAATAGTCTTAGAGAGTTGCCTAAAGCCATAAGAGGCTAAGTAACCTGACTAGAGTCCCACAGCAAGTATATATCAGAAGTGGGCTCCTCTGGAGGGCAACATGAGGAATCAATAGATAGAGTGACAATCCTATCTCCCATCTATTACTTATTTTTTTCAAGGTTTAACTCAAGTGCCACCTCCTTCATAAAGCATTCACAATGCTTCCTTCTCCCTCAAATTCTCCAGTGAAAAGAAAACTCCCCCTCTTTAAATTTCTTATAGCATTTTGCTGGGAAAGAGGGCAAATGTTTATTACTATAAAATGCTTTCTTGTAGCATAATTATTTGTGTGCATGCCTTCTCCCCACACCCAGACACCTGTTTGCAATCTAGATCATCCTCAAGAACCAGACTGTGCTTGTTTTTATATCCCCAGTGCCTAGCACAATACCTTTTCACAGAGTAGGCGCTTAGGAAATGTTTGTTAAATTATGTTGAATAAAATTTTATCAAGGAATTTTAATGATATGAATTGACAGATTCCAAATATTTTGTACAGCTATTTAACCAGAATACTGAAATGTTCTTCAAGCTGAACCAATATGAAATTACATGTGGTTACAATCCAAGGAAAACATAAAAGTGTTCAAAATCATCACTTTCAAAATCATCATCAGATTGGGCAAGATGTACTTGGCTAATTTATTGTATTTAATATGCACTTTGCAGATAGCATCTCTCTTAATGCCTCACAACCTCGGCTTTAGGTTTGCTGCTTTCTTGTTTTCACTTTCAGGCTTGTTTGTGATAAGAAAGGAAAGCAAACTTAATATGCAAATGATTTCATGTCCCAGATTTAATGTTCAAAGGAAAAAAAAACTCGTAAGTTTACACCCTTGCACTTAACATTAGGTGAAAATACTGAGTCAATTTCATTGTTTTGCAAGTTACTATTATCTATTTCCAAGTGTCATATCTTCCCAACCCAACCCTTCCATTAAGAAGCTTTTTTGTGTGTGTGTGCGCCTACATTTGAGGGAAAGAAATGTGGTATTACATAAAAGCTGTAAGTGTGAAAGAAAATGGAAGCTGAACAAATGAGATGCTGTATTTTAGCTCTTTATGGGCTAAAAGAGAAGCTAATGTTAATTTTAATATTAGCTGGGGAGGTCTCTTGGCAAGAGAGGAAATGTGAAAAAAAGCCATAAAAAGGAGACTTCTAGGATTCAAACATAAGCATTTAGAAACAAGGATAACATTTAATTTTGTGGCAAAATGAAGAAAACAATTTACAGTATCCAAATAAAAATAAATGTTAAATTCAGTCTTTAAGTATTTGAACAGACCATGATGCAATAGACAGAGCGCTGGATGTGAAAAGGAACATTATTTATGAGAAACTGAAATAGTTCAAATCTGATTGAATAATCATTTCCTAAGAGGGTGTCCAATGGTGTGCAGGGCAGAAGGACAGATAAAAATTCAGTCTGCAAAGCTCACCATTTTCTTGGATCTTACATTCTGATAGGGGGCCATGACACAGATATAGTGACTAGCCATTTACAGTTTTAGCTTAAATGTATCATAGAGTTACAAAACAAAGGGCTTTGTGAAGTCAGAGGGTTAGGGAGGAGGAAGGGGCTAGGTTGCCTGAAGTAAGGTTAGGGTGAACTTGGGAGATGGAGGAGAAAGGAGAAGAGTGGCAATATAGTGGTAGTGGAAAGAACACTAGCCTTGAAGTTGGAAGAGCTGGGTTTGAATCCTACATCTGTTTTTTTACTAGCATCACCTTGGGCAAGTGGCTTACCCTCTCTGGACCTTACTCTCTTCCTCTGTAAAGTAAGTGAGTTGAACTAATGAGCTCCAAGATCCTTTCTGGCTCTAGATCTTATAGCCAGGGAATAAACACAAAATCACTCTCTCTTCCCTCACACCCTCTCTCTCCAAACAAAAGCATCAACACTATTAGCATGGTATGACATTAGAAATCTCTTATCACCAATCAATCAAAAAAAAAAAAAACCCGAAGCATTTGTTAAGCACCTACTGAGTCAGCGAACTAGCATTTATTAAGCACCTATATGCCTGACATTGTGCTGTGCTTCTATTAGGCACTGGGTATACAAACACAAAAACTACACAGTCACTGACCATAAGGAGCTTAGGAGCCAGGAAGAAAAACATGTGTTTGTATGTATGCATGTATGTATGTATGTGTATATATAATGTGTCCCCTGAGGTAAGGTATACCAAAATCTGACCTTGCCTTCTGACTCGGTGACTTCAGCCTTGACTTTCCAGGGGAAAAGATGGAAATGAAATTCCAAGAAGGCAGTTCAAACACATCATTGGTATAGCTTTGGATTAGATAGAGATCCGAGAGTGACTAAGAGATGATGGGGCTATTTCTGCAGGTAGCTTTCTGAGACAAACTGTAAATTAACAAAGTGATACTATCTTTGTCAGAGAGGTACCAGGCACAGATTTATACCTAAGTCAGGGCTATTTTTTTTATTTTAAAGCTTTTATTGAAGGGCAACCCAGCTGATTATCTCTCAGTAGTTACCTTGTAACTTCCTATCCAATACCTAGATGTCTAAGAGGAAAGCGCAACAACACCTAGGCAACCTATTTCCCCTCTTTGAAACACATTGATCAGAATAGGGACCGAGGGAGGGTGGTAGTACCAGAAGAGAAAAGGCAGCCCTAAGTGGGTCTGGCTACACTCCATATAGTTCTGTTGCTGTTAAACCTAGAAAGGAAGACAAATTAGTAGGTGTGGAGTTCAAGGGTCCACAGGAAGGGGAGAATATAATTATACATGTGTTACAATTATAGTTTTTTCCAGTTCTTTTTAACATCACTCCTTGAAACAAATTCCTTTAAACTGGAGAAAAAGACAATAAAAAGACAACCTTCAACACTTTCTTCAGTTAAAGCTTCAAACTAGCTAGGTTCCATTTCATTTTTATTAATGTACTTATTTCAAAGATATATTTCTCTTTTCCATTTAAGACTTTCATTCTCGAATTCAGAGGCAGAAAGATTTCAGTGAAATATGAATTCATGGAAGAAAATACATTCTGCTTTCCCAGGGAATGACCTTTATTTCTTTAATAAAGTTATATCTAGTTTTTAAAAATGGCCCAATTTCATTTAGGATGTCATCCAACTTCCTGTAACCTGCTTCTGCTTTATCAGTGACATTTCCTTTTACACATAGCTTTTTGTCTTCTGTAATGTATACACATGGATAATTTCATTCTCTTAATACAATTTTCTTGTAAATACCACTTTTTTCATAACATTCTTCAGTTCTAGCCTAGTTTTTCTATTTCCCCTTTTTATTAGTTATTGTGCCTACTCTCATGTTTTGCTTTTTTTACACCAAAGGTATGATATAGGGTCCATGTAATTGATCAAACTTTTACCTAATAAATATTTAAATAGTCGTTTAGGGACAATTTCTTACCTGAACAAAGCTGTTCCACTTTTGTGTAGTTTAAAGACACTATGTCATTCACCCATGCAATGATGTCATGTCTGCTCATAGTCTCTTGGGTTATCGAGGTAGAATACACATTGACCGCCATTCCCCAACTGGAAAAAAAAGATATATTTCCTTTAAAATTAATAATAATAATGATAGAATTCTAGAATTGAGGCAGCCTTTCAGACAACTGTTGCTTATAACTGCCCAGATATAAATGACACAAAAATTTAAGATTTAAGCTGTTTTTTTAACAGCTGTCAACATATCTTATACTAACAATCTTCAAACTATATGGAATGAAAAGCTTTCAAAATAGAGTTGCCTTAGGGAAGACATTGACATTATGTGGGAAAGGATTGAGCCATAAATCATCCCTGTTGTCAAGTATTCTTTTGGAGTGCTCCCAAAGATGCTTTTGGTGAGCCTAAAGAAAATGAGTTTACATTCCAAAAATTATATTCAATTACAAAAATCAATATTTTATTCACCTACACCACAGCAAGTATAATGTTGCAGGACAGCAACTTGGTTGCTCTCAGACCACTTCTATCTGAACTCCATCTAAAAAGATGAATATAACAAGATAACTGATAATAACCATGAAGCCTATGAAAAAGATAAGGTCCACAAAAGGAATCAAAGGCCCCTCCCACCCTCCATGAGAGAAATACCTATATGAATTCTAGCAATAATATGTCAAATATGTCAACAAAGAAGCATCAAGAAGATCCGAGTCAAGAGGATTTTTTCATAAAAATTGAGGAATTTATCATAGTTGATACAAGCTCAAGTAACTGCTACCAGAAATAAGACTAAGTCATTCCTTAAGGATCTCAAACTTACTGATCAATGAAGATTTTGCACACGAATGGTAGAAACTATGCAACATATTACTATAGGTTGTAGCACATACTGAATACCTAGAAAGACATTATCAAATGGCCAGAATTTTATACCAGAAGCTTGATAAACTTCTTAAATTAAGAGATAACAAATTCCCAAACTACAGATATAAACCCTTGAGAATTCACTAAGTAAATCTGTTCTGGAATTGAAGTATCATTATAGAAAGAATAACTGCCCAGACATACTGCCTACAAAATCTTATAAAACACATTTTTAATGGTGTTACCATACTGAATACTCAACCTCCAAATGATATTGTCCTTTCATGCATTTTTAAAGGCCAGGTTCATTGCCTCTCATCTAGTTTGTTATAGCATCAGAATGGCCTTTTAAGTCTTGAGTAATAATAATAAATTATAATAATAACAATAACACAATAAATAAAACATTTGCATGGGACTTTAAAGGCCCACGAAGTACAGTGATCTTCTATTTCTAAATGTTCACATCAGATTAATTGATCTAATTAGTGGAATTTTCACATTATCAAATCTACAACAGCATTAATAATAATGTCTTGAATTTCTAGTAATAACCTTCTTTTGCAGGACTTTACAACTCATAAATTTGCTTTCCCATGTATTTATCCTATCATTTGATCTTTATACCCATGGATATGGGAATTGATGGTAAGAGTAGCCTGAAAACATAGAGATAGCAAACCTGGTTGCTCTGTTCCTGCAAGTAGAGGTCCATGAGGTACAGGGACAGCAAGCAGGAGGGCCAGGAATGGCACCACCCCTATAGATGCTGGAATCCTGGAAAAGCCCTAATTGGCAGCTAGACGGCACAGTGGATAGGGTACTGGGCCGGGAATCAGAAAGCCTCATCTTCTTGAGTTCAAATCTGGGCTCAGATACTTAACTTCTTTTATGATTATTATTACTCATTCATTCATGTATTTGTTCTTCCTTTGATCATCAACCAAAAAATGAAAGTCTATAAAATAAACCAGACCCATGTTTTAAATGGTTATAAAGTTAATCCCAAATTACCTGAGGAGGAAAACAAGTCTGTAGTAATCAACAATGAAAAATGGAAGTTAATTAAGTCCCACAGGCACTCAGTAATAGATTGTAAGGAAGTATGAGCACCAAATAAATAGTTGTTATACAACATGTTTTGTATCTGCAATCCCTCTTGTAAACTTCAATAAAGATTTCTTATTAGTACGGGGGATTTGAAGTGAACAAAGATTTAACTAGATCATGTGCTTGGGGCAAGTATCACAAAATGTGCTCTGGCAAGCAGTACCCTCAAATCAACTTTTTAAGATGAATTGAGTTAGGAATGGGAGAGGAAATCTTGGATGGTGGGACACCACTCCATTGGGACGGGGGTGGAGCACTGAGACCTTTGGGCACTGGAGATTCTCAGAAGGTCAATACTGAGGGATAGAGCAAGGAAGTCCTAGGCTTGTGGACAAAACTAACCTGTGTTGGGGCTCCTGAGGGAAGGAACAGTGCCATATCATAGCTTCCTGTTTTAACTAATCAATCTAGCTAATTAGGCACTATGCCCAACCACTGGCTTGGTTAAAAGTGTTGCCAGCATCTTCTAAATTTTTGTGCCCTTGCAAAGCCCCAGCCACCTAGCCCTAGTTGAAGCAAAAAAAATATAGCTGAATAAAAGTTTACATTAAATATTGCATGAAATTGCTGTTCATTAGTAATTCCTTATTCGTTTTTCATTCAGCCGAGATTTAAAAAAGGATTAATGGGAGTACAGTTGGTAGAAAAAGAAAATGGGTCAATAAAACATGGGGACGATGTTAATTAGTGATTGTTTGCTTACCCTGCAGTTTTCTAAGACAGAGCACTAAGAGTCTTGGGAATATATGTCTCCATCTCTCAATAAGGTCACTAAAACCTGGCACTCACACACATATTTTCACACTTGAGGTAACATTTTCTCACTTTTCAGTTCCACATGATTTATTCTCTAGGTTTACTGCTGAGGGATGTAATATGGTGATTACTCTCACCTTTACCCTCTTCCTCCAGTTTTGCCTTTTTGACTGTCCTGGGAACTATATTGTAATTTTATGCCATTGTTTGAAAAAAATAGTACTAGAAACAAGATTTACAAGGCATTTAAGAGAAAAACTTTCAAAGCTATTTTAAAAGCATGTCTTGATACATCAAGAGAACATTAAAATTTTTTGAGATAACTACTGATTTTTTCCCTTTGGATTATTTTTGATTCTTGGATGGCTGGGTCTGGTTAATAATTTATTTTCATACCAGCTTTTAGCTCTTCAGGCACTCAATTTTCCCTTTGATAAATGTTATGTAACTCAGAATGGAAATATGGTTTTTAAGATTTGAAGATTTTTTTCGGAAGGAATAAAAATACATTCCAGCAAATAAATAATATAAAATTCCAAACACAGATATCCATCACATAGTGAGGAAGACTTACATGTGTATTTTGTTATGTGTGATAAAACTATGGGGTCAAAGTTAATAATGAATTAAAACAAGAAAACTTACTAAAATGCCCTTCTTTGGTTAATGACAACATCCATCTAGGTGAACTCATTTGATTTTATTGTTATCATTTAATAAGAATCCAAGACAAAGAACTAAGATTCTGCATGTGGTGTTTTTTTTTAAATTGAAATATTTTACAACTGCATGGTCAGGATGTAAATTTTAGTTTGGTCACTGTATGGAACAATTAGTTTTCTTTTATTTCATACCTACAAATTGTATTTCCATACTTGCCCAATCATCTCATAAACTATAGTTTGTTGGCTACAAGACAAATTTCTGGATAGCTCAGCACAATTCATTACAACTACTAGAAAAACAACCCCAATCATATGATCTCATGATGGTGGATTAGTAGCAGCATCTTCATTTCCAAAAAACAATACAATTTTTTCCTTTCACATTTCTGAAATGATTCTTTCAGGTGGAAGCTTAATAAACTTAAATCAGTTCAATATGGAATGTTAACCCAAATTGTCTTGAGATTAAGGTTACTGCTATACAATGTGGCTTTTAAAAATTTAGATCTTATACATATTTATCTAAAATTATCTGTAAGAAAAATTACCATGAAATTAATTTTGGGCAATTATTACTACATAATATAGTGTAGAAAACACTAAGATTTTAATTTTGACAAATGTCCTATAATTCAAAACAAAATACTGTTTTTAGTTTTTGAAGAATATTTTTGGAAAGGAGGAAACATGTGCTATCAAATAAATCATACAAGAAGCCAAACATGGATATATGACTAATAATATATTAGGAGGCACTGGTTCTAGTTCTGACTTTTCCTCAGGGGATCACTGTGCAATTCTATTTTTAAAATCTCTTTGACTTTAAAATGTAAGGTACATATTATTCCTACTTCACAAGGGGCTCTGTGGAAGAAAAGACATATAACATTCAAGATACTTATTATTTTTATTTATTGAGGAATTTCAAAGAATTCTTTCCTGTTGAGAAAAAGAACTTGTGATGAGAAGGCTAGGAATGCTGAATGCGGGAGGAAAGCTGACAACACATTTCATAGCATATATCCTTATTTTTGAATCCTTAACCATGCCTTTACACTGTGAACCGTCTAGCATCTGGGATGCATGCAATTCTCCCCTGTGACACCCTTGCAAAGATAGAAAAAGAAAGTGCTGAATTCTTATTTTGTGACATTTTGTTAACACACTTAGGGGCAATTGTGACATGGTAGATGGAAGGATGGCATTGGAGTAAGTCAGTCAGGTTCTGCTTCTTACATAGCTGTATGGCTATCAGCAAGTTATTTAACTTCTTGGTCCCCCCAGGATGCTTGGAGTCAAAAAAAAATCTGGTTCAAATATGGATCTGCCACTTGCTGTTCCACTTACTACCTAGAAATATCATTCACTTAGATGGTTTCAACAATTACTTCTACTCAGATGCCTCTTGAGTCCATTCTGCCTCCTTCTGTCCAAAAGCTCAATTTAAAAAAGAAAAAGAGAGCTTATGCTAGGTGTAGTCTATGAAGTCTAGATAAGACATCTACTTCTTCATGGAATTTACAGGCTAGTAGATGCATAAGATGCAAACACAAGTAACTATGGTACAAAAGAATATTACAAGTTCATTAGAGTTGTAATAAAGTGCTAAGTAAGGGTCACACTTAGCAAGCCTATTCACAACTATGCTTTTTGTCTCTACTCTCCCAGTTATATAAAAGGCAGAGAGCAAGTATTGGTTTGCAACACTCAAATGATACATTGTACTGCCTTACCACTGGTAAATCCAGACAGGGCCAGAAATCATTCTTGACTCTAGTCAAGTGACAATTGTTCACAATTCGTGCAGGATATTACAGAAGTTTCTTCTAAGTTTGAATGATTATATATGTATGATAAATTATTTGCTGGGGGGCTTAGATTGGGCCAAAGTTACAGCATTAAATCTGGCTTTTCTTTTGTTGTTTTTTGTGTTTAAGAAAAAAAAAACATTTGATAAATTCATCTCTGACTTGCTTGGAAAGGAAGTACATACTTCTTTTTTATCTCATAAACTATAGGTTGTTGGCTACAAGGCAAATCTGCGGATGGCTCAGCACAATTCATTACAACTACCGGAAAAACAACCCCAATCATATGATCTCATGCTGGTCGATTAGCAGCAGCATCTTCATCTCCAAAGAACAATAACTTTGTGATGGAAAGTGGACCAGATTCAGAATCACAATGTTTACATGCAAGTCACTGAATGGTCTCAATTTTTTCAGGGAAATATGAGGTCAAGTTCTCAGCCTGAGAAGAGGGAGCCATGGGAGGGGTTAAAAGGTCTGAAAAAGCTACTATGGTGAGCGGGATGGAGAATTGATTAGGGAGGTGTAAAAGGACTGTCTTGCTGCAATGAGGACCCAGGTAAAATTATGTTTAAAAAAATCTGTAGTGGTAGTGGATCCAGTTGGTTTCATTCAGCAACACAGGAGGGCAGGAGGAAAGGCAGCAGAGGGTGGGCGTGATCCAAGGCTGAGCATTGGCAAGGCAAGATAAGTCACAGAATAAGGAGGCCAGAGACGTGAGAGAAGAGGGCAGGGGAGAGTTGAACTGGTTTCACAAAGATGGGGAAGGGAAGAAAGTGCTCCCAGTGCAGGGGTGATGGCCTGGGAAAGAACTGAGGGGTGGAGGGAGCGGAGGCTATGGTAGGGATAAAAATAGCACCTACCAGCAAGGCAGAAGAGGAGATGGAACTGGAGCTTAAGAAAAGGATGTTTAATGTTTAAGCATATATACCAAAAGTTGAGAACCACAGGTCAAATCCTTGTGATCTTTAGGTATATTTTCAAGTTAGAACATACATGGTAAATTAAGTGGGAATGGTGAGGGTTCCTCACAGGAGTGGGGAACCTGAGGGCTCGAGGCTACATGGGGCCTTCTAGGTCCTTGAATGCAGACTGTTAGAGGGATTTGTTCTGTGAAGTTTGGATTCAGTAAAATGGCCACACTTGAGGACCTGGAGGGCCACATATGGCCTTGAGGCTGCAGGTTCCCCACCCGCTGTAGCAAAACATGTTTCATTTAAACCCATCCTTTTTCACTTGAGATTTACAACATTCAAAATTCTCCTGCCCAAATGGCTTCTTCTAGACTTGTCTTCATAGGAGAAGGCTGTTGTTGCAAGGATCAAATGAGATAATACTTTCAAATTGATTAATTAGCACAGTGCCTGGCACATCCTAAGTACTTAATAAATGCTTGTTCCCTTCTTCCTTCCCATGTATGTCTCCAATGATCTGGTTATTAGCAGTGAGTAGCACTTACATTTCTCCCTTGGAACAAAATTTTCTATTTGCTGATGAACAGGATATTCCTAGATTCAGTTCATGGTGTGTATACGTGGGGGAGGGAGGGAGTAGAAATTTTAAAATATATGATGATTCAAATGGTGAATACCTCAGGAGACAATTCTCTACTCATCACTTTCTCATTATTCATGACCTGGAAATTGAGCAAAGGCAGGAAAAAAAAAGAGGCATATAAAAGACAGAAGTAATAATTTATTTGGGTGGGGAATGGAAAAGAAAAATATAGCCCTTTAGAGACAAGCCTTGACAATAACACAACATCTCCCTGGAGACATACTACAGTAACTTTATTGAGTTTCATTTAAAATCATATATCAGGGCTTCCCTTTAGATTGGAGAGAAACTGTCATATGCATAGATTTAAATGAATAAATTGAGTCATCTCACTATTTCTCTACTTTCTGGTTAGAGACATACTTTAACTAGTCTAAATAAAAGATATTTACTTTTAAAGACTTTTTTGATGTTTCTGTCACTGAATTAGGTTAGGGAATACAAAACTAAGGTAAATTTCCTCTTCTAGACCTAGACATCGAGCCTCTTTTGGTAGTGACTACCAGGTGAATGGTGATACCTGCTTAGGCTAAACTCCAGTTCAGTAGTTAAATTTACTTCATGAAGAGATAACGGAAAAGTATAATGACACAACAAATGATGCAAATAATTTTTAAAAAAACATTTAATTTTATTTAAACAACATAGAGGAAATGATTTTTTAAAAAATAAGCAATTTACAAATTAATGGAAAACAAACTAATATGATTTATATATCTTTGCTACACTATTAGCAAACTGTGATTATATAAACTTTCAAAAATCATTAAATACAACAGCTGATGTGGTCTTGGTAGAGGCCCTTTTATTTTACAGATGAGGAAACTTGTCTAATTAATAAAAAAAAATAAGCAGAAATAGAACCCAGTCTCTGATTGCCAGTTCACAGGTGTTTTTCCTTTATATCAGCAACTCACTTGTAAAAAGTTTCATCTTCTCTCTTCCATAGACATCTCAGAATTTATTCACAACTCTCACTGCTGCTTGTGATGGCATTACTTATACTCCCTTACAACCTCAGAACATTTATTTTACTTTGTGGTTCTTGCTGGTAGAAACAACAATAAAATTCTACTCATTTCTTCAGGCAAAAAGTCACCAGGCCTACCGAGCCCAGACCTCCTCATCCTGTTTGTTAATTGCCATCACTCTGACAAAATCTCATCACGAGATGGCGAGACATCATCTTTCTTCTTCACTCATCAGGCATGCTTCCCTTATGCCAGTGCCAACTTCCAAATGACATTTTCTTAACAAGATACTAAGCTCTCTTTATCCTATGAAGATTCTACATTCTATTAAATGAGTGAATTTGGTTTAAACTAAGTATATAGGTTTCTTCATGATTTTCAAGAAGAGATTACATGATAATCCAATCCAGTGGGTTATGGAGTAGCATTCATTACCATTCAACAACTTAGCAAGAATTTATTAAGTATCTCTTATGTACTGAGAAATTAAGTATTTTTTACGTACTATGTACTGATTCCCTGACATCATGAAGTTAACAATCCAGGGGCAGAGGGAAGGAAATAACATTAACTTACATTTCTATAGTACTTAATAAAGTGCAAAATTCAATCCTTACAATAAGCCCCTGAAAAAGGCAATGGAAGTATTATCACTGTCCCTATTTTAGAGATGAGGAAACTGAAGTTTAGAGGGATTGAATGGCTTGCCCGAGGCAACCCAACTAGGAAACACCCAGAGTGGTAACTCAAGTCTCAAGTTTCCTAACAGTCCTGGGCTCACAGAATCACATGACCAAAGGAGCTGAATGGGACCTTCAAGATCACCACTGCCCCCACCCCTTTATTATAGAAGAGGAAAGTGAGATCCAGAAAGGGGAATTCACTTGTCTGGGGCAATAGTGGTAGTAAATGGCATGAAATGGAAAGACTCTAAAGCAGTGATATCAAACTCAAATAGAAACAGGGGCCAATAAACTATACATAAAAGACCCTTGTGGGAAGAATACCAGCTAAGAAAACCACATAATAACATTATTTATGTTTTATTGCATTTTTATTTATTTTGTTAGATATTTTCCAATTACATCTTATTCTGGTTTTCAGGAGGCCAGCTGGCCCGTGATTGGCACCTCTGCCCAAAAGATACTGGAATAAGGGGGTGACATGAATAGACCCACACATAAGAAACATTACACCAGCAATAATATGAAGAATGAATTGGGAAAGGGAGCCCCTGGAGACAGGAAGACCAGCTAGGAGCCTATTCCTGGACAAAGCAAGATGAGGCTTTATTTTATAGAGCAGTTACATTGGGAAAGGAAGGAAGGTACACATATGAGAATGACTGCAGAAGTAGACGGAAAGACCTTGGCAACATATGAGTGGAAAGAATCAAAAATGAAAAGATGAAGCCATAGTTTTTCAAGCCCGAGTGACTGGGAAAATGGCAGAAACCAGAGAAAATGACAAGTTTTAGGGAAGGGTGAATTAGAAAGAAGATAATTTCCACTTTAGATACATTAAGTTTCAGATATTCATGGAGATATCTAGAAGAGACTTGGAAATATAGGACTGTCATTCTAGGGAGAAGTTGGGGGGTGGAGAGACAGATCTGGCAGTGACTTACAGAGATGTAATAATTGAAGCCTGGCGAGTGGATGAGATTACCAAAGCAGAGAAAATAGAGAGAGGAGAAGGTCAGAGATAGAACAGACATTCTGATTAACTGATGACAGAATGAAACTCAAAACACCGCAAGATTGCATAAGCTGATGTGAGGCCTTCAGAATGACTGGAGAGAGAATGTCCAAGGATCAGAAGGATATTTAAATTCTATAGGAATTCTTCCTTGTGAACTGTGTGGCACAGTATCAGAAGACATGAGTTCAAATTTGGCATCAGACACCAGCTATGTGACCTTGGGCAAGTCACTTAACCTGTCTGCCTCAGTTTCTTCGACTGTAAAATAAAGATAATAGCACCTACGTCCCATGGTTGTTGTGAAAAGCAAATGAGATAACATTTGCAAAGCACTGAGCACAATGTCTAGTTCATAGCACTTAAAAAATCCTTTCTTTTCCTTCCTCCTTTCCTCACTATGCCCCATCCTCAATGTGGCTTGAGTACACGACGGATGAATTTTTTTAATTAATTAATTTATTTTTATATTTCAACATTCATTTCCACAACATTTTGAGTTCCAAATTTTCTCCCCATCTCTCCCCTCCTCCCCACCCCAAGATGGAATGCATTCTGATTACCTCTTCCCCAAGTCAGCCCTCCTTTCTATCACCACTCCCCACCCTCTTATCCCTTTACCCCTTACTTTCTTGTAGGGCAAGATAGATATCTATACCCTATTGCCTGTATATCTTATTTCCCAGTTGCATGTAAAAACCATTTTTAACATTTGTTTTTAAAACTTTGAGTTCCAAATTCTCTCCCTTCTTCCCTCCCTACCCACCCTTATTGAGAAGGAAAGCAATTCAATATAAGTTATACATGGGTAGTTATTCAAAACACTTCCATAACAGTCATGTTGTGAAAGACTAACTATATTTCCTCTCCATCTTATCCTGCCCCCCATTTATTCTATTTTCTCCTTTGACCCTCAAAAAAACCACCTCAAAAGTGTTTGCTTCTGACTACTCCCTCCCCTAATCTGTCCTCCCTTCTATCATGCTCTTATCCCCTTCAAGAGATGAATTTTTTTTCAAGGTTAAGAGTATTATAATTAAATCAAATATTGTAACTAAATTACATTATATTTGTAAGAAGTAAAAAATCTATTTGTATTGTCCTAAATTTCCATGTGGTTGAAACAAGTGACTGACTTAACATACTTTAGGGAATAGATTCTCACTGTTGTAGAGAATACTGCCAAACCACTCATTCTGCCTGCCTTACTGATAAGCCATTATCCTCAGGATACCTACTCAACTCCAGCTCACCTTTCAGCATGTCCTTTGATCCTCAACTCCCTGCTTTCTGCTGCCTTCCTCCCTGGCCCTTCCTATCAACATCCCAATACTCCCATTAGATTCCAAGTCTTTAGATGCCCATCTTGTTATCCATCATAAACCTGAGTCAATTTTGGGCAAACGGGTAGCAAGAGGCCACAACCAAGAAGCTAACGCCTGTACAAGGTGCTGTCTGTAATCTGCTACATAAGATAGTATTCAGGGTAAGTGGAGGGTGAGAGGCAGCAGGTTGACTTTGACACCAGCATAGGCCCTAGACCGCAGACTGATTTGTGGTCTGGGGCTTTAGCCTCTCAGTTCTGTACCTTATTGTCTCCATAACAGTTTGCTTTCCAAACCAGGTGCCCAAGATCATTCTATAAAAGCCGCTTTCAAGAAAGAAAGAATTCTTGCTTTGAAAAAAGCAAAAGACCGAAAGCAACTTCAAGTTGACCCCTCCCAGAGGAATTTGCTTTTCATGGCAGCCAAAACGTAAAGTTAAAGGAATGAAGCTCCTTTGGGAGAATTTCAGAAAGGAAATGGGAAATTTGGGGTGGGGTGGGGTAGGGAGGAGGCAGAGAAGAAGGTGAGCAAGGCAGAAACTTGCTAGGATCCTAAAGCACATTAAACAGGTAAATGTTTGTTTTGCCTATGAGTAAGGTTAGTCCTGTGAGTACAAACTATTGGAGGAAACAGGAACAGAACCGAGCACGGTATTGAGGGTGGCAAGAGGATACAGAAATAGTGGGGTATTAAAGACCACAAAGGTGACTCTGACCAAAATTATTTTCTTTCCTTAATTTTGCTAAGTATCACCTTCTATTCCCATTACAGTGAAAGTGGACACCTAACCTGAACCTCTTTGAAGGAGACACCTGAAACAAAAAGCCTTCAGTGGCTAGCCTCTGGACTTGGAGCTGGGAAAGATTCCTGGCTCACTAATCTGCCAGCTGCAACATATAAACCATGCTGATATTTTAGGAATTACTGGATTTAACATTTCCAGTGACTACATATTTTATTCCTTGGGTCTTTCAAATTGCTATTTGTGGTCGCTTGGTAAAAACGGACAAAGACCCTGAATATCATTCCTTGTTTGTGACTCTTTTCAGCCCTAATAAAGACTTACTTCAGAGTCTCTGATTAGTATCTTAGCTACATATTTAGCAAAATCTATTTCTGAAATTAAAAAAAAAACCAAACCCAACAACAATAACCCTTTGGGAGTATTACCCTAGAGGACTTGTGCCTATCCAAAGGGCAATATTTACATAACAGTAAAATTCATTTTTAAACTCTCTGAGAACATTTTGGGATGGAAATAGAAAATGATGTACCAGTAAAAATTGGGCCTATTAACAAGATGAGGAAAGTGTAAACTGCTAATGAAGAGAAAATATTCCAGCGGGTTTGACTCCAAGACAGGTAACTTCCATCCATGTCTTCTTAAATTTCCAATAGCTCTGTAGATAGAAACAGGTACGACAGTAATTGTCCCATTTATCTGTGCAAGCTTTCAGCTTAAAATAGCCCGAAGTTGTGGTTTGGCTCTTGCTAGCCTACATTCTACTATGGTGTCAAAATGGCCAATTTCAAGGCAGAAGATAATTAGGTTAATTTGAGATGAAACTTACATAGCTTCTTAAAGAACATATTGAGAGAGTGACAATGTATAGACCAGCTGCACTATTTACCTTTACAAGACATACTGTTATACAATGTGATCTCAACTTGCTTTGCTCTATGTTCCAGTTGCTTTCACCTAAACAGGTGTTGTCCTTGGCTCTTCACTAGCACTCACCCCACATATCCCATCTGTTAATGCATCTCATAGTTTCTACCTTCACAGCATCTCTGGGCTCATAGAATCATCACCCTGGTGTAGGCCCTCGGCTCTTCACACCTCAACTACTTTAATAGCCCTGCTGGAAGGTCTTCCCAGGAATTCTGCGCTCAGCTGTCAAACTGATCTGACACCAGTGACCTCCCTCCCTCTCTTGCATTCAACCGTCTTGTATCAGTTTTGTATTTAAGTACGTAAACACACACACACGCTTCTCGTAAGCAAAGTCAGTTTTCTTTCTTTTTGTCTTTGAACCCCACCCCCGCACCTGGGCACAGAGCTTGGCATGGACAGGTAGCAGGTATTTGGTAAATGCTTGATGACTGATTGATTTTCAGAAAACTGAGTAGAATTTCAAGTCCACTGGACTGGTAGTCACTTAAGTGCTGACAGTCGCCAAGTCATCTGTATCTTACTGAAGGAAAAGCAAAAAGACTTGGGCTTTCTTCCAATTCATGAATTCTCAGGTGATTTCTTGGTTTAGTTGTTTTGATATAATGATGTTGCCTAAAAGTCAAACAATCCTCAGCATTTCTGGACATCCTTACTGACTGGAAAGGAAGCAATCACCTTTAAAAAAAAAAAAACCTGTGCCCTTGGTCACCATAAACTGAGGGAATCACAGGATGTCCTGTCTAATGGGATCTGGCTTCCTTTCAGGGAATGTCCTAAGGCAAATTCTTAAAGCACATTCCCAGATGATTCCTGAATGACCGACTCAATCGCTGCACAGTAAATAGCAACGTATGAAACTAGATGAAAATTATTGCCAACATCTAACCAGCAACACATCTTGAATTTTCCCTTAAGGTTTTGGCAAAAGAAACATTTCTATAAACGAAATTAAATAGAACTCACAACCACATATTAGAAGCCCTAGGTCATTTGTGAAACTCAAAGTGACCTCTAATTTCTTATGCCTGGAGACTGTTAAGCAAAGTAGTAGACTTTGGATTAGCCCAAAGCAGCTTCCTTTCATAGCTCTGGGAGCCAAGATTTTTTTTTTCAAATGACTAGGCATTACTTCGGACAGTTTCAATATAGCCTCAAATCCTTGTATGCTTTCATATTGTAAATTCCAATATTTTTGGTTTTGAATATTTTCTTAGTCAAAGACTGAAAGAGAATTAAAAAACGAAAACTGGAGTCAACCAGGAAATACCAAAATACTATCTTCAGAGAGCAGCTTTTTTTTTTTCTTGGCCCCTTAAAAGCCAAAGAGACGTATTAATCACCTTTGGCTCAAAACACTAAATGAGTCTAATATGATTTTTGCTTCTTCTTTCAAGAAACTCAGTCTTACAAACAGTATGTCACACAAGCTTATAATGCAGACAACTTTGGCTTCTTGGGTTAAGAAAACAGTAAAAATAAGGAAAATCATGTCGCGTGAACAATTTCCCAAAGGATTCTGGCGAAAAATATTAAATGTGGCCTGTGTAACAAGAATTTAAAAAAATACTTTGCATTCAGCATTTTAAGTCTGTTAAAACTTTTAGGAATATTGAATATAACCCCTAAATTTAAATATAGTTATATGAAATCTTAAAGGTCTTTATCTGTCTTCAAAAATAGAATTTATTCAAATGGAATGGAAAACGGAATTCTTCAAAATGGAATTTCTTCCCAAAATGGAATTTGAAGCATCATATTATGATGATATATTTCCTTTTAATCAACACAACCAACAGCTATTTATTTATTCAGAACCTCCTGTGTGCCCAAGTACTGCACCAGGTCTTGTGGAACATAAAAAAAAATTTCCATTAGAGTCTTCACAACTGATAATATAGTTGTGAAGACATAATGAACATACATGAAATAATTAGAGAATAAACCAAATAAACTGAATATCAGATTGTGTGGTGCAGATTTTTTTTCCTAAGAACAGTTTAAAACAGTAGGTGGATATGACACGGTGCCAGGCCCTTATAAAGTACAGCAAAGTCTTAGATCAGGATGGGTCTTGGAGTGGAAGAAGATGGTGCTGAATTGTCTAGACTGTGTCTCTTCATTCTCAACCAAATTTCTGACTGGAGGTGAGGTGGTTGTGACCCACACCGACCATCTGGAAGGATATTTGCTGTTGTTTCTATTAACACTGGAATGTCTCTGTAGTGATACTAACATAGAAGAGGGAGATGGGGTCCCCCCACCCTTCAATTTGATTACTTTATCCTTAACTGATCCTTCTGTTTTCTTTTTTTAGGGAAATTTTTAGGTATCTAAATAACTTGAGGGTAAAGGCCTCAAATTGGATTGGCAGTGGGAATAAAATACAACAATTAAAGTCAAAAGATTCCCCAAGTTCTTTCATAGTGCTATTATTCTCCTAGTATCCCAGGTGATAAACACTATTTATTTTAACCCATTCACCCCCTCTATTCAGCCTTTTCCGAAGTCCTTTCTTTTTTTCCTTTAAATGTCATTTTTCCTTTGAAATGTCAACATTTCAAACTAGAATCATGGAATTCTAGATTTAGAATAAAATGGGACCATAGAGGTACAACTGCAGGGCATCTCTAGCACTTGGCATAATGCTCTGCACATAGTAGGCACTTAATGTTGAATTGACCCACTGCCCCTCCTTTCTCCCAGAAAGGGTGAGTTGGGAGCTCAGTCAGAGTCATTCAGTATCCCTGCTCCCATAACACCAAAAAGATTTCCTGGAGCCAGGGTGAGGTGATGGGAGATTTTGCTGCCTACAAAGTAAGGCTAATTAAAGTGGCCATGTGGGGCAAGGGGGAGAAAATGTAGAATCAGATTAAGAGGCTACACAAAATCCCTATCCCCTTCTTCCATTTCCTCTACTCCTAGGGAGTCATTTCTTGCAAAGCTCAGGATCTTTCTGCATTTTCTTTTCTTCCTGCATATTGAACAGTCCCTATGGCTAGATGGAGATAATCTCTTCAAAGCCTCTCAGTCTTTGTTTTCAGTTAATTGTTGAGTCTCACCACTGGAAAACCACTCAGCCTTAACCCAAGCTGCTGGATAATCTGTCTTGGTGTGACCAGAGCAGAACTGTGGAGTGAGCCCATCCCAGTTTTCATTAGTGATATTACCATGTAAAATGAGTTAAGACGGGAGGGCTGGGTTTGGGAGTTGGATGGGGAGAGAGAAATGCAGTAAATATCAGAGGGTATCAACGATTTGTAATACTGGGAGAAATTCTAAAAAATATATATATATTGAAAAATAATTCTTTTAGGGGATTGTTTTGCCTTCGCTGCAAAATTCATGGAACAAATTACTTTGCTTTTATTACAAGATGGATGAAATATACTCATCCAGCTACAAACCATCACAAAAATATACAGTCTCTTTAAAGTAAATGAAGCATCAAACTAAATATATGTTATGGTTTGGTATGTGGCAGGAAAATAATAAGCGGTTCTGATGCTAAAAAGTAAATGCTACATGAAAAATTAATTACCATATTTCACGTTTGAGTTACAGAGTTGTTTTAGCACAATAAATAGTTTTTCATTAGGCAAATATGTTGAAATCTAGTGACATACTTGAGACTTCAACAGGATCATATAATTTTCCTTTTTTCTGAAATTTGTCTGGTAGTATATAACAATATTTTGGTTATCTTTTTAACCTCAGTTCTATATAATACATATGTAGCTTATTTTTCCTTAACTTTAAGCAATAAGCTTCTCATTTCCCTCTGAATTGCTTTTTCCTAATCTCTATGACAATGAACTAACCTCTATTTGATGATTTTCTTCAATTTAAGCATGCATAAAGCACACTTTTAAAATTTATTTACATATTTCATTTTTTAAAAATTATAGGTGTGATGATTTTTCCCCACAGTAGAAATGTCCTAAGGAGATATAGTGTTGAACCATTTTTGTGAATCAGTAACATACTTTTATCAAGGCACACCTCCTACACAGAATAAATGGTTTAAATAGGACATATAACTATTTTGGTGCGTCTTTCATTCTTAGGAGACTGCTGTTCTAGTTACGTAGGGATTTTAAAGCTAAAAGGTGTTTTTTTTTCTTACGAATATCAATCCTGTAAAAATTCAAAACGGATTTTGTTTTGCTGCCACATTATAAGTAACCCGAAACGTCATTCTGAGATGCTAAAGAGTAAACAGAAACAATCTATTTTAGCAGCCATAGCATCGTTCTCCTTATTTGCAGAGTATAAACTGAAAACCATGCAGAAACACATGGAAAGCAACTATTTAGGGTATTAGTGTTTACAATCAAAAGTAGCACTGTGAACATCAGAAAGTCTCCCTGAGATGTCATTGCCTCTAGCCTTTTTGACAAATTACCTCCCAGGGCTCTGCCAGGAGGCTGACGCTAAAGAACAAAGAATCTGAACAAAGTCTGAGACCCGAAGCAAAAAAACTAAAGAAAAAAAGCAAAAAAATCATCAGTTTTTAGAAAACCAAAATAGGATTATGCTCTTAATTCTTAATCATAGTCTTGTCAAAATTCTGCCTAACAATAAAATTATGAGAAATAGCAAAAGGATAAAAAGCATCAGCAAATGGTTGTCAAGATATTAAAAGAACCATCTTTATACACATTTAAAATTTGCTTCTTTCCAAAAGAACTGTTTGCCTTGATAGATATGGAGGGTTAGGGTTTGGACCTGTGATTTCACTGGTGTAGGGCCTCTGCCTAGGCAGGTGGACTCCACCAGTGCAGGTCAGTACTTTCTCAGCAATTTACAGCCTTGCAGAGTCGCCTAGAGCACTTTGGGAGGACAGAGGGCGCAGGGTGTTTAAGGTTACACAGTCATACGTGTCAAAGGTAGGACTTGAACCCAGGCCTTCCTGAGTTCCTTTCTTACTACTATAACTTACTGCCTTCTGTATAGATATACATGCATATGAAAGGATTAGGCGTTGTAGGTCTTCCAAAAAGAAGACCTTCTGGACCACATAATGTTTAAAAATCTATGTATTTTTATATGATATGTATTTTTATATAACATAAACCCATTTCTTGTCTTAACCTTTTCCTCCATTGTTACAATAATTATGAACTATGTCCCAAATCTGATTCTCAGTGAGTTGATTAAGGTTCACACTATTCCTTATATTATGGACCAGGTGTTATACAACACTAAGAGAAAAATTTTGTATGGCTGGAAGCATTATTTTCATTGATAAAAATGAAACTCCCTCATTGCTAAGAGGAATGAGTAATCTAGCTAATTCATGTAAATTATCATTTTTAAGAAATAGTCTTTTGCCTCAGGAAAAACCAGTACAGTCATGATAATAATGTTCTTAATAAGAAGGCTTCTGTTGGCTTGGTGTTGTTTCAACTCAAGGGAGTAGAGTCCTAGTGAGCATGGGAAGAGAAAAATTTAGGGAGTGGTTAAAACATACACATGGCCCAGATACTGAAAGATACCCCTTTGAGGGCTCATATAAAGTTGGGTCTTTGATCCTTGACTCACTAAATGGTTCCTTTTATGAAAAATAGTCTTTGGGGAGGGGAGAGTGGTAGCAAATACAGCAGAAATAAATAATATAAATCCCTCCATTCTGGCTATAATTATCTTGAAATGGAGAAAGTTTAGTTCAGGTTTCTGCCTATACCACCTCTAAGTTCCCATTTTAAAAGATTCACTTATGTAAAACAGAAATAATAATTAAACACTGAATGTATAATATTTCAAAATAAAACAGGAAATGAGATTCACATGAACATTTTTGGGTAGAGAGAGGTGGATGAGAGAGATAATAATGATGATAACTAACATTTCTACGGTTAGCAATTAAGGTCTTCAAAGCCGTTTCAAAGGTTATCTCGTTTGATTCTCACTGCAACCTTGTGTTAGGCAGGTGTCATTATGATCCTTATTTTAAAGATAAAGAAAATGAGGATGAGACCAAAGTAGCTTGCCCAAGATCACAAAACTGGTGTCTGAGGCAGAATCTGAACTCAGGTCTTCCTGACATTTATTCTATGGACTACAATACCTAGCTAAGAGTTGTTTAGTTGTTTCTGATTCTTCGTGACCACATTTGGGGTTTTCTTGGCAAAGATGCTAAAGCGGTTTGCTGTTTCCTTTTCCAGCTCATTTTACAGAAATTGAGGCAAACAAAGTTAAATGACTTGCCCAGGGTCACAGAGCTAGTAAGTGTCTGAGGTCACATTTGAACTGAGGTCTTTCTGACTCCAGGCCCAGCACTCTATCTGCTATATAACCTAGCTGCCCTGACCTAGCTGAGAGGGATATTAAAGCTTTTACTGGCTAATGATGGTATATGTAATTTGGTATTATAGAAACTTCTAGTTGAAAAATACCCAGAAATTCACCTAAAAGGGATTTTCCTGACAACGGAAATATCCTTTCTGTGACATCTGATAACAATAAAGGGATATTGTTTCATAAAAGAGGCACAAATCCCTTTTCTCTTAGCAAACTAAATTAACAACATTTGAAAGCAAGTCTTTATAATTCACATTAGGATATCAATTCCCTAAACTGCTTCTCATCAATATTATATTTTTCAAAATATAAATGAAAATGCTATAGTTATCAGGTCTAGCTTAAAAAAAAAATTTCAACGGCCTCAACTCCCAGGACATTAAAGGGCAAGACAGGATCACCAACACCAGGCTGGGTAGGACAGCACCTTGCGCGGAGGGGAGGGTCCTATTTTTGAATTATCAGTATTAATTGACTCCACAAACCAAAGGCTTCTGGATATCTCTGCTGGTCATATATACATATGAACAATGATACTAGGGACAGCCAGAGAAAATGGCTACAGCCAAGAGACTGTTTTATATGTAGAATGGCAAGGAGGCCAGCGTCACTGGATCAAAGGCGTAGCCCCAACCCCTAATGGGCCTATGCTAAAGATCAATTAACTTTGCCTTTGGTAGAGAATGCCTGCATGAAATAAAATTACTGCCTTTGCTTCAGTCTCTGAAAAACTATCTCTAGCACCAGCCTGAAAGACCTTCTGGCCTCAAATAGACTAAAGCAACGTGCCCAGCATAATGATTTGATAAGGACCCTGCCAGGAGCATCATCTCCTCCTATGAAGAGGGTTCCTGTGTGGCAGCAGAGAGTCAGAATAAGCTGTTGCATGCTGGAGCATCCGCACCTCTCTGCTAAGCCAACTAGGAACTCATTTCCCGGAATTTCAGAGAGGTACAAGCTGCCAACCTGCTCACGGGGGGGGGGGGGGGGTGGGGGGGGGGTGGGGTGGCGAACAGATGGCTTAGAACAAACTCAGTAGGGTACTAGGTAACCCTATTTTCCCAGTGTATTTCATTTCAATTTTTAAAAATTAATTCAAAAAGGAAGATACATTCCAGCATATAATCTTGACTTCATCATGCCACACCCTCCTACCCAAAAATCATCTGTAGCTCCTGATTTGCTGTTGGACAAAAAACACAGAACGATGTCAGAACCACACAGAATCTTCTAGATCTTCTACCACTACCCTTGTCTTGTGGAAGACAAAAGGGAGCTAACTTTCCTGTTGGACCTTAGGAGCCCTCTATAACGCAGCCTCATTGCACCGATCCACTCTTGTTTTCCAACATATTATCCTCCAGTCTAGTTCTCATTCCACTTAGGTTATTGTCCCTACCTGGAATAAGCGCCTTTCTCCTAAAAATTATACTCACTCATCAAAATCCAGCTGAGATTTCATCTCCATTATACAACTCTCCTTAACCCCTCCAGGGGTCTGCGGTCTCCCTCACCTCTGAGCTTCCATAGCACTCAGTGTCCAGAATTTATCATTTTGTTATGTTCTCTACAGACAGTTTGGTGTAGAGGATAGGGAAGTGTAAGCCAAGAAGACCTGGGTTCTAGTCCCACTTTCCAGTTCCACATACTGGTTGTGTGACCCTGAGTAAGGATCTTAACCTCAGTGGTCTAGGCGACTCTTCAAGATTAGAAGTTTCGGGGCAGCTAGGTGGCACAGTGAGTAGAGCACTGGCCTTGGAGTCAGGAGGACCTGAGTTCAAATCCGGCCTCAGACACTTGACACACTTACTAGCTGTGTGACCTTTGGGCAAGTCACTTAACCCCAGTTGCCTCCCTCCTTCCAAAAAAACAAAAAAAAAAAAACAAAAAAGATCATCAGTTGCAGAAGAAGGTGCCAACCTACATTCACAGAGTTTCCTCACCCTGGAGTTCTCTTCACCAATAAAAATGGTACTTCTAGTTCCCATCCCTTGTTATACTGTCAGGTAATTTTCATGTTACTTCCCATGTTGTTAGTCTTCTCTCTTCTAATTCAAGAGCCTCTGAAGTGCAGAGACCAGGCATTCTTGTCCTTCTGAATTTCTTAGCATATCTTGCACAGTGCTGTGTACGTAGAATGTGCATAATATGCACCTCTTGTTTAAATGATTTCCCAACTGAAAATGAGTCAAAGGGAAAATGGGGTTTTAGATGGGAATGTTAGACAGTCATTACAATTTGTTAAGTGTGCCAGGTATTGTGCTAAATGCTGGAGACACAAAGGCAAAATATAGGTCCTGGTCTCCAGGAGATTACTGTCTAACAGGGGAAACACCCTGAAAACAACCACGTCCGAAAAGCTATTTACAGGATAAATTGAGGAGAGTCTCAGAAGGAAGGCACAAGAATTTGGGGGGATCAATAATGGAAGGTGAGATTTTAGCTGGGTCTCAAAGGAAGTCAGAAGGCAGGAATGAGGAGGGAGAGCCCTGCAGGCATGGGAGACAGACGATGAGAATGCCTGAATTGGGACATGGAATAGTCTCTAGGTAGAGGAACAGCAAGGAGGCCAGTGTCACTGGACTACAATTGTGGGTACTAAAGTGTAAGAAGACTGGAAAGGTGCCTACCATATGTGGGACACAGAGTGCTAAGGGCTTGGGATATGAAGACAAAAATGAAAAACAAAGATTTCCATTTTCTGGCCCTGTGATTTATTGATGTAGGCTACTCCCAGTGAGGAAAACGCCTCTCCCAATACAGAACTACAACTGTGCTGTAACATTCAGTTTTAGGAAGTTGCCTGGGAGGACTGAAGAGGCCATGTGACTTTGTCAGGCTCGCACAACCAGCATATATCAGAGGTAGGGCGTGAACACTGGTTTTTCTGAGCTCAGCTCCCCATACCCTATGCCACACTTCGTTTTTACACAGTTAAACGAACAAATGAGTGAATGAATGAACGAACAAATGCACACACATATAAACAAAATACAAAGTAAATTTGGACAAAGAGAACACTAATTACTGGAGAAATCAGGAAAGGCCTCCTGTAAACAGTGGCATTTGAACGGAGCTCAGTGTTCTTGCAGGGAGACTTTGGATGGAAAAACACAGACACACACACAGAAATAGAATACATTTTCTTTTCCTCCATACTCACTTTCTGGGTGAACTTGTTCCTTCTCATAGGTTCAACTATCATCTTTATGCAGATGACTCTTTGACTTGCATATCTATGCCCAGCCTGGCTCTTGAACTCCAAGCCTGGATAGGCAAATGCTTAATCAAATGTCTCCAATTAGAGGTCTTAGAGGCACATGCCCAAAATAGAACTCATTCTTTTCCCCTCCAAAGCCTCTCCTCTTCTGAACTTCCCCATCCTCCCTCTCCACTACCTTCCCAGTCACCAAGAGCAGGTGTCCTCCTTGACTTCTCACACCCACTCACCTCACTTCTTGTTATTTCTTCCTTCAGAGCATCTCTGTCTATGTATCCTCTTCTTTTCACTCCCATAACCATCACCAGGGCAGGTCCTCATCACCTCTCATAATGAGGATTCCAACAGCCCTCTAACTGGCCTCAAAAGTTCCTCCACACAAATCCATCTTCCACCCAGCAGCTGAGTGATTTTCCTAAAACTTAGGCCTATGTCACTTCTCCCCTCTACCTCTGCTCAATAAACTCCAGTATCTCCCTATTACCTCCAGGATCAAATACATAGTGTTTTATATGGCATTTAAAGCTCTTTGCAACATGGCCCTTTCCTACTTTTCTAGTCTTCTTACACTTTATCCCCTCCTTAACCTCTGTGGTCTAACTCTAGGATGAGGAACCTGCAGCCTCAGGTCCTTGTGTGCAGCCTTTTGACTGAGTCCAAGTTTTACAGAACAAATCCTTTTATCGAGGGGATTTGTTCTATGATGTTTGGATTCAAACAGCTGCACTTGAGGACCTAGAAAGCCACATGTGACCTCAAGGCCGAAGGTTCCCTACCCCTTGTCTAGCTACACTAGCCTGCTTACTATTCCCAATATGCAACCCTTGACATCCTATATCTTTGCCTTTGCACTGGTTATTCCCAATCTCCAATCCCCCAGGACTCTCCTCCTTCCTCACCACCACCTCTTAATACTCCTTGGCTTCTTCAATACTCAGTTTATATCCTACCTTCTGTAGCAGGCTGTTCCTGTCTTAGCTGTCAGAGCTTTCCTCTCTAAAATTTCCTTCCACCTTACTCCACAAAATCTTGTATGCAGTTTTTCAGTCATTTCAGTCATGTCCATCTCTTCATGACCCCGTTTGGGGTTTTCTCACCAAAGATACTGGAGTGGTTTGCCATTTCCTTCTCGATTTCATTTTACAGAGGAAGAAAAGAGGCAAACAGGGTTAAGTCATTTGCCCAGGGTCACACAGCTAGTATCTGAGGTCACATTTGAACTCAGGAAGATGAATCTTCATAAGTTTAGGCCCAGCACTCTATCCACTGTGCCACGTAGCAACCCAATATGTAATTATATACATATATGTATATGACTATGTGTATATATACATACACACATATGTATATGTAGGGGTGTGTGTGTGTGTGTGTGTGTGTGTGTGTGTGTATACACACACGTATCTCTCTCAGAATGTGAGCCTGTTGAAAGCTGGGACTGTTTTTGTCTTTTTTTTTTCCCCTGGGCTTAGTACAGTACATAGCATATATTTAAAAATTGCATAGACCGACTGTTTCATATACTTTTTTGGTCAAAACTGATTATTTTTTTTTTACTTTATTTTTTGAAGGGAGGAAACTTGACAAAAATCATCTGCATCAGAACTCTGAATTGAGGACTGATTTTATAGATGAAGCCAATAAAGGTAAAGAAGAAATCAGGGTCTTGAGAGCAGTCAAAGGCAAATCTGATGGAGAAAGAATGGTGAAAAGCTTCTAGACACAAACATCAGGAGTTTGTTATGCAAATCTTCTTGGTCATTCATTCACAATTTCTCAACTACCCTCCAAAGGTTCAATACTCCCAGACCTGGCTAGGGGGTGGGGAGTTGGGAGGGGGGGAATGCAGTGATTTAATAAGGCTTGGCCTCTGCCCCCAAGGAATTTACAATATACTAGACTGTGTTTAAACAGTCTTTATAAGAAAAGTATTTATGATGATACCTGTGCTTTTTATGTACAAACTCTAGAATAAATGGCTATAGGAAAATCCATTTTATATATCATTATGCATCATTTTGTTCTGCAGTCAGTAATTTGTCAAGAGAACATAAGGCTCTCACTATGTGTTTCCAGAGCAACTAAAGCTTAAAGCATGATGCTAATGAGATCAAAGTCATGGTTTTGCTTCTGGTGTGGGCGAAGGTAGATTTCTCAGTTCCAAGATCTATATGACATCCTTTTTTGGTCACGAGAGACTAGGCAAGCACTTGTGGGTGGGCCAGCAAACCTATCACCTCTAGAAAAATAAATTTAAAAGGCAAGTCCCATGGCCGGTGGACCAGTATCTTCATCTTCACCTAGGGACGATGTTTCACTATAGATTACTGTAACGTGCATCTTAATATCCTTGCTCAGATTTCTTTTAATATTTTGTCTTCACCTCTCTTTTGTCTTTATCACTCTCTACCTTTGGGTGCCTGTTTTATTCTGCCCGTCTGATTGTAAACCCAAAGAGGGCATGGGCTATGTTTGTTTTTCATCTTTGTATGATTGGTCTATCAAGACACACTAGATGTTTAATAAATGTTTCTTGAAATAAAGTCATTTGAATGTACCAAAAAGAAGAGAAACAGTGGGAAACTGAAAAGGGAGAGAGATGAAAACTGGCAGGTAATTCCAGTTGAAAGCAAATGACATCTTCATAGTCCAAGTTCAGTTTATGCGAAGAAGAGTCAGTTCTCAATTATCTGCACAGGTTATTTGCAGCATATTTTTAAGGAAAGCATGGTCCTGGTGTACTGTTTTTTGATTCCTGAGTCATTGCATGCTGAGGAAATTCAAACTAATTTTAATATTAGATTTATATTAGTCCACTTATTGACTCAGGATTGTGTTCTATGCTATTCCTCAGACCCCCATTCCAAAATGTCTTTGCTCTCCTCAAAATTCCAACGCCAGCAGTCTCCAAGCCTTCAATCTCAATATGTTTCATCACCTATTACATTAATATGAAGACTGAGGCCACTCGGCATGAACCTTCCATCTTCTCTAGATCTCCAAATGTCCTCATCTATGATTATCTTCTCTCCAGGCTCAGAGGAAGAGGTAGACACTCTGGTTCATGTTAGCCCTTCCTTCACCTGTGACTCTCCTTCTGTTCCCCCTTCCTGTCTCAGTCTCATTTGAGACCTAACTCTGTTATAAATTCTTTCTTTTTCATGCATCTTCTATATCAACTTGTCTACTGATTTTTTCATCTCATTCTACCAACAAGCTATCCCAAAACTGGCTGGCTCCATTTCTGTATCCCCTACTCAAGGTCCGCCCTCCCAAAATGTTCTGGTCCTACCACACTACTGAAATAGCTTTCTCAAAAGGTCACCAATAGCATTCTTATCACTATATTCCACCTCCTTAGCTTTGCAGTGGTATTTGACACTATTGGCCACTGTGTCCCAAGAATAATAACCTCTCCCCTCTGACCTCTAATACACCAGACTGTCACTGTTCAATTCCTCCTTCTCTGATAATCCTCTATACCTACAATGGACTGGCTCCCCATTTTTCCCAGCCGAAGTCCCTGCCTTTCTTGAAGGTCCAATTACCCCGCCTTCCATCTCTTCCATGAAATCTTTACTGGTACCCAAGCTGAAAGTGATCTTTTTCTATTAAAATATTTTGCCCAGTCCTCACTTTAGCACTTATTCTCAAAAAGACAGGTTAAGTTGGATTCAGTATCATGGTTATTTATAGAAATGTACTTTTATTCTACCTGATTGGAATTTCCTTGATTGTATGATTTGTGTCATAGCTATCTTTCTTTTTTCAGCATCACGATAATCTGATCATGGTAGCCACCTAATAAATGTTTGTTAAATTGAAATGAATCAGACTAAACAAATCTGCCACAATAATTATAATACAATGTATTTCACAACCAATATGACTTGGGATCTTCTAACAATTTGAGTTATCTTCACCATTTTTCCTTTCATAATTTCCTTTCCCATTTATTGACTCTTACTCTAAGGAATGCAGAGAATTTTTTTTAAAGCAACAAATTTTGTTGTTAGTCGCATTCTGGAATAAAAGGGGACACTAAAAAAAGAAATCTACTTATCTACCTAAGTCCTAGGAAACTCTTCCAAGCCCAATGACTTTGCTGAGATAATGCGTTGTAAACAGATACCACCACTGGTGCAGGAACCTGCAGTGCAGGAAAGTATCTTTTGCCAAAGAGAGCAGCAAAGGAGAAGGACTCCCAAAGCAACCAAATCCCAATAAGTGACACATAGGTTCTTTTCAGTTTAATTATCTGACCCCAAATGATAATAGGTTTCTTTTTTATACATTCTAAGAAAAACAAAATAATCATTATGCAATACCTCATTTATCATTGGTCTAAGGAGGTCAAGCTAAACTTTGTTATGATCTGTGCTAAATTAGGCTTTTAGTAAAGTACCACTTATTCAAGTGATATGCTATGAATAAAGGCCTATCCAAAGCTATGTAACAATGTCAAAAAATAAGGATGCCCGAGTCTATTAGCTGGACTAAGTTTCCCAATTAAATATAAATAATAACTATCTAGTCTACAGCCTACAATATGATCTTACTATCCTTTCCCGTACTGTTTAAAAAAGAGATTGCTGGTATCGTTTGATAGCAGAGTTCATTTAAAATGTTACATTTTGCAAAAAGTTGGCTATTGCAATCACCATCTAATGCTTGAGTTTTCTTTTTATCTTTAAAAAAAAGAGATGATTTCAAGGGGCTAGTGTTTGTTTATAAAGAGACAGATCACTCCAGAAACTTATGCTTCTGTACTTGCCCATTATAAGTAACAATGTGGAAATCATACTCTAGACTTTAAATATATTCATTCTTAAAAGCTCTGAGTATGCAAACAAAGATGCAGTGGGCAGAGGGCCAGTTAATAAATCTCATTTCCCAGTAGCATCTGTGTAAAACACAGCTATGGGGAGTATACTCTCTAGGGAAATCCAGGGCACGACTCATTCTCTCCATGAATTAAAAGTGTCACCCCAGATCACCAATACAGCACTCATTTTTCCTAACCACCTCTTAAAATATATGGATGCCTAGTATTCATAAATGTGGTGAGTAAGGTGGAAGTAAGTAAGAAGGAGAAACTGACCCAGCAGTGGGTAGAAGCTGTGTAAACAGGTCTACACTGTTCAGCAGTGCCATTTTAGGCTCTGCTTTGTTTAGTTTCTTCTCAACAAAGCATCCTGGGTCTCACTAATCAAGGGATACCTTTTTTTTTTTAGAAGAGGGGGGCAACTTGATAGTCTCACTGAAGTGCACACCTCCTCCAATAATTATTAGCAACAAGGTAGATAGGCAGCTAGACCAAGAACACCCTAGATAATATGCTTAATGCAGTACCTAAGACACACATGAAAATAAAGGCTTCTACTGAATTTAGTTTAAAGGCGTGGTAGCTTTCCTAAACAGAGAATATGTTAGACAGAGGAAATAGTCTATAATCCATTAACTAGTTGGTCCTTTTCTTTTCTGATCTGTAGAAACTGGTACCTAGACCTAGGGCCCTTGCTCCACCAAATCCTGGTGATTTTATCCAACCATAAGACAGCAAAATACTCCCCTCTCAAAAATGGTAATAGTTAACCTTTATAAAATGCTCTAAGGTTTTCAAAGTGTTTTGCATATTTTTTGGGGGGGGATGCTCACACACAATCTGTGAGTCAGGTACTATTATTACCTCCACTTTACAAATGAAGATGATTGAGGCTGAGAGTGGTTCAACAGCTTGTCCACGGTCACACAGCTAGGAAATATCAGAAGCAGAATCTGAATCCAATCCTTGATGACTCCAAGTTCAACACATAACCCACCATTATATAATGTCTCTTTGTAGCTAAGTCACAGAATTGAAAATAGGGTGAAGGGAAATGAAGGTAGGAATCTATAATATAGTAAAGAGATCAAGAATAGAAAGCATTTTGGGCCCTCGTTTAAATGCTCTAGATTTGAGCTGCCAGTCTCCCAGCCCTTATCTCATTACTTAGGACTACATCAAAATCTCTAGCCAAAGCCAGGTCTTAGCTTGGCTATAGTCAGGCTTTCACCATACATTTAATGTTTCCTCAGCAATGAACTCGGTAAATTATTCTGAATTTGCAATCCTAAATTGACTATGTAGCCAGAGTGCCAAAATGTGTCTTATTTCTACCTCTCTTTCCTGTTGCTCTTCCTCCTTCTCTAATTCTATCCTCCAGAAGCAGTCAACACTATATCACACAGGGTCTCCACACTAACAAGGCACACAGGATAATGTCGACCTTAAGGGTGTCTTGTATAACCAACCCTCTGACCTATGATATAAATCCTATTATTTCTAGTGACCCTATTGTATCATGACAATACAATATTCTCAACAACCTCAGCATTTGGCCAGATGAATTTTGTTTATAGGGTTTCTCAGCCCATTACAGGGAGTTGAGAGGAATTGCTGGCCATAATTCAGTGTAAACAAAGCTCTGAGTTCACTTTAAAGTGACTATTTAAAATCAAACCTAGCTTTCACATTTTACTTTCCTGCCAAGAGATTTTCCATTTCAACAATTAAACAAATATTTCTTACATTCTATTGAAAATCTCAAGTCAGTTCAAAGAAGTTATAAACTTCTGCCAGGCAATTTCTAATGGCCCATGTGGTAAACGACAGGCTTCCCCTAAAATGAATGTTACATGGTAGGAATTTAAATCATTTAGGAGAAATGTAGGCTTCACATCTATTGCCAGCAAGAATAGTTGAAATAAATGGCTTAAAAAAAAATCCCAACCCTGGGCTTTTTAATTCCTTTTAGAAACAGAAGTGTTCACATTCAACATAAGAGGAGAGGTAGGAAAGGAAAAACTCCAAATTGAAAGCTATAAAGGCCTCTAGGAGAAAGTCTCAGAAAGTAATGCCTGATTTTGGTTTATGTAAGGGCAGAAAAAAACACTTGGAATCTGCAAGGATTGCAAGGATTCTGTATTAACATGTAAGAGGGACCCATGAGACATGAGATTTTTGTGACCTCATGGGTACTTTCAAGATGAACTTCCAGTAAGTATTTACATAACTGTCAGAGATGATAGAGAAGGCTTCTAAGTTTTGAAAAAAAAAAAAAACTTAACAAATAAGGCCTTCTTTTTGTTAATCAAATAGTAAGGAAGATGAGTACTTTAATTTTATTTTGTTATACGATTATATTTGTGAACATATTGTACCCAGTATTTCTGAATGTTTAGACTGAGGCTTTAAAAAAAGAAAAAAAGCTATTTCCTGTTGATCCCTGGAAGAAGATGGCTTTAGATGCATGCATGCTCTCCCTCTCTCTGAGCAAAAGCATTGTTAGCTGTTATCAAGGTAACTTTAAAAATAACTGTCCCAAGTACAAAAGAGCTAGAGAGGAAATATGCCCTGAGGATGTGTTTTCCTTCAGATCCCTGGGCTCAGGGGACACATGAGACTCCAGCTTCACTCTCTCCTAGAGGGTATCCTTATCAAACAATGCAAACAATTTTAACGAGCTTATCTACTAAAACAAACTGCAAGATATGTTAATTTGAAAAAGGCTGCTAACTGCATGGGCCAAATTATTTCATCCAAAAGGCAATAACCAAACAATAAGCAAAAGCAGCCCTGTCCTCAGATACAGGCAAATCCCCAGAAATCACCTCTCACTCTGAAGAAGAATGACGAGCTCCCCACCCCATATTTAGGCCATAAACTCCCAAGAAAATGGGGGGGTGGGAAGCACCCCGCCTTTTGACGACTGCCGTAGCTCAATTTCTTTCAAAGAAACCATGGGTTTTATGCAGCAAATTTTGGTAAACGCCTGACACTATGACCTCTGCTGTCAATCCTTCCACCAATCAGCGAGCAGAATTCTTACAAAGCTCCATCAATCTGGCGGTTTAACATCACAGACTGCAGTTTAATCTAGAGGATTCTATTTTTTCCCCCTGTGAGCACACACACTCACACACACACGCCCATTCACACACTAGGCTAGGGCAAGCACACGCCTTTCTGCTCCATCCAGTCATCCTCTGATGTTACGGGCACAGTTAGCCCATGTCTCCTTAAAACATTTTTTTTTTTAAAGAGGAAGGAGGAGAAAGGAAGTGCTGCAGTCTGAATCCCTTTTGAAGGGGCCAAAAAAAAAAATTAGCATGCATTTTCATCGATATGCAAAGGAGGAGAGAAGGAGGGGGAGCTCCTGCAGACAGCAAACCTATTCACAAAATGCCTTCCATCTGGCCAATACAAACGGTATTTGAAAATGCTAAACCTCCCGGCGTGCTCGAGAGGAACCATTAAAATAGAAATAAATGATCACAACTGGCTTAAATGAAATTATATACACATATATGTGTAATTTATAACGCAGTCTTAGGAACCATGAAAATAGAAGTAAGGGTTATAAGTGGCTTAAATAAAATATACACACGTGTGATTTATAATGCAGCGTTAGGAACCATTAAAACAGAAATCAACGCAGACTTAAATGAAATTCTGTAAATGTACAGATACGTGTATAATTTATAATGCAGTCCTTGCCTCCGTTATGTAACCCTCTGCATTTCCCCCGGTTGCTGCAGTCCGCAGAGGCAGACACACACGCACATGTAACACACACACGCCCAGGGAGCCCCCGCTGCTGGCTAGCGGCCCTGATCGATTACCTGTAAGAGCGCTCCCCGCGCACCGTGTGCTTCCTGAAAGGGATGATCGTCCCGTTATCCTGGATGATGTCGTTGTTATTCTCTCCATTGGGGGACAAGGTTTGGGTAGGACCAGGCATTGGGGCTCTCCCGACAATGAAAGCCAGTCTCTCCTTTGCTCCGGTGAGGAAGGTGGGCTGCGTCTGTCTGTCTTCCTGTCTCAGCCTTCTGCTCCTCTGCTACTGATCCCCTCACTCGCTCGCTGCCTGCCTCCCTCCTTCTCTCTCCTCCTCCTCCTCCCCCTCCCTTCTTTCCCTCCCTCCCTCTAGCTCTCTCTCGCTCTCCCTCCCTCACTCTCTCTCTCTCTCTCTCTCTCTCTCTCCTTGCTGACGTCAAACTGCCTGGAGCAGCACCCTGGTCATGTGACAATGTTCTTCACCATAGCAACCGGCTAACTCATCATATCTCCCCAATTCACACAGGGCTACAGGCATGACCACACCAAGACATCCAAACAGGCACCGGGGGAGGGGGAGGGCAGGGCCTACATGGGGCGTGTAAAACACCAAAACCACCTCTCTCTGTCGTCCCACCTCCCCCTGCTGCTGCTCCCCAACCACCTCCCCCCCCCCTCCCCAGCAGACTTGCCTTGTCTGAAAACCAGCTCTTCCTCTAACCATTTCCTTTCCACTGCATACTGAAACTGCAGCTGTGTACACAAAAGAAGGATTCAGGCAATGGGATGTGTGTGTGTGTGTGTGTGTGTGTGTGTGTGTGTGTGTGTAGGGGGACCTTTTAACTCCTTCATGACTAAGTTCTTTACACCACTAAAATGAAACTCAGGGAAACCCACAAGGCCCTGCAGGCTGCCAGCAGCTAAAGGCAGCTACTAACATTTACCCTTAACACCTTCCTCCACCCAGACAAAAATGAAACCAAAAAGAGCTCAGAACTGAAGAGGAAGGTCTAGTTCCTTCTACTCAATGTTGTGTGTTACATTTACTTTGAAATCTGTGGCACAGGCTGAGTGGCCAAAGACGCCCTGTCCTCACAAAGGGATCCTGAAAGTGACTGGCATTTCTGAAATGCACAGCTACCCTATGCCCCCAGACTCAATTCCCCTAAGGCCAACTAATCTGAATAAATGGTCCCATGCCGTTTACTCAGTGGCTATTTTTATTTGGGTTAAAGAGAGACCACACTGCTTAGAATTTGGATCCGAATGCAGCACGAGTGCAAAGTTATGAGCGTCCAGGGAAAGCTCCACAAATACTGCAGACTCAAAGTCGACCTGTTCTACGTTCACCATCACCAAAAAACATCCCTGGCTGATTCAGCGTTGGTTACTCTGCCTTCTCTCCCCCTACCGGCCCCACCCCCCAAAAAAGGGCATTTCCCCATCCGTTAGATTACAATGTAGTCTCTCAGGATCTCTTCCAGGAGGCAGGCTGTGAATATTTCAGTGATGCTATGCTTACTGGAATCAGTCCCTAGGAGAGGCTGGGGAAGGTGAAAGGTGTTCTATAACTAAATAGATAACTATAAGTATGCATGTATATGTGTGTGTGTATATATGCATATGTATGTATGTAGGAATGAAATGTCAAACCACTCGTGTATATATGTATATAGGTGCATGTGGATATACATACATATACACATATGCGCACATATACACATACATACATGAAATGGCAAACTATTCCAGTATCTTTGCCAAGAAAACCCCAGATAGGGTCACTAAGAGTTGGACACAACTGGACAAACACACACATACTGTCCCCCCCATATACACACATACACAAATGTATATGCATGTATATATGTATACATATATTTATCCACCTATATATACTTATATATTAATTATATATTTATATTTATTGAACTATACATTATCTAACTATATGCATATATTTAACTATATATTATTTGTATATGTATGTTTGCATACAGATACATTTAATATATGTATATGTGTATGTATATATGCATATGTTTATATGTATGTAAATTCATACATACATGTATGAATTTATTCTATAATATATGTATATATACACACATACATAAATTTCACAGCAAAAAACACTCAGATACTCCCCCATCAACTCATATCCTCTTGTAATTATCTATTTTCTCATTTTAAGGTACAATTATTAAAAAACCAAGCAGAAATGTTGTCAAGCCTGACACTTCTCCTGTAGATCTCCCTGGCAATAACAAGTTATTTCTGGTATCAGGATTCTGGAATTAGCATCAAATGAGCCTCTCGCAGTGTGTTCACATTCAGCACCCAGATGGTAGTGATAGAATCCAAACAAGCAGAAGCAGAGGACATTTTGAATTTTTTTCATTTAATTTTAATATTGTATTCACAATTCCTAATAATCCCATTATGAAAATGGTTTTTTCCTTCTTCCAAGTTGTAGTCTGCTTAGACTCATTTGTTAAAGAAGCAACATGGACCCAATTCTGAGTGAAGACTGGCTGGTTTTACAATGCATACAGATAAATACACTGATGTATCTAAGCTAAATAGTAAGTCATATGTTGTATGACACAAGGTGGCATGACTGTGGTGATTACTGAAGAACTTCACCCTTTTTTTGCTTTCTGTTACTCAATCCCCATTTTCTACCTTCTTACCAATTTATTCCATCATTCCATGGCTTCTTGTTCCCTATGTGATCCCATGAGTCTCAGTTAAAGAACACATTTCAAAATGTAGCATTGAAAATGGCCAGAGATTGCCCTCCCATTTTGACTTTGGCCACATCACCTGGTTTCTTCTGGGTCTACTATTTAAGTCTTGGGCTGAAGAGGTTCAAAAACATGACACAGTCTTTTGTAGATATAAAAATAGGCAGCACTTCAGACCAGTTACAGCACACCAACGTGGTGCTGAAGGGGCTCACAAATGTCTTCTAGAGTAGTGGGAGAAAGCTGAAACTTTTTTTAAACCACTAAAATTTTGGCTGACAACTCAGAATAATATTATTTCTATACTTAGGAATAGTGCCAAGAAGCAAATAGTAAGAGATATCAAGTCCATAACCTTGTCTAGTATACCATTCTGAGACAATGAAGCATAGGGTCTCAGAAACCTTTAGCAGCAAAGAAAATAATTTAAAATGACACTTAAAAGGATTATGAGGCTTTAGGTACTTGTTCTGTATGACTGACTTAGCTTTCTTAGCCATTAACCTACAAACTTCATTTTGGGTGAACCTTGAAGTGGTTAAATTCATTTTTATTTTTGCCTGCTGGGAGACAGGCTTACATTTTTGATACTCAGTTGCAAGGCTAGAAATTATTTTAATTATCAGCTAATTTGGAAAAAGCATTCACTTACTTTTTCCTCTGAGGACAGTTAAACCAAACTCTTTTGAGCAGTCATCATTCCCTTTCAGAAGGCTCTGAAATGACGAAAAAAGCTTATTTTCCAGACTATGAAATGTAGTTAGATGGAGAGCTAACAGAGCTGATCCACCAGCATAGATATTTTGTATAGACATTGGAGATGGACAATGAACTGGGCCAAGAATTTAAGAGGAGGAAAAGAGCACAATTGCTTTAGGAAAATTGTACAATGCTTTTAGTAACACCAGCCATTCTCCCAAAAATAAAACCCAATCTTCTAAACATCAATATTTTCCCAGTAATGCAATATGGCTTCAAGTCATAGAATACCACAGTCTCTGGAAAATTAAGCTTTCAAGTGACCAGAAAAGAAATGGAGAGGTGCATGGTAGACTGAAGTAGGCTGCAATACATTGCCAATGAAGAATTTACAGAAGTAGCATTAAGTATATACTCTGAGGGTTGTGTGACTGGAAAGGAGGGAGGGTCGGGTATACAGGAGTATAACTATTAAGCACCTACTATGTGTCAGGCCTTATGAGATACAAAGAAAGGTATTTCACAGTCTAATAATGTGTGATGTGTGTTCCACTGGCATTTACAAAATGTCAAGTGACCTAAAGACAGTTCCCCAGCATGTCCACTAGACTCCCCCATGGAGGAGTTATGGGAAAATACAGAAAGGCATCATACAAGATGAGAAGTCATGGATGGGTTTTGGTCCATACCAGGGTGGGGAGTGGCCACATAATTGAAATCAGGAAACCAAGAAATAGTGAGGTGACAGTTCTAACAATAAACAGACAAATGTAGGCCTGAATGCTTTACTAGTGAAACTTTTTTGAAAAAGTTCTCAACTACATTTTCGTATGTACAAAAAATATTTATAGCAGCTTTTTTTTTTGTAGTGGCAAAGAACTGAAAACTGAGGGAGTCCCCATAATTGTAGTCCACGAATATAACAATATTGTTGTGCTATAAGGGAATGAAGAGATAGCTTCAGAGAAAACTGGGAAGACGTATATGAACTGATGCAGAGTGAAGTGAGCAGAACTAGGAGAACAATTTATGTTATAACAACATTGAAAAAGTTAAGAACTGAAAGAATTAAAACTTGATCCTGTATTTTACATTTGATTTTACTCTGTAAATGTAACCAATAATGATCACTTATCCCTGTGATGCTGGCCAATTAGATGATTTCTATTCTGTTCTTTGTTCTATGCTTATAAAAAATGAGTTGCATCTTCAGTTTGGGGTCTTTTGGCCAGAGGTAGGGCCATTAGACCCATCCTTTATTATCAGGTTGCACATCCCTGCTAATAAATGGTATCTTGCTTGAAGAATTGTGTCAGCTCCCTCTTTTGTTAAATTTCATATGCTACAGAGCTTTGATCAATACAATGACCAACCATGGTCCTGCAGAGGACAGAGAGGTGACGGATTCCAGATATAATGAGACATACATTTTTGGACATGTAAAATTTGAGGCTGCTTTGCTTGACTCTGAAAATTAGTTATAAGGTTGTTGTTTTTAATTCGTAGGTGAGATAGGAGAGAAAGGAAAAGAGTAGAATTAGTCTCCCCCCTTCTCTAAAATGGGAAGACAACAGAAGTAAGGCCAGAAGAAATTGCAGACAGGCAGGACGGCTTTGAAAGTCTCAGATTGAATTTATTATATATTTATATAAAATATATATAATAAAAGCAAGTTCTATATAGATTTGCAGTCTTTTGCAGAGTCTTCTTTGTTTTAATAATATGTGTAGAAATGTTCCTTTTACATGGTGTCTATATTCAGAATTTTTTTAAAAAAAGAAAAAGAAAAAAACCCCTACATATCCCAAGTCTTCCCATGTTTCTGCCATTTTCTTCTCTCAAAATAGCACATTTTGCTAAGGTTAACCAGGACAAGCACACTTGGAAAGGACATGTTTATCAAACTCAAAGGCTTAGAGACTCTAGGTTTCACATCAGCAGTGAGACAGTTCAATTTGGGGCAACAGAGTACAGAGCAGTTAGTTGGTCAGTCACTCAACAAGCATTTTTTTAAGGCTTACTCTATGCCAGTCATTATGCTAAGTATCAGGATACAAAAAGACCAAAACAGTTCCTGCCCTCAAGGAGTTTACAAAGCATTTTGCTAGATTTTGGGAAAGGTAACCATGGATTTTACAATCTAGTAGGATTAAAGAATAATAGTAATAATAAATCTTTGTTTTTTTAATCAACAAAATAACTAAACAGAAAAATCTCCCAATGAATCTTAGATAAAAGAGAAAGATTAGTAAGTTTCAAAAAAGGAGTTAGACAGATGAGACCACATAAAATCCTCTAGCCCACATGTCTTCCTCCATCACTCAGCTTAGAATAAATCTGGGATTAGAAAGGTTTCATGGACAGTCCTGGAGACAGATTGTACCTTCTGTTGGAGGACTAGCCCTGTTAATTACAAAGAGGCTTATCAATAACAGGCTGGCCTCTAAGTGATGAATGCTTTGGCTACTGTGACCCATGAAAGGGATAGAAGAAGAGAGGAAGAGGGTACTAGGAATCACATGGTGTTTTGACTGTAATAAATACCAGTTTAACGGCTGGTACTCTAAATATGAGATCCACCAAAGGCTAATGAGTTGATGGGATCTGAATCACATTTAGAAATATATTTAGAGATACATAATCTCATTAATCACATTTAGAGATACATAAGCTCAGTATAATGAAAATCAGAAGACAAGCTGCAGTTAAATGGAAGCACAACTGAAAGGTTATACTTAGAAAAAAGATATAAAAGAATTGGAGGAATTGTTTTCACTGCCCACTAAAAAGCAACAGGAGACATCACTTCATGGGAAGCTTGGTCATCACACCGTGCAGTACTCATAATCAGCATGAGCAAAAAGGCCGGTATGAAGATCATTGCACTTTATATGGTAATATCTGTTCCAGAGGATGAGAAAGAAAGAAATTCTATGAAGAATGTGACAGACTAGTCCAAACTAAATCAACCCATCCCTTGAAACATGGTGGTTTTAATGGAAAGGAGGGCAAAAAGGAAGACTTTTAAAAATGTTGGAAAATATGGTTTGGGATCAAGAAATGAAAAAGACACACGTCCTATGTATTATTTAGAAGCCTTGTTCCTGTGTGTCACAAATACCTTTTCAAACAAAACAGTTAGAAACTCTGGAAATGGCAAGCAGTCGATAATGTCACAAAAAATGAAAGGGAATCTATATTGACAGAAAATAATTGGCTGTGGATATAGAAATCATTACAAAACCTGTTGTTGATGTACAATCTGATATTTCATTAGTACAAAAAGTCAAAATCAACACAAAATTAGAAAGAATGATAAAGATGTATATCATTCCCTCTGGGTTACCCTACTAATTCCTACTCTGGGGTGTAGGGTGTAGCAGCAACTATCTCGGGTTCAAGATAGGTCCACAATAGGTCCACACTGCTAAATTATAAAACTCATGAATCCTTCCTGCAGTGCCTTCCCTTAATAATCAGTCAGTGGATATAATTAGCTCAAAGTGATGGCATTTAATAAGTTGGCATAGTAAGAACAGTAACTATAAAACATTCCTCCACAACCCTGGGACATACTCTCTCATAAATATATGCAAAACCAGTGGAAGAGTAGGTACATAGATTATACTGATAGAGAGGAACACACATAGGGAATATATGGTATTCCCAATATTAAGGCAAGGCAATTTATCTCTCTGGCACCACAGGACCCATCATGCTGCCTTCATGCTGTTCCCTTTTTGGGTACAGCTTCTCTACAAGGATGGCTGTTTGGCTAGGCTTCCTCGGTAGCTCGAGTCATGACTGCCAGGGCTAACTCTCTTCTTTCACAGTTGGCTCTTTTCTATAATGCCAGAAGTCACATTCCTCAGAGCTTCTTTGACTCCCTAAGGATGCTTCCTGCTGGGTACAATGTCTCCTACTAGGTACATAGCTCCACTGTAAGGCACCATGGTTGACGGAAATTCCCTCTCCATCAGCGGTGAGGAACGACTGGGTTCTTCCATTGCTGGTTCTCTTCTCCGCTGCCAGAGGTCACATTCCTCAGAACTATCTCCTGTCTTGATTCACTCCCTAGTGAATTTGCCTTTTTTTTTTAATAAAAAGACCAGCAGGGATGAGGCCAATCCTTTAGCTAATCAATAGCTAGTCACCCTTTAATTCCATCAAACTTGACTAAATAAAATTCTTCATATTTGTAAAAGGGATAATAGAATGTAGACACATATTTGCATTTCATTTAAATCTTAATACCTTGTTGCCTCTGTTACCTACCTGCCTCTTACATTCTATAATTTTACAAGCTGAGCTGGGGGAAGTAATTTTTGTATTGGCAAGAGTTCCAACCCATCCTATTTAAACAAGCTGCTGCCTTTGAAAAATGGGAAATGGATAAAAATAAAACCATTGATTTTATCACCATTTCCCACAGAAGTGTACAGCTATAAAATGATGGCCACAATGAAGAGGCCAAAAGAGACCAGAAATAATCTTTTTTAGCAAGCGCTTCATCTCTTTGTCACAAAGTGTGAAATGAAAGTCAAAGATAAAAATGGTTTAGAGTACAAGCTCAGCTGTAAAACACATCACAGGAGGATTATGCAAGTTTATGAAGAGAACTACCTTACAAAACAGTAAAAGGTAAGGCTTATGAAAAATAAGCTTACAGAAATCTTACCATGAAACCCAATTAAGCCAGCGCATCACAAAGGCATTATAGATTAGGCTTAAAAAAAGAAAATAAGTAGATGTAAAATGGAATTAATTTGTCATTTTTTGGTAGCTACATATTTTAATCATGAATGACAATGGAACATTTGGATTCTAACATATCACAACTTGATGTACCTTATCAATGGATAGGTCAAAATGAGACTTAAAGAGGTGAAATAGAGAAGAATGTCTGGATTGGATCATATACACAGAGAAGAAATCCACAATTTTAAAGACATTCAGGGATTGACAATCAAGATTAAAAATAGAAAATATCAAAAAATATATATACATTTTTTTTACCAATAAAATATATCAAAGAACATATGAGTAGCTATTGATCTATAAGACTGTCTTCTTATCTTTATAGTTTTTAAAAGAATGGTCTATGCAAGTATTAAGGATATCCTTGTGAAAATGGAGAAACAGGCAGGCTTTTGCAAGTGAATTTTTTATATAGGAGATTTCATTTTCTACTTTATACAACTGGCTGAAAGATACATAGAATATAAGGTCTCCCTCTATTTCTTGTTTGTTGATTGTCAAAAAAATTGACTCACTAGAGCAAAATTCAGCTTTAAAAGTTTTCCTCCAAATATGTATTGTCCATGCACATATTAAGGTTATAAATGATTTATTGATACATGTAATCAGAGATAATTTTGTTTAATACCCTTCTGATGATCATTATTATTATCATTATTAAATGAGGCATAAAACAGGAATCCATATGCTTACCAAAAGGTATAGCAAAGTCATGGTACACCACAATTAACTACTGTTCTCTTAAATACCATTTCTACCTCGCTATATAGCACTAAGTGTACTATATAGTACTATATAGCACTAAGTGAAATATTAGAGTCCAAATATTACATTGTCATTGATGATGAGAATAACTATATTAAGGTGAGAAAACCTTTTCCATTCAAAAATTTCATCCAAATAGAAGACAGAATCTATATTGATAGCGAGGTTTTCCACATTTGTGGCTGATACCTTATTGAGGGTATCAAGTCCTGAATAACTGAAAAGCCTGCTCAATAAAATCTAAGGCCACTCAAAAGAAGATGGCCCAATAGTCCATACAGAAAACACCAAAGGGAAGAAGAATGCATATTGTATTATGAAAATTAGATGGGCAGGTCAGTAATTTAGTCTATCAGTATTCATATCTCAAATTTATATTGGGGATAGACAATAATCTGGGTCTAAAACTGAATAGAAGAATGAACTAGATTATATTTGGGATTAACATAAAAACCCAGCTTTTATACACCAGTTTTCTCTTGATGTATGTCATATGGCTACCAAAAAAAAGGGCTAGTTATATTACTATAAATAATGGACAAAATTCTCCATAAGGCAACACTGCATCAATCATAGAACATCATAATGTCCAAGGAATTACAATTGTGAATGACCCAAAAGGCAATGGAGAGATGCATGGTAGATTTAGAATTCTGTATATTGGCAGTAATGACTTACATATAAGAAGTAGCATAAAATACATCATTACGGATATTTATGAATAGGAAAGGATTTAGATCAGTCATATGTTGAGAGCAAGGGATAATACGCGAATAAAATGTAATATCCATGAAACATTAAGAGGCGTAGAGAGGGCAGTGGCTAGGTACCTCTATGAAGGATCTATGAATGGACATCAACAAGAAGTAACAGTGTGAAGAGTTATAGATGGGCTGTGATCTTTACTTGTGGAGGTAGGGACTTAATCAGTGAAATCATTAATTCACTGAAGTATCAAAGAATAAGAAGAAAAATCCCTTAGCTAGAAAGAGGTATCTGGAAAGTAGTTTTATCAAACAAATATCTGATCTCCAGAGGTACAGAGTCCCCCAGCAATTTCCAGCCAGAGAGCAATTGTGTGGGTGTGTCTTCCCAATTCTCAGATTTCTCTATAAATTCATATGTGTAGAATGGTTAATAGGAATGGTCACAGTGGATGATTTCTCTACACAGTGTCTCATGTGAACATGAGGCTAGCATCTGGAAAACAGTGTGAGTAACTGAACAGAAATCCTATTCTATATCTGACCTCATCTAAATAAAATTTCAAAAAGGAAAATTAAAGCAATTTCATTTTTAAAAAAAAAGATAGCTGAAAACAATAAGATGAGAAAGACAGTTTCTGTCAGGAAATATTTTAATTAAAGCCTACTTATTTTTCTAGAATCTAAGTAGCGCTAGGATCATCCATTAACACTTCATGGAATTAGAGTTGGAATTAGGGTTTCATGCCTTAGGCATGAAACATAACCCCTCTACCTAAGGCATGGACCCCATCTACAATTTTCTATTTAAGTGGTCCTAAGTGGCCTCTGATTGAAAATTTTCAGCAACCAGGAACTCCATGTAACTTCACAAGACAGCATTTTCTATTTCTGGACAACACTAATTGTTAGAAAGTTTTTCCTCATAGTTAGCTGAAATCTTTCTCCCTATAATATAGAACCATTCATTCTAGTTTAACTCTTATGAGCAAAGAAATATAATTGTAATCCCTCCTCCATCTGACCACTCACATATATGAGAAAAACTATCATATTCTCTTCAAGTATTTTTGTTCACATGAAACATCCCTAGTTTTTTCAAACACTCCTTGTATGGAGTGGTTCTCCCTTGATCAGCTGTCCTCTGGATGAGTTCCAGTTTATCAATTTATTGGGTTCCTATTGTAATAGATAGAGTGCTGGACCTGGAGTCAGGAGTTCACATCTGGCCTCAAACATCTTCTAGCAGTGTGACACTTAACCCTGTTTGCCTCAGTTTCCTCATCCGTAAAGTGAGCTGGAGAAGGAAATGGCAAACCACTCCAGTATCTTTGCCAAGAAAATCCCAAACAGGGTCACAAAGAGTCAGACACAACTGAAACGATTGAACAATCACAAATCATAATGGGGTAATCCTCCTTCCTCCCCATGTGTGGTGGCTAAAGCCCAAGTATGCATGCATAAAGCTACAGTGAGATCCCTTAGCCATTTGGGGGGACATAAGTAGCTCAGCACTGAAGGACTTATGACTTGAGATGATGAAGCAATCCCTTTATTGGCCATGGAGCTCAAAAGAGCTACACACTATGCAAACTTTTCAATGTAAAACAACTTCTACACAGTCTTCTTCCTTCCTCTAGAATGTGTGATGTAGAACTGTTTCTCTGGGAGTGTGTGTGTGTGTGTGTGTGTGTGTGTGTGTGTGTGTGTGTGTGTGTATGTGTGTGTGAGAGAGAGAAAGAGAGAGAGAGGACTCTTTCTCCATCTTTTCCTCCTTCCATCCCCCCACCATTTCAAGATGAGCATTCCTACCTAGAACACGTGCTTGTCTAGTTGAGCCAGACTCAGGATTTCAAGGGCCTAGATACATCTCCTACTTGCATATTCTCTGAGCATGTAACCAACAGTGATCCTGAAATGGACCTTTTTAGCCTGGGAAACACCTCAAGAATTCAATCAGTTGGGGGCAGCTAGGTGGCGCAGTGAATAGAGCACCGACCCTGGAGTCAGGAGGACCTGAGTTCAAATTTGGTCTCAGACACTTAACACACTTAATAGCTGTGTGACCTTGGGCAAGTCACTTAACCCCAATTGTCCTGCCTTCCCCCCCCAAAAAAAAATTCAATCGGTTGAGAACTCTTGGGTCCTTCGTTTGGAGCTGAATGCACTGGGGGAAGCACACTGACACTTTACTACTCCCCTTCTTGGAGAAGTATATCCCTACCAATAGGAGGAGGATGACCCCAAGCCTTAGCCTGGCTTGCCAGAAGACATGGATCTTGGAGAAATTGATACTGCGCACAATAAAGGAAAAGTGGAAATGTCTACTCAGGAATACCACTAAAAATTCCACATGTTCATGATTTATATATATCAAATAGGAATTACAGGTTTCTGCATTACATTTTAAGTCTTTATCAATGTGTACTTATGAATCTTTTGTGCTTACAATTTTTTTTTGGTTAAGGAGAAAATAAATAGATGTCCTATAACTAATTACATTGCACATCGAATATCTTTCCAAACCTTTTTTGGGGAGACTCTAGATGTGAACCAAATCTAAATTTTAAATGATTTTCCCTGGAGCTTCAAGGTTGTGGGGGATAAGGAACTAGAGAATGCTAGAAAAAAAACCTGACTTTTCTTCAGAGGCTATTATTCCCCAGGAATGAACCAGGTCCATAGCTGAGCCCAGAGATCAGACCCCTTAATAGCAGAGAGAGTCCCTGTTCCCTGTGCCACCATATGTCTGTTGTTACACTACAACATGTTAAGTATGTACTACTATGGAACAGAATATACAGAGATATAAGGTCTTACCCTCAAGAAGTTTTCTTAAATTTCTCAATAAAATGAAACTTTGCCTCATTAAAAATTAAATGAACAGTAAATCCTAAATTATATTTGTAAAAAAGCCAAAATAGCTGTATTGAGGGAAGGATATGAAAGGTAGTGTTACAAGTTATTTGGAAATGCTCATTCATGCCCCTACACCCTTAATTATATACTCATAAATGCAGGAAGCCATTCTAAGTTATGCTACATAACTTGGAATTTCACTAAAGAACATGGTACTCTCTAGTACCTTTGGCCCAATTGGCCAAAGTACAGGAAAGAATCTGGAAGGAGAGCTAAAAAGCTCTTTACATATATATCTGGTAAGATATGGTTATCAATCTCCCAGTTGCAAAAGGGAAAATCAAGCAAAGTGGTGGTGTTTTTGTTGTTCAGTCTTTTTTAAGTCATGGCTGACTCTTCCCGACCACATCATTAGGGTTTTCTTGGAAAAGATAATGGAATAATTTGCCATTTCTTTCTCCAGGTCATTTTACAGATGAGAAAACTGAGGCAAACAGGGTAAAGTAACTTGCCCAGGGTCACACGGCTAGTAAATATCTGAGGCCAGATTTGAACTCAGGAAGAGGAGTCTTCCTGACTCCAGGCCCAGCACTCTATCCACTGAGCCATTAAACAAAGTTAATGACAATAAAATCATGCCCCATTCTGCTTCCCTCCCCCCCAAAAACCCCAAGTAAGTTGGCTTATTGAGTGAATAGGTAGGTGTTAGTCCTAGCTCATCACACCATCATTTAAATGGGATTTTACTGTCAGTCCATTACTCTAATTGCTGGGATAAAACAGAGAGCATTTTTTTCCAAACATTTTTTTTCCCAAATGCTTGTCTAAAAGACACATTCCTCCATTGATTTCATAATCCTCCCGAAGAGGTCTAAAACTGTGTACCAACCAGGTTAACCATCCACACAATCAAATTTTAATTAGCAATATGCTACTGAAAACTATTGTTAACCCTGGGACCTTCAGTAGCCCAGCGGTATATAAAAAGCTCAGATGAGAAATTCAGCACAGTGATTGAAAGTACTAGACAAAAACAAAGGCTGTAGCGGTAAACCTCTGACAAAGGTCCGCCACAAACTTCCTATTCATGCTTTTTGGGGGGAAGCTTTATCTTATGAGAGGCAATGTGGCCCAGCTAGATTTGGAATCCCAGGTCTGCTACATTACTTACCTAAGTGACCTTGGGAAGGTCACTCTCACTGGGACCTTTCAGCATGAAGTGATAGCTAACATTTACACAGCTTTTTAAGGTTTGTGAAGCACTTTACATATTTATTATCCCATTTGACACCCCGTTGAGGTAAGTGCTATTTTCATCCCCATTTTATAACTGAGGAAACAGGCTAAGGGATGGTAGGTGACCTACCCAGGATCATATAGCTACGAGATATCTAAGACAGGATTCACACTCAGGTTTTCCTGATTCCAAATCCAACTAATACATTCCCACAGGTATATATTACTTAGAGGCTGAGGGAGAGGGAACAAGCATTTATTAACCTCTTTCTATGTCAGACCCTGTTCCAAGCACTTTACAAATATTATCTCATTTCATCCCTGACAACCGTAGTAAGTAGGTTCATAAACTGAGTCATGCAGAGGTTAAGTGACTTGCCTAGGGTCACACAGCGCTAAATGTTTGAGGTCAGATTTGAACTTGTTCTCCCTGATTTCAGGCCCAGCAGTCTCTGTGCTACCTATCTGTTCTAGAGAACTGTTTTTTTCCTGAGGTGCATAAAGCTTTTTGATGTGAGGTTTGGGTGGTAAAGGTGCTGCAGTGGGATCAGCAGAAGGGGCAAACAGGACAGAAATTTTCAGCAGTGAAGATTTACATCCTCTGCCACACTAAAGTGGGGTACTGGGTCAATGAGTTATTTAAGCAATGCACCCCATAGTAGAGCCAGGATAAGAAATCCTATCTCCTGTTGTCTTAGTCACTAACTCTACGCCTTTTTAGACTCATAATATAAGCGTGCAGGATCTGCTTCTCTTACCCTATTTTTTTATGTTCAACACGGCTTTTTCCTTTCATATTTTGAATAAATTTAACACTTATAAAGTTAAAAGTAACTCTTGATAAATTCCCAAAGCACAGAAAGAATACTGGGAAATAGAGTGAGTACAAGACCCCTCAGCCATGCTATCTAGCAGCAACAGCTCACATTAAGGAAAGTCTCCGGATCTCACTGTTTGTTCAACCTTTGGGTTGTGGTAGGAAATGGGCCACTTATCTCTTGGGTCAGGTGACCTTATGAAAACCCCAGAAATAAAAGTCCCTTCTGTCTTCCGGAGATACACTGCTTAAGTTTCATAATGCGGTTGGTGTAATTGGCTTTCATTCTTACATCTCCAAGCTTGCAAGGTGACAGCTCAGCTTTGGCTCCCCTCTCTTCTCTGCTGTGTTCCCTCATTTTTCTCTCTCCCCCTTACTGCTAACTGATAATCTGGAACTCCCAAGACTTCATTAAGTAACTAACTGTCATAGAGGAAAGTGTCAGGTAAAGATGTAATACAGTGAACACAACAGGATATGATGTACAGTTTTACATTTTGGAGCTTTTCACAGAGACTCTCATTTTCAAATCCATCTACCAGTATATATTTAGTACTTACTATGTCAGAGACTGTGTTAAGCCTTGGGAATACAAAGAAAAATGGTTCTTGCTCTCAAGATGTATATATTTTAATGGGTTCCTCTATCCCATGTTCCACATTGCTGCTTTCCCCAATTTAATGTGACAGCTACATCATAAGACTATCATTTAGCCTTAAAAGAAAAAAAGAAGGAAAGAAAGAAAGAAAACCTCATAATGCCAAAAAGGAAATGAATGGAAACTCACATAAGTGAATAATCATAATGTAAATATGCAATCAGAATATAATCCATCAGTCCCTAATCTATGTAGTTCTAACAAAACCATTACTAGCACAAAGGGCCTAGAACATTCAAAAAACTCATTTTTGATCTTAATCAGCACTTAATAAGCATCTGTTATGGACCCAATACTCTGATGGATGCTAGAGATTCAAAGACAAAAGTGAAACAATCCCTACAAAAACTCTGCCCATCAAATTACCTCAGTAAAGACAGAACTGCTGCATTAAGGTCATCAAAACATCAGCTTAAAAAATGTAAAGAGAACTACAGAACTGAAAAAAACAGAGCAGAACATGACAGCATTGCTATTTCTATCTTAGCTGTGCTGCATTTGAATTTTAAACATTACTCCTTAGAACTATGTTTCTTTTTTTACATACATTTTACTAGGCAAGACATAATATTTCCAACTGGTTTTCCCAATGTTTCCAGTTCCACAGGTAATATATTCCGAAGCTGGATTGGACACGTAAGAAAAGTCTCTCAGGCTGACCAGTCATTCCCACGTGGACGTTACATGCTAGCAAGCGGCTCATATCGAGCACATAAAACAATCCACACTGGGTGTAGTAAATCATTCTGTGAGCTGCCTCCTCCTACATTCATAGCACTTGTGAAGATTCCCCTAAATTTGGACGCAGTGACGTGGAACACAGCCAATGAGCTACACAGCAGTTACCAAACAGCTGCAAATCCATACTTATTTTATCATTTGTACATATAATACAAAAACATGTACATATTCAGAGCCAAGAGAAGACATTTTGGCTTTACTAATACTGGTCAAAGCCAAAAGTCAGATTTCATTAAAAAGGCTTAAATGTTTCTCCTCCTGACATTATTTCCTAATCATGCAATGTTAAAAAATAAAGTTAAGTTAAAATTTTAATATCTAGAGCTGAGAACTGAATCCCAGAAAAGGAAAATGATCTGCCCAAGTTCATACAGGTAGTAAATGGCAGAGTCAGAATTTGAATACAGGTCTGGGGACTGTAAGTTCTGCACTCTTTATACTCCTAAGAATTTTATTTTTATTTTATCCATTTCTATAAAGTATATATGTGGTATACTTTATAGAGTCATAAAAATGTTTGGTTTGTAGATTAATTTAGATACTACTGGCATTTTTATTATATTGGTACAACCTACCCATGAACATTAAATATCCCTCCATTTTTTTAGGTTTTCCTTTTTTCTGTAAGACTGTTTTGTAATTGCTTCTTTGAGGCCTTTACTGTATAATGGAAGCTGGCCTTCCAGACACCTTATGCATTTTGTAGTTATTTAAAATGTAATTACTTGTTCTATGCGAGTTGTTTTTACTATGAAATACTTCACTTTTTCCTGATTTTTTTCAGTTTTTAAAAAAAACTTTGTTTTAATATTTCTTGTTGCCTCCTGATGTCACTGCTTCTACCTGGTCCACTCTGATTTTCAGGGAATTTGTTGTTCAGGCAAGGTTTTATACCTCTTGTATCAAACTGTTAATTCTCTTTCTAATTCTTTCTTGAATAGCTCTTATTTCTTTTCCAGTTTTCCCCCTCCAACACTCTCAATTTCATTGATGGATTTTTAAACTCTTGCTTCATCTCTTTCAGGAATTCTAGTTGAATTTTTTGTCCAATTTGTGTTTTTCTAGATGTTTTAGAATTATTCTTTTCTTCTAGGTTTGTGTCTTGAACTTTCCTGCTACCTTAGTAGCTCTTTGTGGGCGGTGGTTTGTTTTTTGTTTGCTCATTCTTTCAGACTACTTTTTGACTTTAGGCAATGTTAGGGCTGGACTCTGCAGCACTTCTTTCCAGAGGGAAGGCCTGGGCTGGTTCTGTTGCTGCTTTTTTGAGTTACTGAGTGTTGTGTTATTCTAAAATCTCAGGAATAGGCTGGTGACCTGCAGGCTCTCAGTGTTCCCAGAGTGGTCTGATCCAGGGCAAAATGGGATTGCTGCCCTTCCTCATCTGAGCTCTACAAGTTCTATAAAGCTCTACAATTCTAATAAGAACTATAGGTTCTTTTTGATCTAGGATTCTTGCCCTGGTTATTCCTCTGCAGACTGGACTAGATGCTGGAAATGAGACTTTGCTCTGCACCTTGGTTCTGCTATAGCAGGTGCTGATTTTTTAACTTCTTGCTTCTTTCTGGGTACATTGCCCAGGGATCCCCTAAATGAGAACACTAGTGGTTTGTTACAGGTTCCCTTCTTAAGCCACTCTGGATCTATGACCTGAAACTGGGTGGCAGGTAACAAAACAATTAATTAATATCTGTTCCCCATCACAGCACCCTGGTATGGGTCTTGGACTTCCTCTTGCTCTGGTGTACAGCTTCTCCCTAGACAATGAAGTGATCTGTGGGAGGGGTACTTCTGGTTTGACCCCAACTCCCAAAGTCCAAAGACCTTCTTGCCATAGACAAATGGCTCCCTGTGACTTTTTCTAGAATTCCTCATCAAGATTTGGTCTGGTACATTTTCTCGATTCCTAGATTCTTACTTCTCTGCCATCTTGTTTCCTCCTTTAAGGATGTTTGTTCGTTTTTGAGACTGATTCTCCCTACGTCACCCAGGCTGGAAGTACAATGGCTACTCGTAGTCCTGATCTCACTGTTGATGGGCAAGGAAATTCTGACCTGTTCCATTTCCAAACTAGCCTATTTACCCCTCCTTAGGCAGCCTGGTGGCTTCCCAATCTTGGGGGCTTACCATATTGGTTAAGTATCGATATTCAGTTTGCTTTAGCCCTCCTTCAGCTCAGAACTCCCAAGCTCACGTCATCCACCAACCTCAGTGTTCCCAGTAGCAGGGATTTTAGGCATGCACCACTATGTTTGTCTCTAGGTTAACTTTCAAGTCATCTACAGAGATGTAATTTTGCCTCCATATTACTGATATACTCAATTTCTTTATCTTATTTTATGGTTATAGCAAGGATTTTTAGTATTATGTCAAATAACAGTAGAGAGAAGAGGCATCTTTATTTTATTCCTGAACTTGCTAAGAAAGTTTCCAGTGTTTATTTATTACAAATAATGCCATTTTTTGATTTTTGATAAGTGCTTTTGATAATATCAAGAAAGGGCCCTTCTACATCAATGGTTTTTAGTGCTTTTAAGCATTATGAATGTTATATTTTCTAAAAGGTTTTCCCAGCATCTATGGATATAAAAATGTGGCTTCTTTAATAATGTATAAATATAGTATTTTCCTAATGTTGGACCATCCTTGAATCCCTAGGATAAATAAAATTTGGTCATAATGAATAACATAATTTATATGCTGTTCTAATTTTTTTTGCTAAAATGTATTTCAAATGTCTGCATCAATATTCACCATGGATACTGATCCATAATTCTCTTTTTCTGATTCATCCCTTCCTGGTCTAAGTATTAGGAACACGTTTGTCTCATAGTTTGATAGAGTACCTTCTTTCTTTCTTAAAAGAATTAGTATAGCATAGAAATTAATTTTTAAAAGATATTTGATAGAATTGATTTATAAATCCATCTAGTTAATGAGTGGGATTTTCCTTTGATAGCTCACCTATGGCTACTTGCTCAGTTTCTTTGAACAAAACTGGGTTCTTTAGGAGTTATTTCTTGTTTTTTTAACTATAATTTTAAAAAAATATTCATCTACTCCCTTTTAATTATGTTTTCCTGGAATGTAATTGTGTATAGTAATTTTTGGTAATCTATTTTATTTATTTATTGTAAACTGACCTTATGTATTGCTTATTTTCACAATTTAATTTTCCACTCTCCTTTAAACTCAAATTATTTCAAAGAATTTAGTGAATAACAGAATTTGAGAGGGTTTATAAAGGTTATCAATGGTTATTTAGTCCAACCCATACTGGAAAGGAATCCCTACCACTAAGTTGGAAAACCCACTATCTCTTGAGGAATTCCGTTTCACTTTTGCAGAATTTTAATTATTAACATTTTTTTTCTGGTACTAAATCTAAAACTTCTTCTTTTTAATTTCTACTCATTGCTCCCTTGTTCTGCCCTCTGTATCAATCAGAATATGTAATCTCTCTTACACTTGACAGTCAATAACAATAGCCAAAACCATTTATTAAACAAGTACAATGTGCCAGGCAGAGCATTAAGTGTACAGATTTTCAATTACTTGAAGATTGTCAGCTCCCCTCATTCTGCCAAGTACTGGGTTAAATGGAATAGTTTTTCAGTTATCCAAGTCTGAAAATGGTACTTATTTAAATTTAGAATATTTTAAATTTTGCTTCCAATTTATTTCTCTTATTTGTAGATTTTTTTTGTCTGTACTTATCTTAAGTCACTTATATTGTAACTTAGTTGATTTTTTGGGTTTCTTTGCAGGCTTAATTCATTAAGCCTCTCTTTTTCTATTCTGTTAATATACTGCTTTTGCTGAATCTCATATATTTTGGCAAATTATCTTACTGTTATAATTCTCTTTGATATTCTTATTATAATTTGTTCTTGCTCACTTAAACTAGAGTTACATAAATGGTCATTTATGTCCACATTTTTTGTTCATTTTTCTTTACTAATTATTATTTTTATTGTATTATGGTTTGTAAAAGATATTTACTAGATTTTTATGCTCTAGCATTTAATTAATTTTTGTAAAGTTACAATGTGATATTGGTAAAAAAGTATACTTTTAATATTCCTGCATGCCACGTCTGTGGTTGTGCACCTTACTGAAAGTCACATATGACCAGAGATCCTCAGCTGGTCTCTATAGTATGTCATTCAGGGCCAGGTTAAAAGTGATTAGTAACTGAACCCAAAAAAAAAAATACTTGTCCATACAGTAGCGGGAGAAACAACTTCTGTTCTTGCTTTCTAACTTAGTCTCTTAACTTAAGTAACTTAAGAAACTGACAACTCTTTCTTGGCTTTCCCACTGGCAGGGAGGGGATTTTGCTTCCTTCCCCACCCCAGTAGCAGTCCCTATGGTTCTCGTCATGCAAATGACCATTGGTACATATGTTTGCCTAGGTGGATTGGATATTGGATCTCAAGACCCCAGCTATTTCTTTCTTCAGTTCTGTGATTCTCTCTCTAAGCTCAGGTGACCAAACAGTGACTTTGAGAGATACATGTTTCTAGCCTTGGCAGCTCCTTTGTGATTTTGAGTGGTCAGGAGTTATCCAGTGTCATAAGGCAATAGGAGGTACTTTCTTCAACTAGACCTTCCTTGGAATAGATGACCATCACCAGGAAGATGAGCTAGGCTCTCACTGGTCAGAAGGCTAGAATCTTGAGCTGCTTTTTGAACAGACTTGTTCTATGCACTGAGATACAAAGAAGGACAAAAACATCATCCTTACCCTTAAGAAGCTCACATTCTAATGAGGGAGATAATAATAAAAAATGCAAATGCAAGATATATAGAATGTAAATGAAGGGCATACTTAGAAGGAAGCACTAAGAGTGAAGTTTTGGGGACTGAGAACGACCTCCTGCAGAAGGTGAGATTTCATCTCGGTCTTGAGGGAAACAAAGAGTAAAGGTATAAAGGAAGAGCATTCCAGGAATGGGGGACAGTCATTGAAAAGGCACAGTCAGGAGATGGAGTGATGTGTTCACTGGGCAGTAGGAAGGTCAGTATCAATTGCCGAGTATGTGGAGGATAGCAATATCCAAGAAAATATGAAAGGTAGGAAAGGTTGTAAAGGGATTTAAACAGCAAAGCATTTTATATATGGTCCTATAGGAGACACCAGAGTTTAATGATTTGGGCAGTGGAGTTGACATAGTTGGACCTGCTTTTTAGGAAAATCACTTTGGCAGCTGAGTGGAGGATGACATAGAGGGGAGAAACTTGGGGAAGGAAGGCCAACCAGAAAGTTATTGAAATTGAATGAACATATGAGATGATAAAGGCCTGAATCAGGGTGGTGGCCATGTAAGTAGAGAGAAGGGAACTTAGATGAGAAGTATTTTGAAAGAACAAACAAGATTTGGCAACAGATTAGATATATGAGGTAAGTGAGAGTGAGAAGTCAAGGAAGAAGACACCAAGGTTAAGTGTCTAGGGGACTGAGAGGATGGTGGTGCCCTTGACAGTAAAAATGAAGTTTAGAAGAGGGGAGTACTTGTGGGGAGAAAGATAAGTAGTTCTGTTTTCTACATATGGAATTTGAGGTTAACTGTGGAACACCAAGTTCAAGAAATTTAAGAGGCAGTTGGTAACATAGAATGGAATTCAGAAGAGAAGGGCAGGAGATGGGTATCATTTTCATAGAGATAATACTTGAACCCAAGAGAGCTGATAAGATTAACCAGTAAAATAGTATAGAGGAAGAAGAAAAGAAGGCCCAGGACAGAGTCTTAGGAGACACTCAAGGTTAATAGGTATGACTTGGATGAAGATCCAGCGAAGGAGATGGACAAAGAATAGTCAAGCAGATAGGAGAACCAAGAGGGAACAGTGTTAAGAAAGCTTATAGAGGCCAGTATCCAGAGAAAAAAGTGACAGATGGTGTCAAAGTTTGCAGAGGGTGAGAACTGAAAACAAGGCATCAGATTTGGTAATTAAGAGATCATTGCTAACTTTGGAGAAAGAATTTCAGCTGAATAATGAGGCAAGAAGCCAGACTGCAGAAATGGAGACACCAAATAGAAACCACTTTCTTAAGGAGTTTAGACATAAAGGGAGGAGAGAGACAGGATGATAACTAACACAGATAATCAGATCAAGTGGTGATTTTTATGGGTAGAGGAGATATGGGCATGTTTTCAGGCAGCAGGGAAGCAGCCAGAGAGTAGATATGGGAAGATAATTTGTGGGGATGGAAGGATCACTGTGGGCTGAGAGCATGTCTGCTGGCCACATGGATATGTGGCCAATAGAGGAAGGATTCAAGATAAGAAAGAGCCTGGCAGAATGAAGGATGGAGAAGAGAAGTGATAGGATCAAGATCACAAAGACATTAATCTCTGAAAGTGAAGCAAACGAGGAAGGGATGTATGGAGATATGGAGAAGTTTTGAGGTGTGGAATAGGTGAGATGGGGGAATTCACTTCAATTTTCTCATTAAAGTAGAAGAGGCTTATGTTGATGAGAGGACAGGGGGAATGAAACTAGGCGGCTTGAAAAGAAAGTATGGAAAATTTGTGAGAAATATGATAGGGAATCAAGCTGAGATGAACAAAATGATTACCATGTAGTGGTGTAGCCTCAGTTGAGATTAATGAACGTGAATTTGCAGGGAATCCAATTCCATTTATTCAACATCATGATGAGACTAGCACAGGCGTAGCTAGGTGGCCTAGTGGATAGACTAAGCATTGGTCCTGGAATTAGGAATCTTCATGAGCTCAAATCTGGCCTCAGATATTTACTAGTTGTGTGACCCCTGGGCAAGTCACTTAACCCTGTTTGCCTGTTTCCTCATCTGTAAAATGAGCTGGAGAAGGAAATGGCAAACCACTTCAGTATCTTTGCCAAGAGAACCCCAAATGGGGCCACAAAGAGTTGGGCATGACTGAAATGATTAAATAATAGCAACAACAAGAAGCCTAAGTGTAAAAAGAACCCAAAAATTGGTATTAAAACTCTTGTTGGGATGCTCTACACTTCCCCTAGACTAGAAATTAAAATAATCTGTTATACACTTAGTCACAAATACAGTCCTGAGGTTTATTTTGTTTATATACACAAAGAATCGTCTAAAACATGTCTTCTTGTAATAGCTAGGTCTTCCCTAGTAGATTCCTGTAGGTTCCATAGATTCCCTGTCCCTTCTCTGGCTCTCTTCTCCGGCCAAGCTTTGTTTCCCAACAAGAAATCAAATCTTTTGCTATTACCATTAATTACTGGAACCACCAGTGCCAACTTAGTTATGTGATTTGGCAAAATACCAGCCTCTACCATGAGAGCCAGAGCCCCTGTCTTCAAAGTGCCCCCCATTCATTGGGAGGATGTTTGAAAACTGATTATTGTTGTTGCCAAAATCATTGTACCTTTTATCACCTCCAAAGAAAAAGATAAAAGTAACCCAGACCCAAACAGTAAGGCTTTTTTTTATAGATCAGTGTCTACAAGATTATGATCAGTTTGTGAATTCTTCCATCTGTATCTAGGAGCGGAATAAGAGAAAGCAGACTAGGTTGTGGGTGAGGGAGAAGGAAGGGTGAAGATCCAGGGTGGGAACATCTGGATAAGGGATTCAGGGTGGAAACCAGAGTACTGTTAAAGAGACTGATAATAGGGTCAAGGCTGTGAAAGGAGAGAAATGAAGTCAGAACTGTGGTCATAGACAAGGAGAACAGGGAAAGTTCTCAGATTGATAAAGCTCAGACAGTCATGATCAAAGAAGGGAATTTCAGAATTCAGAATCTGTGATAGAACAGTATGCTTGAGTCTGTAGTACGACCTCCCCTTTTGTAGGTGGTTGAAGCTGAATGGAGATCTGGAAAGGAGGATGGACTAGGAAGCCAATGTGTTACAAGGGTCATTGATGTGAATACCAAAGTCACCAAGAATAGTAGGCAGGAGACATGATGGAGAAGAATACTACGAGCCAGGTGCTAAAAAAAAAACAAACAAACCACATTTTATTTTAAATCTCACCATATGAGAATGTGGCAGATTCTTCAACTCTTGGTCAAGCAATATTCAGATAGTATCTACACAATAATAAGCTTTCTCTTCATACTACCTGAGATTATACTTTATGCAACAAAAGACAAGAGCATCAGACCTTCTTATTCCTGAAAATAATGATGGAATTGTGTTTTTTCCCTGATGGCAACACTGATTTCATCAGACAGACTACCATGAGCACCTAATATTTGTGGACTGTGTTTTGCCTATCACTTAGACAAACATTCAGAGTCAGGTGACTGTTCAGTTCAGAGCAGAAATCAAACTAATATAGTGATGAATGCCAATGAGACACACATCTGGGAAAGCTGTATATTGCACAAATGATGTCCTTGAGAAGCTAACACTCTAAGAAGTTTTATACCAAGAAGTCATAAAAGCTGAAGAAAATAAAAGCTGGGGAAAATACTATAAGATTCAAGAATTCCTGAGGGCTCTTTTGTATAATTTTGGCATCTATGTTTTCTTCTACCACAGTAACTCCATCACATCTACTCCAAAGTTAGGTCTGTATTCTAATTAGAAAACAAAGAAGGACCCGACTAAAACAGAATACCCAATTTGCACAGAAGTCAGGGGTACACAGATAGAGAAGACTAGTAAAAATCCCATTGTCTGTCTTGATACATACTATTTGGGTATTTTAATTAGATTTGATAGTAGCTTGATAACACAGCTGGTGTTATTTTAAACTGTTAAATGGAGAGTGGTTAGCTAAATTTAGGATAGAACCAATAATATTATTGAAAATATTTTAAGTATAAATATACTGGGACGTGATATATTTAAAATCTATGTTATCTCCAATTCACACCCATTAGATTGGCAAAGATGACAAAAAAGGAAAATGGTAAATGTTGGAGAAGCTGAGGGAAAACAATCATATTAATGCACTGTGTTGGTCTAGCCATTCTGGTAAGCAGGTTAGAACTATGTCCCAAAAGACAATAAACTGCTTTGCTTTGAACTGATTCACAAACCTACTCATCTAGCCCTAATGTCTTTCCTGACTTTCAAGCTTGCATCTTCAAGTGCCTATTGTACATCTCAACCTGGATGTCCCCTATACGTCTAATTTGACATGGCCAAAACTCAATTCATTTTCTTTCTCCCAAACTCTCCCCGCTGCTAAACTTCCCTATTACTGTGGAGAGTACTACCATCTTCCCAGTCATCCATGCAAGACTGCAATTGAGGTGTTATCCTTAACTCCTTATGCCCTTTCTCACCAACCCCTCCCAATAGCCAATCTGTTGCCTTAGCCACTGTGACATCTCATATATGCCCTGTTCTCTCCTTGATACTAGTACAGACCTCATTACCTTCTACTTGGAATATTGTAATAGCTTTATGTACGGTCTCCCTGCCTCACCAAACCAGTCCATTCTCCACTCAGCTGTCAAAATAACCCTCCTAAAAATCTAATTCTGTCAACCCCTCCCCCTCCATTCAATAAATTCCAGTGGCTCCCTATCACCTCCAGGATCCAATATAAAATACTCTCATATTCAAACCTGGCATCCTCCTACTTTTGCAGTCTGCTTACACCTTATTCACACCCATATACCCTGGTGGTACAGAACACTGGCACTTTGCCGTTGTTATGCCATCTCCACGCATTTTCACTAGCTCTCCTATGTGCCTAGAATGATCTCCCTCCTCACCTCTGCCTTCTGCCTTCCTCCAAGTCCTAGCAACCCCACCTTCTACAAAAATTTTTTTTCCCGATCTCCCTTAATGCTTAGTGCCTTCCCTCACTTGATGGTCTCCAATTTATCCTCTGTGTGTGTGTGTGTGTGTGTATGTGTGTGTATACACACACATGTATATATGTGCATATATGTACATGTGTATATATGTATATGTATGTACATGTATATATGTATATATGTGTATATATGTATATATATGTATACATACATACATATATATACATATACATATGCATATATATATATATATATATATATATATATATATATATATATATATATATATATATATTGTTTGTATGTAGTCTATCTTACTTGCGCCAACGGTTATTTGCATTTTTATCTACCCAATTAGCCCATGAGCTCCTGGAGAGTTGGAACTGTCTTTTTGCCTTTCTTTGTATTTCCAGTGCTTAACACAGTGCCTGGCACGTAGTAGGTGCTTAAAAAACTGTTTGATGAAAGGATTTGTGATGAAAAATGCTAGTCATATCTACAGAAAGAACTGATGGAGTCTGAATGAAGATCAAAGCACATATTTTCACTTTATTTTTTGTGGTTTTTGGGGGGGTTGTTTCTTCTTTCACAACATGACTAACATGGGAATATGTTTTACATGATTGCACATACATAACCTATTATCAAAATGCTTACCATCTTAAGGAGGGTGGAGGTAAAAGAGGGAGGGAAGAAGAGAGAAAATTTGGAAATCAGTATTTTTTTAAAATGAATGTTAAAATTTGTCTTTACATGTAATTGAAAAAATATCATTAAAATAAATAAGAATAAAAATAGCTAATTAAAATTTTTGTTGACTGTCTAAACAGTGTATATCTTCTGACAAAGTGATTAACTCTACCACTCTCAAGAGATTAAAGTAAGAGGAAAAGGACCTATATGTACAAAAATATTTGTAGCAACACTTTTTTGTAGTGGCAAAGAACCAGTAACACAGAGAGTATGTACCAACTTGGAAATGGCTGAAAAATTATGATATATATAATGGAATATTACTGCATTATAAAAAATTGTGAAAAAGACAGTTTCAGAGAAATCTAGGAAGATTTGTATGAAATGAAGTAGAGCGAAGTGAGAACTACCAAAGCAATTTATATAACAGGAACATTGCAAAGACAAAGGACTAAAGAAATCAGATCAATGCAGTGACCAATCACAATTTCAGAGGACAGATGATGAAGCATGCTATCCATCCCCAGAGATAGAGGTGGTAGATTCAAAATACAAAACTAGAAATTCTTTTGGATGTGGCCAGTACAGCAATTTATCTTGCTTGAACATGCTTATTTTTAACAAGGTGGGTTCCCCCCACCCAGTTTTATGGAAGGAAGTAGAAAGGAGAGCACAATTAGAATTAGCAGTCCCTTACCCCAAATGTGAAAAGGTCGGAAGGAATCTCAGACAAGTAAGACAACTTTGAAAATGACATGATGGATTTGTAATATACTTCTTGAAAAAGCAAGGTTGACATAACAGATTCACAAGTTTATGTATAATCTTCTCCTGTTCCACAATGCATATGGAAATTGAGTATTTATTAAATTCATAATTAAAAAAAATAAAACAAAGAAAGCAAAAAAAATGAAATCTCTTATCCACAAAAATATACAGCCTGATCCTTGGCCAATTTTAGAGGGGCCATTGATTCAACTTGACAAGTATTAAAACATTTATTATGAGCAATCTTCACAAATGAGGATCAAATGGAGCAAGTTTGTAAAAGCACTTAGGATAGTATCTAGCACATAGTAGGAACTTAATAAAATGCTTATTCCCCCCCCTTCCCTTTCCTTCCCTCCTAGAAAGCTGCAGGAGGCTGGTATCCATTCATCAAAACACTTGACCCTCCTGCATCTGGAACCCAGATGCCTAGAGCACAGAAACCAGAAGTCTTATTCCCCTAATCAAGGGCTTAGAATTAGAGACAACATCTCATGGAAGCACATTCTCAAACACCGATGAGGAGAACAAACAATTGGTTTTGTTCTGCCAATGGAATAGGTCATAGCAATCTCTCTCTACTTATATTCTTCCAATATTAATTAGCCAGTTTGACCTCCTAAATGAGTATAAGTGGAACAGCCATACTACCTTCTGCTGAATACTCACCCCTATTCTTATTTTCTCTAGTCCTCCCTAGTCCCGCTGTAACGCCAAATCACCCAGCCCATTTTATTATGCCTTTTGGAGCCCCTAATCTATTGCCCTATGAACTCTACTACAACCTTGAACTTTTGGACCAACATTCCTTCCACCTCTCCACTGTAATAAAAACCTCCCTCCTCAGGATACCGCATCGCTTGTAATCCTCTGGACCAATGGTTACACCTCCGTTTCACTATTTCTGTTTGTGACACCAGCGTTCACCCTGCCTCCCATATTTTTAGCCTTGGGTCTAACTTTGACTGTTTCATTTCACACCCTCCACAGCCAATCAGTCTCTAGGTTCTATATATTTCATCTCTTCGAAATCTCTTGCATCCACTTCCTCTATTTTATTCCTACTGTGAGTTCCCCGCTGTACCTGGGCTTATGGTGTCATAGTGGATGAAACACTGTCTTGGAGTTAGGAAGACCTGGGTTCGAATATGGCCACAGACGCTTACTAGCTGTGTGACCCTGGGCAAGTCACTTAACCTCTGGCTGATTCAGTTCCTTATCTGGCAAATGGTAATGACAATAATAGCCCCTATCTCACAGGGTGATTGTGAGAATCAAATGAGACAATATTTGTAAAGTACTTAGCACAGACCTTGCCACGTAATGACGTAATGACTACTTAATAAATGTTTATTCCTCCTCTCTGCCCTCAGTTTAGGCTCTCATTACAAATCAATCAAAAAGCATTTATTAATCATTTAGCCCCGCGTTAAGTGCTGCATATACAAAGAGAGGTAAAAACAGTCCCTGCTCTCAAGGAACTCACATTCAAACAGAGGAAAAAGCATGTAAATAGCTGTTGTTCATTTGCATCCAATTCTTCATGATCCCATGGACCATATTGGGTTTTCTTGGCAAAGATACTGGAATGGTTTGCCATTTCCTTCTCCAGTGGATTAAGGGAAACAGGGCTAAGCAACTTGCCCAGGGTCACACAGCTAGTAAGTGTCTGAGGTTGAATCTGAACTTGGGTCTTCCTGATTCCAGGTCCAATGCTCTATCCACTGAGCCGTCCAGCTGCCAAAGTAAATAACTAGGCACATATGAAAACATAAACAGGTATATGAGGGATAATCTCAGAAGGGAAGGAACTAGCCGCTGGAAGAGCCAAGAAAGACTTCCTGCAAAAGGTGGAATTTGAACTGAGACTTGTAACGACATCCTTAAAAATTTTCCGAGCTTTACTCACCCCATTTTTCCGTTCCCCCAATTCTCTATTAGGCTGTCAAGATAATACTCCTTATGCACAGATCTCATTATACCACTCCTCTGGTCAAAAATCTTCAGTTGCTCCCTATTGCTTTCTGTGTAAAGCTCAGACTCTTTTACGTGAGTCCTCATAATATGATGACTCTGGCTTTCCTGTCTTATCTCAAAGTATACACTCTATTCTCTATTCTCAAAATATATACTCCCCTGCCTCCAAAACATGCAAAGCATTTTTATGTCTTTGCTCAAGCCACTCCCCATTTCTGGAATGGGGAGTTTTCCCCATCTTTGTCTGCTGGTTACCCATTCTTTAGAGGCCAAATCAAATGCTACCTTCTCTAGGAAGTTTTCCCTGATCTCCCAACAACATTCCCTTCAGACCTCTCATAGCCTTCTGTGTTGTAATTTTCCAATGCATTTATCAGGTAATATTTTGTATTGCCTATCCTTATTAGACTAAGTTACTTGTTGGTGCCTGAAAGCACTGTGCCCTACTCAAGTGCATGTTTGTTCAATGATTGATATCAAGTCACTTGATTCTATTGGTGATACACATGAAGAAATTAACTTATATTTATAAAGTGTTTTCAAGTAGATAAAGCACTTTCAAATATATCATCTCATGCGATGCTAATAACCACTTTGTGAGACAGGTAGTGCAAGGATTAAGATCACTATTTTAAAGAGGAGGAAACTGACCCTTCTCATCAACCCCAGTTTCTATATTTTAAAAGACTGGCAAAGTGGGTAAGGGGCAGTTAGGTGGCCCAGTGGATAGAGTGCCAGGCTTGGAGTCATGAAGACTTATGTTCAAATCTGGCCTAAGACACTAGCTGTGTGACCCTGGGCAAGTCAGTTAACTCTGTTTACTTCAGTTTTCTCATCTGCAAAAATAAGCTGGAGAAGGAAAACCCCAAATGGGATCATGAAGATGCCAAAATGGGGGACACAAAGAGTTGAACAGGACTGAAACAACTAACCAACAACAACAAAAGTGGGAAAAGGGATCCAATACATCTGTGTATGTAAGGAATACAATTTCAATGATGGATGGGAATATTGCTTGGTAGAATGACAAGAAAACATGTCAGAGAAAAGGCTAAGAATTATATCATTCTTCTATTCCTTTGTTTCCTAGCCAAAGTAAATAGTGCTTAGATTGTGAAAGATAAAATGTAAATGATTAACAGGAGTGAATAAATGGAAAGAGCACTTCATTGGCCTCTGCTGGTTCAAGTCACCAAACCTGGGTGAACTCTACCCCTGGGTACGGCAGATGAGATTGTTGAATGGTGTTAAAAAGACTGCGGAGCATGAGAGAGGATCCATAGTCCTGGACACAGAAAAATATTCTTCTCATTTTTAAGAAAAATTTTGGAGGGTAGTAACTTCAGGCTCTTATGACAAGTTGATGCTTTTTTATTTTGGCCTTTTTTTGGTATCCCCAACACAAAACACAGTGCTTGGCACATAGTAGGTGCTTAATGTTTGTTGACTTGGCTAGAAAGTGGTAGATTCTCAGCATTTTGAAAGGGAAGCAGCGAGCCCCAAGAACTACCAAGATTCACCAACAAGAGGTTTTGTCAGGCTAAACATATTTACTTTTTGGATGGGCAAAGGAATGCAGAAGTATTGCTGAGACACGATAGACCTGGATCTTTGCAAGGAACTTGAGAAAATCTCTCATGATAGCCTTATGCATAAAATGGAGAGATGTTAGCTAGGACATAGGATCAGAGGATTATAGATTCATAGCTAGAAGGGATCTAAAAAAAAGTCCAACACCTTTATTTTATACATGAGGAAACAGGCCAAGAAAGGTGTGGGCTGTGTGATGATTAATGAGGAAACGACTTAGGTGTTTTAGTAGATTGAAAACTCAATATGAATCACCCACGTGATGCAGCAGTCAATAAAACTAATGTGCTCTTATGTTGATTTAATAAAATCATAGTATTCAAAGTACTCAGATTGATAGTCTTGCTGTATGTAGTCTGTCCCAATCAGACACACCCACAATGTATTCTGTTCTGGGTCTGTATTTCAGGAGGATCACTGACAAATTAAAGTCAATGAAGAGGCATCCGGAAGGGTAAAGAGACCACATCTTATGAGGATGGTTCAAGGAACTGGGGATGTTTGGCCTAGAGAAAAGAAGACTGGGAAAGAGGGGGGGTGGGGAAGAGACATAACTGCTATATTCCAGTATTTGAACTTTTGTTCCTAATGGTATATTCTTTCGAGTATTGTTGTTCAGTCATTTCAGTTGTGGCTGACTCTTCAAGACCCCATTTGTGGTTTTCTTGGTAAAGATATTAGAGTGGTTTATGATTTCCTTCTCTAGCTCATTTTACAGATGAAGAAACTGAGGCAAACAAGGTTAAGTGACTTGCCTAGGGTCACACGGTTAGTAAGTGTTGGAGGCTGGATTTGAACTCAGGTCTTCCTGATGCTAGGCCCAGCGCTCCCATCTACTGCACTACCTAGCTGCCTGTTTTAAGTATTATTTCAGATCAAATGATGAACTGCACTAGTCCTATTCTATTAAGGCAGTTACTTTCATAGAAGGTGGTATCTAATTAGCGTAAGTTAAGTGTATAGAATCTGTGAAAAAACCATGAAGAAAATTTATCAATTAAAAATATTTGTCTTATGAGCATACCTTAATACTACCATGATTGTTATTTGGTTCTAGTCCAGGGGCATGAATCCAGCAAAAAAATCAAGGTTGGGCACTAGCCTGGGTTCATCTGTGGTCCAAAGGACTCTGTAGTTATGGTGATAAACTAAAGGTGTGGGTCAAAATTAACACAAATCTTGTAGTCCAGTTTGATCTCAGGCCTTTTCTATTTCCTTAAGTTCACCCTTAAGAGTAAAAGAATAAAAAATCAATAAAAAAACAACAAAAACAAAAAGAGTAAAAGAATCCCTGGACTGGCAATTACCCAGGACCAGGCCTGACCTGACTAAGCTTCCTAAATCTTCCCTTGTCTTGAACTACTACCTTAGAAACAGACTGGCTTTGACAAGTGGAGTGTGACGGGCTATTGCAGCAGAGGAAAGGGACATTTATCTCACTGCCCTTGCTTCATGACTTCATGGATTTCCAATGAATTTTAGGCCTCTGTACTGGAGGGGAAAGAAAAAGAGGGAACAACACAAATACTTTGATTTAGAACTTGATTATAGTCAAGTCAATAAGCATTTATTGAACGTTTATCACGAATTATTAATTTATTATTATATAAAAGCATGGGAATCAGCCTGCTTAGGTGGATGTGGTCAGTAAGTGGTATTCTCTCCACATACCTCTTACCTGGCAAATTACTGAGTGCAGTTTTATAAACTCAAGGTGATTTTAATGTTAGAGTTAATGCCATTTAACCATGCTCCTGTGCATTTTACACCAGAGTTCATAAACAGAGAAAGAGAATACTGATCCCATAATGGAAATCTCCAGTATTGCCAAGGATTCTGGGTGTTGGTGAGTTGGACAGCCAGGGATCAGTTTCATTTACATACCCTCTTTAACAATTTAACCTAGTCCTGAAGATCTATACCACCAATGACCAGAGTGGGGAGGGACTATGAGGAGAGGCAAATAGCATCAAATAGCTCCATAATACTGTTAAAAGCATAGCAGCAAGTAAATTGCTCTTTTAGGACTGCCCTAGCAGACTGCTTTCATAATACCTACTCCACTCCATCCGCGAGGGTCCCTATGTGAATGAGGTTACAATCCCCATGCAAATATCAAACTTATTACATGGCAAACAACTAACTCCCAGCCTAGTCATTTGACCTTTATAGCAATGCTTTTAGAAGAAAGAACAAGATGTTGGTGCACCAAATACCCTTTCATAAAAAGAAATAATGGAGGTCGCTTATTGACATGTTCCCCCCAAACATAGATTGTGCAGCAGTTTTAATTTCCCAGCCTCACTAATATATAACATATTACTAGATTCACAAAGAGCTCATCTTAATAACTTGAAAAAAGATGAAGAAATTGATTAAGATTTGCAGTCTTTTATAACATGTAACCTAAACAAACTCAGACATGGCAATGTTACAAAAGTATCTGTATGCACACAACTCATTTATTCATTTTGTTCCAGACTTATGATCTAATCAGTGTCCACAGAATCAGAGAATTTGAGAGTTGGAAGAGACCTTGGAAGCCATCTAGTCTAACCAATATGTGGAAGAAATTCAAGTAGAAAACATCCAACAAGTGATTATCCAGCCTCTGCTCAAAGAGCATCTATTGGGAACACATGGTATGGAAACTCTCTACCAATGCAGATCAACGACTTCTCAGCGACTATAGTCTTAATTTCCTGTTGATGTTGTTCACCTGTTCACTCGTTTCCAATTTTTCATGACCCCACGGAACGTAATGTCCATGGGATTTTCTTGGCAAGGATACTGGAGTGGTTTGCCATTTCCTTCTCCACTGGAGTAAGGTAAACAGAAGTTAAGTGACTTGCCCAGGGTCACACAGCTAGGCTTCACTTCTTCTTGACTCCAGGCCCAGCAATCTATCCACTAAGCCACCTACCTGTCTTCTTAATTTCCTAGGGAGCATAAAAGGTGACTTACCTATAGTCAGTCATACAGTGTCTGGAAGAGACTGGATATGAGCTGTAACTAACTCCGGTCTTCCTGACTCCAAGGACATCCCTCTATCTTATAGCCAGGCTACTTCTCAAGCACAAAGTATATATACATACATACATATGTGTATATATATATATATATATGCATATGTATATGGATATATACACACACGATATATATACACACATGGTACAGTTATCCCTTCCACATCACAACTTCCTTCATTGCAGTTTCAACATACAGCAGGTTGGCAGAAGAAATTAAATGGGAATTTTGTGAAAGTACAGACAGCAAAGCCCAGCAGACAAAAGAAAAAGTTTAGAAACTCAGAAATGCATAAAATATATATAGCATTATATAATATCAACCTAAATTTTACAATAAGGTACTGTAAACACCCTATAAAAGAAAAAGAAAAATTTCAGAATTCTCCGGTATGAAGGGAGGGGCAAAAAATTTTATGTTGATTTTCCAGATTGCAGGGGGGGGTGCTGCACCCCTAACCCTACAATGTGGAAGGGATAACTGCAGATAGTGTATTTATACTGCATGTATGTATGCATGTTTACATATATATGTATATATATATGGAGTGAGAATGTATGAAAGATCAATAATACCACAACTACCTTTAATTATGTTTTTTAACTATTGTACGAAGAAAGGAAGGTGTACATTGTTACACCATTTGACAATGAGGCATAATGAAAGAAGGAAAGGAAGAAAGGAAGGAAGGAAAAGAAACAGAGAGAGAGAGAGAGAGAGAGAGAGAGACAGAGAGAAAGACCTGCTTACATAGGAGGTTGAAAAACTAGGTCCTAGTTTTAAGTTCTACTGGTAGCTTTCTCTGTGACCTTGCGAATGATTCCTGGGCCTTTAGTTTTCTCATCTGGAGTGGATGAAAGCTAAGAGTTCTTTCAGCCCTTGAAGTCTATGATTCTAAGTGACTTAGGACCGTGGTATCTTAGAGTAAGTGACTTTAGATGCTGGGTATAAACCCTTCGTTTTACAGATGAAGAAACTGAGGCCCAAAGGGGGTAAAATGACTTCCCCGGGTCACAGAGATGGTAAGTGGCTGAGGTGTGAACCAAACCTGAGAGAGTCAAGTATGGCTCTCTATCCACTTTATCAAGTTTTTTCTCAGTGGACTCAGGACACACAGCTAGATACTGCTATGGCCAGAATCCAGGTCTCTTGATTCCCTGCGCCCTTTACATAACTATTAAAATAATTACATACACAATAAACACGTTTGAAAAACTAATAATAAATGCAGACTGACTTCAATTCCAGTTTTAGCAAGTATAACCCTATCTAAAATAAACTTTTCAATCCAAGAGAAGAAAAAGTTCTTACTACCTGAGGGAAATCTAAAAGCTGTAGTGTGTTTACAAAGGAACATGCTACTACCTTTCAAATAGTCTAAACACCCAATATTACGTTGATGTAACCTAGGGCCTTTTTGAACTTTGTCATGCTAGAAATCCACAGAAATAGCTTTCTAGGGAGCTGACAGAGGTGGAAAACTGTGGTTTCCCCATTAACAAGTAATTCACCTATTGAGCATCCTCATAAAAGAACCTAAAAAAAATAAGCCTTGAATGTTTGTTCAATTTAATGTAATAGATAATAAAATGAAATAATGTAAAAGCATTTTGCAAACCTTAGAGTGCTATATAACTGTCAGCTATTATTAATCATCTGGCTCCCACCTACCTTTCCAGTCTTCTTTCTTATCCTTTCCCTTCATTTGCTCTGTTCCAGTCAAACTTGCCTGCTAGCTGTTCCCTGGACGCAGCATTCCATCTCCAGCCTCTTGACCTTTCAGTCAAAGGTTCCCCACACCTGGGATGCCCTCCATCCTAACCTCCACCTCTTGCAATTCCACTTGTAAGACAGAGCTTAATAACGGATGACATTCATACAGCACTTTAAAGTTTGAAAACTGCTTTACATTTATTATCTCATTTTACCCTTACAACATCCTTGTGAGGAACAATATATGTGCTATTATTAGGCTCATCTGACAGAAGAAACTGAGGCTAAAAGACATTAAGTGACTTGTCAGGGTTACACAGCGAGTAAATATCTTTGGTGAGATTTGAATACAGGTCTTCCTCATTCCCAAGTCCAGCACTCTATCCATTATGCTGTCCTGCCTCTTAAATTTTTATAATGTTCATTATACACAAAACAACTGCCACATACCTACTAAGGAGCATGTTCAAGAAATAGAAATTTCTCTTTTATGCATCTGAACTCCTAAAGACAATTTATTTATAACTTTCCCTAGATATGATCTGCCTCTTCTTAGATCTTTAAAGATACCTTATCTGACTTCACGTAAGGACTTAAAATATTTCATTTTGCTTTATAGTTATTCATATGCATAAATTGTTTTCCTTGCTGGATTGCAAACATCCCCAAAGTAGGAACCACGTCTTATTCATGTTTGTATTCTCCCTTCCCTAGATCTTAACAAATATGTATGGAATTTAATATATTTAGGATTATTATGAAAATACAGTTGATTAAGATACAGGAATAAATTGAAGGAAGAAAACTATATCTACACAGTTATTATTTTGTTTACTCTGACATAAATACAGGCACTTGACATATAACAGCAGAAAACAGATCTGGTCAGCAACCCTAGGAAAGGAACCCCACAACCCCCACGATGGTGGGAGATCCCATTCCAGGAAACTAATCGAGCCAATTCCTTCCTGTGAGGTTTAAATAAAGTAGCCTCCAACACAAGAGGAAATGAAGAGGAATTAGGGAGGTCACTTCAGTTAAGATTCTTCGATGTCTTTTATTCCATTTAAAAATATTTATCTCATAGGTCCAGCTACGGGAAAATTTAGCAATAATTGGGACCTTATTCGAATAATTTTTCCCATTTCATTTAAATAGAAGAGGTACAACCCACACAATGTCAGACACGCATTGGGCCCCTGATGTTTATTTACTGATTGCCTATACACATCTGTGTTGGTAAGCAAAATGGGCACTTAGCACTTAGTTCAACATAGTGCCCTCGAAGAGTTTGGCCTTTGTTTCCTTTGAGTAATTCAGTGTATTTCATTGAGTCTTACTAAGTGCTAAGCCCCAGGCCCAAACCCCTATTAGGTGTGGAACCTATGTGGGTGTGGACTGGCAACTAAGGTGGGGCCCAAGGTGGGGCTAACTCAGGGGAGGGCCTAGTTTAAATGTCTGGGACAGCAGAGGCTCTTAGACCATGTGGGTTTAAGTCGCCTCTTTGTGATGATTCTAGGTCACGTGGGTAAGTCGCATGTGTGACTCACCCCTGACCCTGAAAAAGATATAAAACCAGGGGTTGGCTTTCTCTTCTTTGGAGCTCTCACCCACAGCAGTGGTGGCACGAGTGACTCTGGGCCAGCCCACGTTATGAGCTCCCGGGCTGAACCTAGATGTTGGTAACTATGAATTGTATTGGGTCTGTCTGCTTGTAATTTGTTTAGGGCTCTCACTTGTGATGGTGTGCCCATGCAGAGACTCGGGGCAGCTGTAGCTAAGGGCCCTCCAGCTTGTAACCCGGATGCTGGGACTTTGTTAAACTCTGGTAACTGTGTATTGGGATTTGAATCAGACAAGGTCTGTCTGTCGATGTTTGTAATTTGTTTGTATTTTGTTCTGAAGTTCAGGGTGCTGCTTTTTCCCTTGAACTAAGTGAATGATATTTGTATGCTGAACTAAAGTAAGCTTGCCAACCCCTTAACATAGCTTTTCTTAGTTAAGTAGATCAAAAGAACCTATGCTTTTGCAGCGTGCTGGTAGCATTCACCCCCACAACAGCTGCTAGCCGGATTGGTGAAACAACATCAATGGCAGTTAGGTAGCGTGCTGGACCTGGAGTCGGGAAGATTTGAGTTCAAATCCTTGCTTACTAGCTGTGTGACCCTGGGCGAGTCACTTAGCCCCATTTGCCTCAGTTTCCTCATCTGTAAAATGATCTGGAGAAGGAAATGGCAAACCATTCCAGTATCTCTGCCAAGAAAACCTCAGATGGGCCACCACTGAGTAACAGTAAATCCACGTCAATACCAGTCCTGACTCAAGAGCCCAAGCCGTTTTTCCTAAACCATGCTGTTTCGGAGGCAGCATGTCCGAGGGAATAGAGAGCTGACTTTGAAATCAGGAGAAGTTTGATTTCTGATCCACCTCTGACACATACTGACACATAGGACTCCAGGCAAGTCACAACCCCTGGGTGCCTTAGTCAGCTCTCTAATACTATCACTTGCAGAGAAGGTGTAGACAGGCTTAGGAAGAAGGAGATTCCTCCTCCAACAGTTTCCAGAAACAATGAAATCACAGGCCCAGTCTTTATCCCTATCCTATACACATAAACCATAAGCTTGGGTAGGTCCTCCCTTATCCCTACTCAAATTCCTTTCCACCTCCTCTATGGCTGTTCTGCCCCTGTACAGGTTTCCCTGGAACCTATTCCAGTCTTCTTTGAACAGCCTCTCCTGGCACCTGGATCACCTCCCAGCTGCACCTATGTTCCCACACTGATAGGACCTAAAAGGAAAAAGGTTTTCACACAGTCAAGTTACAAGGCATGCCTATTCTCCTTTTAGAAACAAATCATAAAAACCCAGACCAAATACTTGTAGAACTCATGTGATTTAGTCAGCAAGCATTTATTAACTGTTTCCTATGTGCTAGATACTGAGACAGTAAAAAGCCTGGCCTCTGCCCTTAGGGAGCTAAGAGCCAGCGGATTTAGTAACAGGACAATTATAGCACAAAATATTGCCCCACTTTGGTAGGACACAATTTTCAGAACCTCTCTTCTCTTCCCTTCTGAATAGGAATTTATAATAGAAATAATCATACTATACATCCAAGGCATTTATCACAATAGTACACACACACACACAATCACTTCCCATATTTATTTGTGCCTTCAGTGGTTAGTTTCGCAACACCATTTAGAAAGCAGTAACTCATGCAGGAAAATCTGGCTACGTTTCTTTTTTCTAAGTTAAAAAAAATTTGTTAATGAAAATTAGGAATGCTGCAAGGAGGGGAGGGGGAGATGAAGCAAAACAACTGTGATAATTTGGGGGAACGTTCAAAGATACCGGCAAGACTCTGGGAGGATAATTGTCTCATCAGCTTACAACCACACACTACAAATGGCTTTTTAAATGTTGCCATCTGGTGGAACTTGGGCTCACTGTTTCCTTATTTTCTGCCTTCCTATAAATGGGCCTTACAGGCATCAGTAGATAGAGGAATACTAATGTGTCAGTAAGAAAGAAATAAAGGTCAAGAACATTACCATGTCTATAAGACAAATCCCAAATTTAAAAAAGACCAACCTTTTATTTTTTTTTTAACTCAGTCTCTTATACAAGACAAGAAATCATCTTTCCCAAAACCCTTGTGCTCCTGTTTATCATTCCCAAATTTTACTCAGTCCTATTGGCCAGGCACTGTGCTAAGGGTTTAGAGAACAAGGACAAATATGAATCAGTCCCTGCCCTCAAGGAGCCTACTGCCCAATGCCAAACTGTAAATGGCTTGGAAAGACCCAATGGCTTTTGATGCTGCTAGATACATATAGTGAGAATAAGTGTGTGTAAGGTGGCACGGATCTGTTTTGATACAAGCAGGCCAGGATCCTGGCCATAAACACACTGTACTTGCGCTATGCTGATAAGCTTAGCCCGTAAACACCAGCATTGTGCTTGCTCTGTGCCAACACATCATTGTATAACCAGAGTTAATGTAAACTTATGAGCTTATGGTTGGCACATTGTCTTCTTTGTGTGTTAGTCTATAAATCAGACTAGCAACAGTCAGTGAACACGGAATCCTGGGGATGCTGTAGGGGCAAATGGATGCCCCCACCCCATCTTGCTCGCCGTCGCCAGATGTAAGAGAAAAGGCAGATGCTTCCTCATCTCTTCTTGCCCTGCCGCCATCGAGAATAAAGTAACATGACCTCCTTATCTGTGGTCTCCACTGTTGTTCAAAGTCTGCCTGGATCCAATGAACCTGCAGGGAGCTGAGGAGCTCCTCCTGGCTAACAGTAACTGAAGAATATCCTTAATTGAAAAGTAACGACTTTCCATGTAAGAACTGAATTTTTAAAAGTTATAGTCATTATCTTCATGTTAAAAAAACTGATAGTAACAGTATGAATGATAGGGTCAGTGGTGTGCTGGAGTCAGCTGGGACTGGGCTTTAAGAATCAATTGTTAAATTTTCAGTGTGAGCATTTACACCTTGGAAATAAGCAAACACTACAAACTGGAGCTTGATGTACTGTTTTATGGATTGCCTAATTACAAAAATAGCTAACATTTGTATAGTGTTTACTATGTATGCCAGGCAGTGTGCTAACACTTGATCCTGTGAGATGTGTAGTATAAGTATTATTCTTATTTAATAAACATTTTTAAAATGATTAATAAAAATAACAGGTAACATTCTTATAACACTTACTACATACCAGGTACCGTGCTAAGCATTTTACAATTATCATCTCATTTGATTTTGTGAAATATGCTGTTTAAATATTATCCTTACTTAATAAATTTTTTTTTAAAATAGCTAACATTTATATTGTATTTATTATGTGTCAGGCACTGTTCTAAGACAATATCTGTGGCAGGTAGGTGCTATTATTATCCCTATTTTATAGATAAAGAAACTGAGGCAGACAGAGATTAACTTGACTTGCCCAGACTGACACACCTAGTTAGTGTCTGGGGTCGGATCTGAACTCAGGTCTTCCTGCCTGCAGGCCTGGTGCCCTATGTGCTCTATTAAGAAAGTGATGGAGGAAATATTAATAATGCAGATTAAACTTACAAGTGTATCATGTGTGCATTGTTTTAGAATGAACTGATTGTTAAAATATACTAGTGCATCCCTGGATAAGGGATAGTATGTATGTGGACCTTACCTTAAGCATCCAGGCTTGTTCCTGGTTGTTGAGATGAAGTACTCCCCTAAGGAATATGGCACTAGAATAAAAACAGAGATAGAGGGAGAGAAAACAAGAGAATCTACAGTTTAGTACCGTAAGTACATGGGGGAAAACAAAGTCATGTTACGGCGGACAGAGTGTTAGCAGTGATGAAAAAGGTAACAGGAGAAGCACATCACAATACCTGGATTCAGTTGCTAATACAATAACCCAGTGTTTAATTAATACTCACAACTGGATGGGCCTTTAGGAGTTAATACATTCTTAGATATTTGTCAAATGTAATCTAGCTTTCTTTTGCTCCTAATGGACTTAATTTGTATTTTTATCTCCTCTCTTAATGAGACCTCTGTTATACTACTAGCTGTGTTTCTCCAGAGATTATAAAAAAGAAGGCAAGTACTTCCAATATGATCTCAAACACCTAATCTAAAACTAGAAAAAAAATCTCATTCTGTTTTCCAGTGACACTATGAATGCTGACCCCAATGTCTTAGTCAAATTTCAACTTCACCGTATCAATCAGAACAGTATTTTTCCAGGCCAAACTATACCATAGAATGATAAACTATATAAATTTTGAATTAACTAACCAATAAGCATTTATTAAGCACTGTGCTGGTATCAAGGACACAAAAACAAAAGTGAAGCAATCTATGCCCCTAAGGAACTTATATAAAGAACGGGCAGGTAACATGTACATATATAGGAATACACAAAATAAACTGCCAAATAAATACAAGTTTTAGGTTAAAGGCACTGGAACCTGAGGAATCAGGAAAAGCTTCACACAGAAAGAGATGATTTAGCTGGGTCTTAATGGAAACTAGGGTTTAAGTGAAGAGGGAAGGAAGGAATTTCAAATATGAGATACAGCCAGGACAAAACCTGTGGATAAGCAAAAGGCCAGTGTGGCCACACAGCAATGTGTGAGAAAGGAAGCAATGTTTCCTCAGTCAAAAAAAGCTAAATTAGAACCAGGTTGTGAAGACCTTAAAACGCCAAACAGAGAAATTTATATTCGTTCAGTGAGGTAATTGATATAATGGATAAAATGCTGGACAAAGAATCAGGAAAAATCCAAATTTGCATCCTACCTCCAGTCCCTTAATATTTAGCTGCCTGATCTGAAGGGAGGGCAAGCCACTTAACCTCTCTCTAAGCCTCAGCTGCCTCATATTCAAAAAAGGGGTAATAATAAAACTATCTCACAGGGGATTGTTCTGTAGGTAAAATGAGCTAATTTGTCAAGTCCTTTGCAAACCCTGAAGCACTATGTAAATGTATTTGTTATTGTTAATAATAAAAAGCCACTGGAGTTGATTTAGTGGGAGAATGACCAGGTCAGACCTGTGCTTTAGGAAAATCACTCTGGCAGCAGAGTACAGGATAGCGTGGAGTGGAGAGAGATTGAGGCAGAGAGATCAGTAGGACCGCTCCTCCCTCCAATGCTTCAGAGCATCTCCAGCATCCTCAGAGAAAGAAAGAGTATATTGAGGGAGGAACAGGATGCTGAGAAATTGATCATAGGACACAGAGCTAGCAGGGCCCCTAGCGGCCATCTAGTAGTTCAGACCCCTCATTTTTACAGACAAGGAAAATGAGGTTCACAGAGGGTTACATGATTTGCCTATAAAGGCAGTAAATAGCAGAGGTAGGATTTGAACCTATGTCCCAATACTTTTTTCCACTATTCTATAAAGTTTCATGGGAAAAGAGTCAGTTTAAGTTTGTAGATTTTACTACCTAAGGTTAACTTCCTAAAAGTTTTGCTGATCAGGGTCAATCAACTCTTCCTTCCAAACATCCTGATATTTATATGTCATTGAGAAATATTGAACAAAATTAAAAATACAATAAAACATATATAATATTACATTTCAAAACTAAATCAATAAGCAGTCTGCAGGGATCCTTATGTATAGATTAAAGACTCCTGTTTCTATTTGAATTTGACCCCACTGATATACAAGACATGTGGTTGCCATTCAGGTCATCCTCTCTACTTCCTCCCTACCAGAAAATTAGACTCTACCTCTGGAATCACCCTGGGCCTTGATATGCTGTTTTGGGCTCGGGCTCCACAGCCATCTCTATGACATATTACTGTGCTCACAACCATCTTTCAGCTCCCCTTTATGTGTGTTGCCCTTCTTGAGGTCAGAGACTGCTTTGCCTATTTGTATCTCTAGAGTTTAGCACACTGTCTGAAATAAAACATTTATTAAAGGTTCTGTGCCTATGTATCTGTCCATTGATAGTGCATGGAACATGAATGAAGAACAAGCAAAAGAGACTGAGAAGGAGTCACATGGGTAGGAAAAGAAATGAGAAAATAATGTCGCGAAAATCCAAAGGTGAATCCAAGAGGTTGGGGTAGTCGATAATGTCAGATGCCAATGAGACATCAATAAGGATACAGATCGAGGCCTATTATATTGGCAACTAAAAGATAACTGGTGACCTTGGAGACAGTAGTGTCCATTGTGATAAGATTGGAAGCCAGATTGCAATGGGTTAAGAAGAACATAAAAGAAGAGGAAATGGATGTCCTGAGTGTCAAGGGCTTTATCAAGGAATTTGGCTGAGAGAGGGAAGAGAGATAGAGGATGACTTGGACAGACTTGGACCCAAGCTTTGCTTATCCCTTGCTGCTGACCAATGGGCAGTATGACTAGAAAGAGAGTCTCTGGAAGAGGGGCAGCTGACCAGAATGAAATATCTACATCAGTCTTCAAGTTTTCCTTTTCAAATTTTCTCTTTCTTTATAAAGGGGAAATCACAGTGTGACTTGTCCTCAAATCTCCCTACAGACAAATCTGAAAAGATTATAGAGTACTGATAAAATGTGAAAAACATTTTATTTATTTTTTCTATGTATTGTGTAGGAAGGTACTAAAGATAATGGTGGAGAGGAGTAAAGAAGAGATCTTCATCTGTCATGTTTCTTTGAAGGAACTCAAAGTACATTTCCTCAAAAAAATAAACAAACAGGACAGAGAGAGGTTATATGACTTGCTCGAAATCATATAGAGAATCATCAGTAACGCTCATAGCTCAAGTATGCTGACTACAACTCAATATATCCTCCACGCTATTTTCCTTCATATCAGGTAGCACCCACAGAATCCCAGGATTTGGTCTTGGAAGAGACATCAGATATCATCTATTCCAGGTGTTTCTGAACCTTTTTGGTGTCAGGGAAACTTTTTGGCCATCTGGTAAAGTCTGTAAGACCTCTTTCTCAGAATAATGTTTTTAAATACATAAAACATATAGGAATACAAAGGAAACTAATTATATTAAAATAAAGTTACCAATTTTTTTAAATACAGGTTAAGATCCCCTGATTTAGACTAATATGAATCTGAAAATTCAATTAAATTGAAGAAATATTTTTTAAGCCCTTATTATGTGCCAGACATGGTGCTTGGGATACAAAAACAAAATCACTCCCGGCCCTCAAGTGACTTATATTCTGTTGGTGGGGAGAAAATATGTAGGGAGAAGATGTGTACATAAAAAATTAAATACAAATTATAATACAAAGTAATTCCCAGGATTTGGAGGGAAGCTACAGGTCAGGAGATATTTATGCTCTTCACAGTACCAAAGATAATACAGAAGGTAAACAGAAGGGTAGATGGTGAGCTGGTCTCTGGTCCTGCCTCACGGTAAAAGCAGTAGGTAGAGTCCTGGGGCATGGTTGGTTATACAGGGTGTCCCTAAAGTCTGGACACATAGGAAATCTCATTAACATCTCATTAACTGTTTCACTGAAGACTCTGTGTTGTTCAGCAATTTCTTTTTCTGGGGTATGCTAATGGAGAAGGTGTACTCAATGAAAATCACAGATGCAACACACTTGACTGAACATATAAAAGAACTAATGTGCTAAAATTGATGGCAATGTGGAGTTATTACATCGAGTTCACATGAATCACATGAATCTTGCAAAGCGCATCATCAACCTTTGCATCACAAATGGAAATCATATTGAAGATATTATTTGTTAATATTCTAATTAAATAAAATGTTGAAAATTTCATTCATTTCATTTCTCAAAAATATGCATTTTTGCCTATGTGTCCAGCCTTTAGGAACACCCTGTAGATAGAGGGGTGAGGCCTATTTGAGCTACTCACCCTCCAATATTGATATTCAGCTTGGTAGTTTCTGTCCCAACGCTCACTTCTGATTTGGGGTCTATTTTCTCAGTCAGGAGAGGCCAATCTACTCATCTTTGCAGTGGGCCTCCTGCAGAGCTGACCTGACTGAATTATTCAGCTTTGTCTTGATTATATATATAAAAAATAACCTTTATTCTATCTGTAATTCCTCACATTCTTCTTTGCCTATAATCTTAACATTTTCTTAAGTTTTATTTGTTGCCTTTTGATTTTACATAACCATTTCCACTTAAGCCCAAGTCATCCCTCTCCCCTCACTGAACACACAAAAAGAAAAATATGTGTAAGGTGCTGCCCTTTTTGTGTGGGCATTTTGGTTGCTGAAAGAGACAAACAAATAGCAATTGTGTAAAGAACACCAATAAAATAAGGATGGGGGCGGGGAACAGCCTCTAAGGAAAAAATGTTGGAGAGACTTAGATTCCTCTGAGGACTAGAGAAAACAGCACTTCCTATCTATGTACTGAGAGGACCTTTTTAAAGACAGAGCACTGAGTTAAAGACAGTTGCAGTGTATTATAGTCCACTAGCCCAATTAAATATCACTGTTTCCAGAATTTTAAAGATTATATGAGATAAAACTATTATTAATAATAATAACAATAAGCTAGCATTTACATAACACTTTTAAGGTTTATTTATAAAGTGCTGCATATATGCTATCTCATTCGATCCCCACAACAACAAATGATAAATCTGAGGATGAGAGAGGCTAAGTGATTTGCCTAGGGTCACAAAGTCATTAGGTGTTTGAGGTGGAATTTGAACTCAGGATTTCCTGATCCCAAGTCTAGTCAAATAAATTTTGGGGGACTACAGAAAGATTGTATATAAGGACAGCTGGGGTCATGCCTAACAGAAAGGTAGAATTTTTGAATTTCCTATCTTAAGTTGGAGAAGGGCCACATGGATACGGAAGCCTGATGTGTAGCATCAGAAGTCAGGAAGTGATAAGTAAGAAAGAGACAACTAGGTAAACATACATGAAGGAAAGGAATCTGAGTGCAAAAGGCATGAAAGATACAAGAGGTAATGTGAATAGCTGCTTCCAGTAGACTACAGAAACTCATCAAAGGTGAGGTTTTGCTGAGAGCAGTGTTAATTGTGAGATACGCATGCTTTGCTGAGCTGACTATCTACAGAAACGTAGGATGGCCTTCTAGAGTCATCTGCAGTCTGACGGAATAGAAATTTCTCATTATTTTCTTTGCATCACTTTTTAACAGTTTGAGAGGAAGAAACAGAACAGGGGAAAATAGGCTTTATATATCTGAAGGGATATGGCTTTTCTAAGAGCTGAATGTTGGCAACATTGCTATCTAAAGAAAGGCTACATGGCTCTGTCACTAGTTACAGCTTGAAAAGAAGCTCCTAAAAGACCCACAGCAGATCTGAGGAGATGGTCAGTTCTCTAGCTATGGGAACTGTCATAAAGAGCATAACACTTTCACAGCCCCCTGCCAAGAATGGCTTTGTGGGGGTAGGAAGGGAAGAAAATTTAACATTTATTTAAGCAGATGTTGAAAACTAAAAATAAATAAATTTATTATATAAAAAAAGAATGGCTTTGTGTTAAAATAGCTTGTCACTGCTTACCCAAGTTGAAAGCAGTAGAGAAGTAGCTTTGTTCCAGAAAAGAATGGTGAGGGAAAGGGGAATACATATCAGAGAAGCAATTTTGTCCAGCAGATGGTGTGTGGTGCATACTATTCTCTAAAGAGACCTTATACGCTAAGGCATGCCATTCAGAGTTGTGAGCTGCCCTGGGCACATTCCTGCTAGGTTTCTCTGTGTGCCCTCTCTCCTTAGGTTTATGCTGGTAGAAGAGTGTGACCCAGGTTTTGGATTGTTAAGACTATATTTATTCATGCTCTTATTGTCTACTGAATAAATAACATGATTATTCTTACTCTTACATTATTGTTTAGTATTTCATGTTTAAGAGTCAATGGTGTCATAGGTTGATTTCTGCAATCAATGTAGTCACTGATGGATTTCTATAAATGGGAAGCATACCAATGGGGGCTCAGGAGCTGCAATGATGAGTAGTAGGAGCTGCTGGCATGAAAGCAGGTCAGAGAGTGACTCATTCCAGAGACAGAAATGAAATATAGTTCCTGTCATATGCCATACCTGTGGCTACACTGCTTATATAGGTGGGTTGGTATCACATCCAGATTGTATATTTAAACAAAGCCAACCAATACATCAACCATGTCTAACAATACTGTATTTCATATTGATAGTCCCTACCTCTCTCCTGAAAGGAAGAAAAAGTGTTAAGTCTTAAGGAAGAATGTTGTTTATTTCAATTCGTTGAGTTCAACTGCTTCTTAGTGTTAAGTTACACTATTGTATATGTTGTCCTCTTGGATGTACCTTTTTCACTGCACCATTTCATACACGTCTTTGCATGTCTCTCATCCATCTTATTTTTAGACAGTTTGCAATTAGTCATGTTTTACAGGAAGAGAGAAAACAACCACAACTAGTCCCATGTGTGTAGAGCTTTAATGTTTGCAAATCACTTTCTTCACAACAACCCTGTGACATAGGTAGTCCAAAGGGGAAATTTAATCCATGAGGAGACGTAAAAAGGAAAATTAACTTGCATCTCATAGCTAAAAATTATTTGACATAGGATTTGAACTCAGGTCTCTTGACTCCAAGACCAATTTCTAACCACAATACCATACATAAAAAACTATTCTGACATTAGTAAAACAAAACAAAAAAAACCCCCAAAACCAAACTTTCCCCCATTAGTGTCAATCATCACCCCAAATCCTTTTTTTTAAAAAAAAGAATTGTCACCAATTTGAAAAAACGAATTTCAGTATTTTAGATGGAAATAGCACTGCAATTTGGAGTCAGTAGGAGTCAGTTCACATTGTAGCCCCTTCACTTACTAGTTGTGTGATAAGAAGATACCATACTCCTTGGTTAAGTCACCTATCTACTTTAAGACTCAGTTCTCCAAAGTTTGAATTAGGTGACATAAGGTCCCTTGAACTCTAAATCCGATAATTCTTACCTCTAGATTCTAACAGAAGTTCAAATATGCAAAGAATTGCTCAAAAGGTAGGAAAAAGGATAGTGGCCATGCTGGTTAGTCTATAAATTGGATAATCAGCCCTTAGGAAATTGAGAGTTGCCAACATACAATTTGCCTTTCCTTCTCTCTGAAAATATCCCACAGCTCTACTTTTCCAGCAGCTGGAAGGAGGGCCTCCCATGCCAGACTCTTGCTTCTATATGGAAATTAGGTGATGGAAGCTATCGCCACATCTCACTGTATGAAAAAATCCAGAGTTCCTAGGAAACGCTTGTTCCATGGTGGAAGTTACTTTCTTCTCTCCAGTTTCTGGAGTTGTCTCCACTGGGACTTCAATCCTTGTTGCCTTGAAAAATATATTAATTTGCTTGGGGGTTGGAAATCCCTGGGGTCAACTGATGCAATCCTTGCAGGAAAATGCAACATAAATCACACTGATCTTTGCGTACACAGGGCAAATGTCTATTGCCCTAAGGACGTTGAAGTCTTTTTGTAATTGAACCAGTGTTAAAAATATCAACACCACATGCCTTTTAAAGCAGGTATAATGATATTCCTTTCATTAGAGGGCTGCTATAAAAAAGTCCCTCTAAAGACAGGAGTTCAATAATAACAGGTGAAATTGAATGATATTACACCATAAAGTGTTTAATAACCATTATTGTTAATTATGCTCTTTTAATGAAAATCTTTGCTTTGGCACAGATGAGGCATATTCTCATTACAGAAAATATCTTGCTTTATTCTGCCATTAAAACTCTCCCCACCCCCAACAAATGGTGATTATGGAACTGTTGGGGAAGAGACAGCATGAGTTTAATGGATTAGAAGGAAGGAAACCAAGTTTCTAATCATTATTGAGCTGTGTGACCTTGGGTAGTCATATTTCTCTGAATTTAATTTCTTTTATCGCTAGCTGAGAGGTAAATGAGAGGATCAGACTAGATGTATCTGAGGTCATTTTATCCTGAAAATCTATAAACCTATTTCTATGATTACTCACATGCTCCTCATAGCAGCCAGACCAATTCTAGAATTCCTACAATCTAATACCATTTCATAAAGGGAAAGTGACACAGCGGATGCCTATATTCATTCTTAAGTATTCTTGACCTCCTGTTTCATCATCAGCCCAGGCATGTAGACAACTCAGATTTTAGAGAGGAAGCTGTGGTGTAACAGAAAGAGCATTGTACCTGAAATTAGGAGATCTGGATTTGATTATTAGTTCTGACACATCCTAGAATCATAGATTTGGGGCTGAAGGAACCTTAAAGATTCTCCAATCCAATTTCCTCATTTTAAAGATAAGGAAACTGAAACTCAATGGAGGTAAAGTGACTTTGCCTAAGGTCAAATAGGTAATAACAAATAGGAGGGTCAGACTATGACCTCAAATCGTCTAGCTCAAAATCCAATATGAGACCCTGGGAAAGTCCTTAAAGTCTCAGGACCTCAGTTTCTTTACCTGTAAATGAACAAAATGAAAGCTTATTCTACAAGCCTTTATTCCCATGATCACAGATTTATAACTGGAAGAGGTCTCAAAGGTCAAATAGTCCTACCTCCTTATTTTAAAATCGGGAAATTGAAAGCAAGAAAAGTGAAATAACTTGACCAAGGTCACACAGTGGTAGGGAGTAGAGCCAGTATTCACACCCAGATTTCCTGACTCCTAATGAAGCATTTCCCCCAACTGTCTCCTCACAGAGTTGTAGTGGAGAAAAAAAATGCTTGGTAAATCTTAAAGTGTTCATGAATCATTACTATTTGAAGGAAGTTCAATTCAGTTGGACGAACACTTGCTACGTACCCACTCAATGTTCAGGGAATGAGGGATGCAAGGAAGAAAACAGTTTCTGCCCTAAAGGAGACTGCCGTCTAAAAGAGAGTCATTAACTAAGTACCAAAATAATCAAGCTGCAAAGGAGAATGAAATCTGGGCACAAAGGAGGGGCCTAGACATTACTCTCTCTTGCTCACTTTGCCAAACTGGTCTGTCTTGCACAAACTATTTCTCAGGCCTGGAAGGCATTCCCCCCTCATTTGTCTCTTAAAATCCTCTGGCTGTTTCCAAAGCATCATTCCTGCGTTGCCTACTACAGGAGGCTTTCCATTGTCTCCTTAAGAGTTAGTTTTCCCTCTCTGAACTCTGGAAATGCCTATTTATTTTTACTAATTTTTTATCCATTAATCATTCGTCTATTAATTTTTATAATTTAACATGTAATTTCCTCAGTATGTAAGGTACCCCCTCTTTCGATACACATTAATTTATAGGCTAAAGAGTGTCATCTGGAAGCAAGGAAAGAGTAAGTGACCTTGGTAGAGTCACATAGTCATGATACGTCAGAGGTGGGTCTTGAACCCAGGCCCTCTTGACTCTGAGATCAGCTCTCTATCCATTTTGCCATATTGCCTCTTATCTTGTACACACTTATCTATCCTGCTGTAGACCCACATCATCAACTACAACTGGCTTTTGCCTATAGGTATCACAAATTCACTTCTAAAACAGACCCTACTGTTCCCTCTCCCCCACTCACACATCTTATGAACTTCCTTATTTTTGTAGCGGGTACCCCTGGCCATCCCTCCAGTCACAGAGGTTTGTGTTCTCTGAGTCAGTGGCGTCAAGCTGAAATAGAATCAGACTCTTGCTGGCCTGGTCTCATACTGACTTAGAAAATCACAAATCAGCATTATCTAGATTGTACTGCATTTTTATTTATTGTGTTAAACATTTCCCAGTTACATTTTTCTCTGGTTTGTGCTGCAGGCACTCTGGAGTTTTGCTGGGCCTCAGGACGAGGAAGTTTGACACCTCCACCATAATGCATCCTCAACTCTTTTCTTCATTCCGGAGCCTAATCAGCTGGAAAGTTTTGTCAATTCTACATCTATAATGTCTTGCTCCCATTCTCTTTTCTTCACTCAAACAGCCACAACCCTTGTTGAGGCTCTCATCAACTCACTCCTGAATTATGGTGATATCCTTTGAAATACATCCTTTGTACAGATGTCAAAGTCTCAAGTTCAGGGAACTTCAGAGGCTCCCTGTTACCCTACTGCAGGAGATAACAGAAGGTTGGCTTATTGTTACTACTGTTTTTTAACATATAAACTTCTCTACAATCTGACGTCATCCTTTATTTAGTGACTGACTGATCTCATGGTATTTCCCCCATGTACTCCAGCCAAGCTACCTTACTTGCTAGTCCTGTGCATGACACCGTAGCCCATCCCTATCCAGCTGCTTTCGTGAAGACTTGGTGTGTTGAGTGGTTATCTGTACACCTGAATGCACATCTTACCTAAAGTTCTCCAGATTTCCAAGGTTTTTGACCAGAGAAGGAACTTCTTTCTCCTGAGAAGTCATGTGGCAAGACAGAGAAAGAAAGTATAAGCCTTTGCCTCTTCCATCAACCTAGGGAAAAACTAGGGAACTGGGTGCTATCTTGGTGACAGAAAGTGCAACAAGGCACACAGAGCTGAGATTCTGAGGTGTGGCAGAACAAGAAGTGAGGGGAGAGGAAAGTAGATTATGGTTGATGAGACTATCAAAATGGAATCCACAGCATTTATAACCAACCCTCTGTGTGCCCCCTTTGCCAGCCCACTTCACTTAACATTTCCTCTCTGACAAGTGGGATATGGGTGGCGAAGAGGCTTCCCCAATCCCACTGCATGTTCTATCTAGAAGTTGCAATATCCTGCAAATGCTTACTTGTATTTCTATGTTACTTCAAGCTACAATTGAAGAATATGACTATCTACAGAGATAATCTGTACATGCCCATAAGTGTGCTGTGTGGGAACAAAAGAGGGTAAGTTAACTCAAAAAAGGAAAAGAGATTTTCCTCAGCTCAGCTGGGGAAAAGGGCAGAGGAAGAATAATAAAGAACTTCTACAATCTTATAAATCTTTAAGATATCTATACCTAGTAGACAGAGAGATGATCCAGCAGCAGTGAGATAGAAGTTGGTGTCTTCAGTTGATTATGGAACATACAAAATCCAACCAATGTTCCACCTCATTACATGTTGGAGGCCACCTGGCTGTGTTACACCTGTACTCTGCCTTTGCCAGAATTCACCTGGAGTATGTTCAGTTCAAGGCTTAAGCAGGACATTGATAAACTGGAGAGTCCAGATGAGGGCAGCCAAGATGTGAAGAGCTTTATGACATATGAGCATCACTTGGCCATGTTTAGCCTAAAGAAGACTCAGGAGGAAATAAAAGCTATGTTCAAGTGTTTGAAGAGTTGTGTTTTAGACCGTGGATTAGATTTGCTCTTGTTGGCTTTAGGAGAGCAGAACCAGTCGCAAATAATAATAATAACAAAATTAATAGGGAGAATTTACATAGCATCTACTATGTGTCAGGCACTGCGCTAAGGGCTTTACAAATACTATCTCATTTGATCTTTATAACAATCCTCAGAGGTACATGCTATGCTACAAATGTGAGAAAAAACTTCCTAACAAAGAGCTGTCCCCAAGTGGAACAGGTTGCCTGGAGGGATGGTAGGTTCTACCTTTTTGGATGGACAACGTCAAGCAGAGGACGGATGATCATTTGTAGAGGACGCTATAGTAGGGTTTCCTTTACGTATTGGTTAGACATCACATATAGCTACCATAGTTCCTTCTAACTTGCCAATTCTGTGATCTTCTGTGAGCTCCATACTTTTGCAGAGGCTATATATACTCTCTGCCTGGATTACTCTTCCTTCTCACCTCTTATTCGATCATTTCAGTCATACCCGACTCTTCATGACCCCATTTGGGGTTTTGTTGGTAAAGATAACTAGAGCAGTTTGCCATTTCTTTCTCCAGTTCATTTTACAGATGAGGAAACTGAGACAAACAGGGTTAAGTGATTTGCCCAAGGTCACACAGCTAGTAAGTATCTGAGGCTAGATTTGAACTCAGTTCCACTTTACTCCAGGGCCAGTGCTTTATCCACTGCACCACCTAGCTGCCTCTGAATTCAAGTGGTCTTGACTCCAACCCCGGCATTCAATCCACTCTATGACCTAGATTCCCCTTTAGTATTCCTAGCTTCTACATGGCTCAGCTTAAGTGACACCTCCTTCACAGGACCCTTCATGATCACCCTTAGTGCCTAAAGCCTTGAATATCTTTGTACTTTCTGAGTAAAATACCCTATTATAGCAATTAGCTAATTTTAAGCCTAGGGGAAATATAATGAGGCCTCAGATACACATGGTCCCTTCCTCTGCCACTTTAGGGAATTTATATCAGTGAAAAGTGAGGAGTACAATCGCAATGGCTAAGCCCACATTTTAGGAAAATTCTTGACATTTTGGCAAAGATTTGGCTTTTTATCTTATACAGTGACATTTATATCTAACTAACCCCTGGCCTCTCAGCAATTGAGGCAAAATTTAGGTTAGGTTACCAGAAAGCAAGGAGAATATATTACAATGTTTGTTAAAAGGCACCAGGAAGGGAACTTAGGAAAAGAACCGACATGTCCTTGGAACTTCCATAAGTTCTTGAGGAGGTAGGTACAGCTGGTGACATCGGCCTGAGTTTTCTGCTTTGAGATGTCTATAGGGCTTCAGCTTTCCCTTCTCTGACATAATAGCTACTTCCTTTTTCTCCTTTTGTCAGTTGCTTCTGTGCCACCAATTCTTTCTGGCTCAGCTCTTAATATTACTACTTATTCCTCTCTGTTGCCAGACCCTCAAAATCTTTCCTGGTTTAGACCTTGCTATTAGTTTTATATTAGCTCCTGAGGGCATGACCAAGTCCCTCATCCAACTGGAAGAGATTTCCCGTTACACCTACTTAAAATGTCTTTGATTGACTCAAGAAGTAGTTCTGGACTATTTCATACCTAGTTCTAATCGATTCAATCAAACTGTGAAAGATTTAGCTACTCTGATCAAGACAATGACCCAAGACAATAACAAAGACCCATGATGAAAAATGCTATCCATCTCCAGAGACAGAACTAATGAACTCTCAGTGCAGATACATGCTAGGCTACAAACAGACCCTGAAAATGATCCGACACAGCAAAGCCAAATTGGTTATCTTAGCCAACAACCGCCCAGCCTTGAGGAAATCAGAGACTGAATATTACGCTACGTTGGCCAAAACTGGCGTACATCACTACCGTGGCAATAACAACTGAATTGGGTACAGAGTGTGGAAAGTGTTACAGAGTATGTACCCTGGCTATCATTGAACCAGGTGATTCTGATATCATTAGAAGCATGACAGAACTGACCAGTGAGAAGTAAACTGTACAAAAGTATACTTTAATAAACAGGCCAAAACTTGTTTAAAAAAAAGGTCTAAATTTAAATCCTGGATTGTGATATGACCTTGGGCAAATCACTTTCCCTCTGAGCCTCAGTTTCAGTAACTAAGATGAGAGGGCTGCACTAAAAGTGAACCTCTGAGGTCCTTCCCAGGTCCTAGGATCCTATGGAATGCTGCCTCTGGTCTCCCTTCCTGTGCAAGAGACTGTCTTCCTTTCCAAAATGTTATTGAATTTCAAATGGCTAGAGGAGAGAGAACAAAAGAAATACCTCTAAAATCAGAAGTGAGTTTCAAGTAATGGATTACCACAGCCTTCACTTTCAAGTCTGATATCCCACTCTTAAGCTCCATACTTACAGTTGATGGGACTTCTACATTTTCTGCATCTTATTTAAATAAACTAGGACAAAGTTCCTCCTTGGAAGTTACCCAGAGACCTGCAAATGTCAGCCCACACTTTTCAACCTAGCCCAGAGGTTAATGAATAAAGAAACAGCCAAATTTCCAAAGTACACAGAAGAGTTTACTTTGTTCTTTCAGAGCAGATTACTTGTACTTTCACTTCTGGATTATCAGAGACTACTCACCAATAATGAATTAACTTGTTGCCACCTTTAAGGTTTTGCTTTTGTGTGTGTTTTTACTATTATTATTTTTTAAACAACAACAAAAAGTGTCTTTCACATGAAAATTAAGACCTAGACCTAGTCAAGAGAATTGGGAGAACAAAATGTGGGTAAAAAAGGTGTTTACCTCCATGAATGGGGCAAAGTGATTAACTTCTCTGATCCTCAGTTTCCTCATTTGTAAAACAAGGGTGTTGGACTATCTATCTGAACAAGTTCTCTTAAGTTATGATCCTATCGATTTTTGTCCCTCCCTGGAATAAATCCAGGAGTTAAATGACCATTTTTCCAGCTGAGACAGCAGCCAGAGGAGCTCACTCTTTTGAGAGGGAGGAGAGCTCATCTTTTTTTTTCAGTTTTCCCATTCTCTCTAGCTCTAAGATTATTTCTTTGGCAGACCTGCCTCACAGGTACATCATATTAAAACTGGCTCTAAATTACTTCGACTTGCATAGAACAAAGATGTCACTAAAAGTACATATGAGTGGTTATTAATACTAGAGCACCTTTTTTTCCTCTGCTTATTTATGGCAGGTATAACTTTGGATCAACACAGGGTTAAAGCTTTCTTCTCACAAAGGGGGCAGTTAGTGCTTCTACAGCTGCTCCCTGCTCTTTCCAGGAAGAAAACACAGCTGGGATGCAAACCCAGGTTTTCCTCTTGGGAGTTCCCTAAACAAGCTATCTTTGGTACTAACGAGGCTGCTATAACCTATATTTTACACTCTCTGGTTATCTTACAATATTGATTCACTTTAATATTGCACTATATCCTTCAGCTTGTAAGCTGTGAAGTGTGTGTGGGGTGGGATGGAGGTGGATGGGGAAGGGCGCTGTCCTTTCCCATTAAACAGCCTTACTCCAAAGTATGCTGTGCTCCAATAAGCATTGCTTCAATTAGTGATCTCTGAGCTGAATCGATGTACTGTAGCCCTCCCCCAGTGGCAGCAGTAAAAGGGTGATAATATCTGCAAAACCCAGCTACCATCCCAGATGAGAACCATTACTGTGAGGATGCCTTGACAGCCTACAGCAGAGTGACAGAATTGTGGTATATTTTTAAACAGAAAGATAGTTAATTTTGCTGAAACTTTCCTTCAAAAAGATGTACTACCTTAATTTTGAAATTGTAAACAAGCTAAAATTTATTATATAGCATTAAGTTTAGTTTTGTTTTTAGGGGAGGGGAGTAATCAGGGGTAAGTGACTTGCCCAGGGTCACACAGCCACTAAGTGTCTAAAGCTGTATTTACACTCAGATTCTCCTGACTCCAGGACCAGTGCTCTATCCACTGCCCCATCTAGCTGCCCCTATAGCATTAAGTTTTTTTTTTAAAGTATTTTACATCTATCTCTTTACAGCTGTCTGAGGTGGGGTCACTGAGAAGTTCAATTACTCGCCTAGGGTCACATAGCTAGTAAATCTCTAAGGCAGGATTTGAATCCAGATCTCGCTTACTCTACATAACACAATCTAACTGCTCTATGCTATGATGCTGATGCTGTCTCTCTAGTCAGAAATTTTTTGCCAAATTGTAGGTAGGTCATCAATGGGAGTTTAAGTAGTATATGTTATGGGCCATATGAGTATTGCTAACTGCTTTTGAGTCTTATACAACAATAAATACACGTGTGTGTATGTGTGTTGATGTTGAGTCACTCGTCTTCGTGATCCCACTTGGGGTTTTCTTGGCAAAAATACTGGAGTGGTTTGCCATTTTCTTCTCCAGCTCATTTTACAGATGAAGAACTGAGGCAAACAGGGTTATGTGACTTGTCCAGGGTCACTGTATCCCAGGCTGGATCTGGACTCAGGAAGAAAAGTCTTTCTGACTCCAGGCTCGGCACTCTATCCACTGATGGGACATACAGACATAAATATACACACATATGTATGTATGTATATTTATAAATGTATGTGTATGAATATATGTTTCCGAGCATATGGCATATAACTACTTTATATAAAGTATAAAGGTCATGATAAAGAAAATTCAGGCCTTTTCAGAGGCTACAGTAAACCTTCACTTTTCTATTCCCCTATTTCCCATATCATGTTCTCTGGAATTTACAGAGTGTGTCTATGTTTTTTGCATGAGTGTGGAACTAAATTTAAATAAATGCTCAGGACGTCTCTTTCATTTCTAGAATGGGATTTTCATGCTGCTGATTGAATATTTTAAAATAGAGTTCTTTTAAAACCTGCTACGGCAAGCTACTATGTGCATGGGTAATTCCACGTACACAGTTGTGAAAAGTTTTTGGCTGCAGAAAGTCATCATTTTATTCTTCAATAATCTCTCATCCAGCTTATCCTCTCTCCTCAATAACAATGCATGAAAACAAAGGCTTGGGGTTTTTTTCCCCTCATAAAGATGATGTCTTATAAAATGTAAAGGAATGCCAAATAAGTGTTCAGAGGCTGGGGTTCAAAATCCTGCGGGGATCCTTAACCCCTGCAACATACACATCTTTTCGTCAAACTCTTAGAGCCTTGGCAAAACAAAGGAAGAAAAAGCTGTGCAAGAGGCATAAATCACAGCATAAGGAATGAAGGTAACTCCAAGGAAGAATTAGCAGTCAAAAGGGGGAACCCAGAATCTCCCTAAAGAGTTGGATTACCTTTTGTCCCTGGTAAATGTTCTACTCGTTGGTCATTAAAAATTCATTTCCAGACTTACTGGTTGTTATATTTTTTCCCCCACAGTTGTTAGCATAGTCTGTTCCTGAAAGTCCTGGTAATTGTCTGGAGCCAACCCAGATGTGTGGGAACATTTGCATAATTTCTGCCCACAGTGTTCCTTTCTGAGCATGTGTCAGTTGTAGACTCACTATCACATTGCGCTTGGGGCCCTTGTTGTGACTAGATTTTGGATGAGACCACTGGGTCTTTGGAGGAATCACCAGGAGGAAACAAAAAAAAAATCTCCCCAATGAGACCAAAGAAGGGCCCACCTGACATTGATTTCAACCGCAAAGTATGAAAGGAAAGCTAAAAAAGCAGCTTAAGTTTTGTCCACCTATGCCACCCGACTCTGCTTATGGCTAGCTAGCACTTGTACAGTGCTTTAGGATTTGCAAAACATTTTACCCATGCTGTCTCATTTAATCCTCACAACAACCCAGTGAGATGGGTGCTACTATCTCCATTTTGCAGATGAGGAAACTGAGGCTGAGAGGGTAGAAATGATTTCCCCAGGGTCACGAAGCTATTTGCCTCAGTTTTTTCAACTGTAAAGTGGGGATAATAATAGCACTTATCTCCCAGGGTTGTTGTGAAGCTCAAGGGAGATTAATAATTGTAAAGCACTTAGCATGGTGTCTGGCACGTAGTAAGAGCTATATAAATGTCAGCTATTATTATGATAATTATTATTATGAAGAAAGAGAAGCCTGGGTGGGCGGTGGAGAACAGTGGAGAGCTTCTGGCCAGAGATGAAGGGAGCCAAGAAAAGAAGTGTAACGTACTACTTTTGGAATATACTACAGACCACCTAGACAGAAAGGAAAAATAGATGAGGATTCAGGAAACAGATCACAAGTATGGCACATAGGCATGATATATTAAAGACAGGGGACTTAAATTACACAGACATCTTCTAGAGTTCACTCTTTCTGTCAAGAACAGAGAAGCTGATAATTTATTGACTTGACAATACTATTCTTCAAAACATGGAGGAACCAAGAAGGGGAAAGTCTTATTCTGGATCTGATTCTCACCAACTGAGATGAACTAGTTCAGGGGAGGGGAACACGTGGCCCTCTAGGTCCTCAAGTGCAGCTCTTCGACTGAATCCAAACTCACCCCTGAACTAGTTAAAGTGTAAATGATAAAAATATTGGGGGGAAGTAAGGTGGTGCAGTGGAGAGAACTATGGACCTGGAGTCAGGAGACCCTGGGCTCAAGTCCAGCATCAGACACTAGCTGTGTGATGCTATGCAAGTCACTTAACCTCTGTTTCCCTCAGTTTCCTTATCTGTAAAATGAGGATAATAAAAGCACCTAAATCCCTGAGATGTTGTGATGATCTAATGAAATAATAACTGTAAAATGCACAGTACTTGGAACATAGTTAAGTGCTATATAAATATTAACTCTCGCCATTACCATTAAGATAAACATTTCATCTTAGCAAAGGAAAGCCAGGAATAGTCTGACATGCTCCCGTATTTGAAGAGAGCACACAGAAAAGGGTTCAGAGGAATGACAGACAGAATCCCACAGACAAAAATTCTCCATTCTTCATGAGAGAATGAAATTCTTGACACACAAATAGAAACAATTCTGAAGATAAAAAAAGGAAGAATGTTTTAAAGACACTAATAGGGATGTACAAAGAATTCATGAAGACACGTAAAGGATATAAAAAAAATAATGTGAAATAGGATGACCACAAAAGTATGGCACAATACAGCCATAATAGTGTTCAAGGGAGTGTTCAAGATCAGAACGAACTAAGGCTGTGGAGAAAAACTAAGGACAACAAAAAGTGTTTTGTTTTCTAGTCTAAATAGTCTAGTTGAAATTTCTAGTCTAGGGAAGACAGAAAGATCAAGAAAGAGGTAGGACTGCTCCTTTGGGTGGATGGGAAAAACCTGATAGTGAACAGAGCTGCTCAATTCTTAGTTTTAGTTATTTTCTCCATCGAGGGACATGGTCTTTAGAATGGACTGAAATAAAAATGAAATGGCTAACAGGGAGTTGACACCCAAAATAAGAGGGCACCCAGATGCCTTTAAGAAGTTCAAGGCAACTGGTCCCTAAAAACTACATCCAGAAATGACTGTTGGGACACTGAGAGTAACTTTTAAAAGATTGTGGAGAATAAGAGAGCCATTGCAGGACTGGGAAAGGTCAAATACCCCAATTTTCAGGAAAGTGAAAAAAGGGAGTCTTGAAAACTATTAAGCCAGAGCTTGATTTCAAATCTGGGAAAAATTCTAGGATGTGCTATTAAAAGGATCTTAGTGAACATCTAAAAAAGGAAGCAATGATGGCAAAGGACCAGCATTCCTGAATCAAGAACAGGTTATGCCAGACTAAACCAATTTCCTTTTTTTGACAGGATTACAGGAGTGGCAGATGAGGTGATTAATACACATACACAATTTACCCAGGTTTCGGCGAAGCACTTCATAAAGTATGTCAAACTATTGTGCAAAAGATGGAGACCACAGGACTATCAGGTAGATTTGGAACTGGCTGAACGGCAGGATTCCAAGAGTAGTCATTAATAACTCAATGTCAGCTTGAAGGAGATCTGAGCTTGGCCCTGCTGTCACCGAAAATTTTTCATCTTTGATAGAGATATAGATAGTAGGCTTATCAAATTTACACATCACACAAAGCTAGAAAGATTAGCTAACACCTTGCAAGCTGGAGTCAGGTTTCAAAGCAATCTTGATGTCGGGTTAAGACTTATATGTGAGTTCAAAAAAAAAAAAAAACCTCTGAAGTACAAGATGGTGGAAATGCAGCTAAACAGCAATTTGTTTGAAAAAGATCTGTGGGTTTTAGGAGACTTGAAAACTCATCATGTGTAGGAAAGTTAGTGAACTCTTAGGCTGTTCTTAGTATTTCAGAGGGAGGTGATGATCCTGCTGCATTCTGTCCTGATCAGGCTATATCTGCAGTATTTTGTTCAGTTTTGTGCACTACATGGTAAGAAGGATATTGACAAACCAGAGTACAGCAAAAGGAGAGCCAATCAGTACAGTAAGTGGCCTTGAGACCATGCCATAAGATCATTTTAAGGAACTGAGGATGTTTACCCCGGAGAGGAGAAGATATGGGGGGCACATGATAGTTGTCTTCAAGAATCTGAAGGGCTGCCATATATAAGAGGGAAGTCTTGTTTTGCTTCACCTTAGAGGGCAGAGTTAGAAGCAATGAATGAAAGCTGAAAAGAGGCTTGAATATGACAAATCTTCTAACTACTAAAATTTTTCCAAAGTGGAAATGACTGCCTTGGAAAAGAATGTGTTCCTCATCACTAAAAGTCTTCAAGCAAAGGCTGGACAACCACTTATTTGTTGGCAGGTTGTAGGGTAGTGATTCTCAACACCTTTATTCTCTTAAAAATCCTTGGGGATCCCCCCCAAGGGTTTTTGTCCGTATAGGTTACATCTATTGACGCTTACTGTATTAGACATTAAAACTGATAAATTTTATAAATATTTGATCATTAATTCATTTAAAATAACAACAATAAACCCATTACATATGAAAATAAATTGCTGCTGCTGCTGTTTGTCCTTTGTTCTTGAAGAGGACTACGATATCAGGGAGGTGATGCCATGATATGCAAGTGAATTGGATTTAAGTGAGGGAGGGCTGATGAAAACAAATAACATTTTATGAAAAATAAATACATTTTCATAACAAAAATCAGTGAGAAAAGTGGCACCGTTTTAAATATTTTTGCAACTCTATCTAATGTCTGGCTTAACAGAAGACAGTTGGATTCTTACATCTACATTCAATTTGTTTTGGTTGGAGTATATAAAGAAAATTGGGCATCACAAAGATATGCAGTTAGAAAATGAAGTGTTTTCAAAAGGAAAATAAAGCATCTTAATATTATTATAAAAACAGTTTTGACTTCATGGACTACCTGAATGGGTCATAGACTGCCCCCGTCCCAGAGGTCTATGGACTAAACTTTTGAGAACCACTATCATAGAGGGATCAACAGGTCATAAATTCAGAGCTGGAAAGGAATTGAGAGGTCACAAAGACTGAATTAAGAAATAAGGAAACTGAGGCCCAGAGAGCCAAAGTGACTTGCCTAAAGCTACATAGGTAATAAATGGCAGGTCCAGGATTTGCAATCAGGTCCTTTGGTTCTACATGTAGTGTTCTTTCCATAGCGTTCAGGAAGGTGTTAGATGAGCTGGCTTCTAAGTTCCCTTCTAAAACTAAGATTCTGCAATTCAGTTTTATGACTCTTTATCTATATGCACATTCTTTTGTTTAAAAATATTATTTGTTTTTAACATTCTTCTCTTTTTAAATTTTGATTTCCAAATTCTCTCCCTCCTTCCCACCCTCACCAAGAAGGCAAGCAGTGAAATCAAGTAAAACATATTTCCATTTTAACCTTATTTCAAAAATATCAAGAATAATAAAATAAAGTAATAATATTAAATTTCAATTTGTATTCACAGTTCACCAGTCCTCTCTCTGGAGGTGGAGAGGGTTTTTTTCACCATTATTCCTTTGGACTTGTCTTGGATCACTGTATTGATCAGAGCAGCCAAGTCTTTCACAGTTGATCATCATTACAACATTTCTGTTACTATGCATAATGGTCTCCTGGTTCTTCTCACTTCACTTTGCATCAGTTCATAAAGTTCTTATCATGTTTTTTTCTGAATCCCCACCTTGTCATTTGTTATAGTACAACAGTACTTCATCACAGTTCTATATGCACTTTCAACTGAATTTGACTGTCAGAGTGTTTTAGTTCCTCTTAGACTTGCTCTCTGCTTTTCAGGATGACAGGTAGTTAATGTAATTAATTCTGATTGAGTGCTAGTGGGTACTAATGGCTTAATTTGTCACTTTGGACCTGACAGCAGCTATCATACTATTAAGTAAAGAATAGGAGAACCAAATGTTCAGCCAAGTTGGCCATACAATTGTTGAGAACAAGAAATGAGCCTTATAGAACCTGATTACCCTCTCGAGGAAAACCAAACAACGTCTGGCTCAACTTAAAGACATCACAAATAGTAAGTTATTTTACACCTCTGAAAAGCAAGTTTAGGAGATGAAGGGGCCTTAGAGATTCTCTGATTCAGCCTAACTGTTTTGGAGATTAGAAGATCTCACCTAAGACCCAGAGAGAATAAACACAAAAGAAATGAGGTACCATATGCTTATGGAACCACAGCAGCTGAGAGAGGGAGAAAAGGCGAGATACCTGGCAGCTCGCAGAAGTCCTTGTCCCCAGTCACCAGGGAGGACAAGAGACTGGAAAGGTCATTGGGACTTCTATTTTGTATGCAAACTCAGTTCCAGCTCATCACCTCCTGATTCCTCTCTCTATTGACAGCCCTTCAATCAAGCATGATGGGACTATCAATAGGCCTTAGTATATTGGTCAAAGGAAACCTATTTCCCTGCAGTATTTAACAACTCTCCTGAACAAATCATTAAGGCATCGCATTCGCATATGCACTTGGAGGTAGAAGAAGTGACATTTGATTGCTTCTCTATCAAGTACAGGCAGCTTTCTATTTACAAATGGGTCATATTTTAAAAGTGTATTTGCGTCAGTTGTTTGGACATTTTCCTAAAGAAGCCATCTTATAAATCGTCAGGTTCTCAGGTGAGCTAATAAAAAGTGTGCTGAACATATAATACTGAGAAGGCAGCCTGTTATATTGGGAAAACGGTTGGCCCTGGAGTTAGAAAGACTTGGGTTCAAGTCCCATCCATAACACATAATAGGTATGGCCAAGGCAGAGCCACTTAACCTCTCCACCCCCATCCCCACCCTAGGCAATTCTCTAAGTGGGTAAGTTACAAGTGAGTTGCTGAATGTGAGTTTTGACACTAGAATTTTTAACTTGCATAGATAAAATATATGTTCAGAAAACAAAAACCAAACAAAAACCACCCTCAAATTTCTGAATTACATTGCTATTACACTACAGAACTTACACATTATTCATAACATTATTTCCATGTTAAAATTTTTATTCTGCATTCCAACTTAAGATTGCCAGGAAGTCATCTTCCCTCCCCAGCCTCACTTCCTCTAGCCACAGCACAGGCACAGGCTCCCATTTCTTCACTGGACTCTAGTAGGACTCATGAGATTCAAAGAGCAGCAAAGGAAGTTTTGGGGAGAGGACTGGTTAATTCCTGAGAGACCCTAGAAGCTGCAAAGAGAATGGGATCCAGAGCATCTCCAGCAATGGGAGCCACAGTAAGTTAGGGATTTCCTGCATCTGATTTTAGAGCCTTCCTTAGGGATAGGAACAGGAACTGGATCTGTGATTTCACTGCTATAAGGAACTACTGGGTGAAGAAATTCCTACCAATAGAGGTTTTCAGAATCAATGCAGGTAGGCACCTTCTCTGACATTTATAGTCTTAGAGACATGCCTAGGGCACAGAGAAATTTTCACAAAGCCAGAATGTGTCAGAGTTCAGACTTGAACCCAGATCTTCACTGCTTTGAGGCCAGCTTTTCATCCACTATACCATGCTGGCTCTTTCTAACTGGGGGGGAGGGGAGAAAAATTTTTGTCCTGGTGACAAGTGTCCAAACTAATTTCTTTTGTGCTTTTAAAACTTCAGGAGGAATGTACTGTACCATCTTTATTCATGAATATTTAAAAATTGTTCAGCTGTTCAAATGTTCCATTCAATTTATAAGTTCAAAGCATCTTCCAACTGATCATTTATAGGGCATTTCCTTTCCAAAATCATCAAAGAGTAAAAACCAGTCAGAACTTAAGCCGGTAAGATTTCTGATATGCATTGTGGCCTTGGGCACCGCTCTGAAGTGAAGTCTTAGCTGTCTCATCTCTAAAGTGGGGGAGGCTCCTTTCGAGGGTTGAAAGTCCGAGTCTTGGCCACTGCCAGTTTAATGAGGTGTTCCCCCTTTAGAAAAAAAAATTATTTACAACATAATTTATGTTTATATTGTACTTTAAAGTTAACAATTATATAAACATGAATTATAAATGATATCATTGTTTTACAGATGAAGGAAGTGAGTCACAGACAAATTAATAGACTTGGCTAGATTCCCACAGCTAGTAAATATTGCAGCTAATACTTAAACTTTTGCCTTTGGACTCCAACTGCCCACTATACCAGGCTGCATCTCCATGTATCTTGACTGGACTAAAAGAGGGATATTTCTTGAATGGTTAATTTTTAGATTATAAGACAATTATTTTTATTTTATAAAACGAGTCATGTCTAACACCTTCCAGCACATATGGTGTTTTCTGATATATAATTATGTTATATAATGGAATCTTTTTTTTTCTCTTCTGGTCTTTAGGCTTCATATTAGGAAAACGTCCTAACAATTAAAACTATCCCAAAGGAGGATGAGGCTACCAACAGAAGCAGTGGTACCCTTTAACTTGAGATCTTCTGCACCAGATGAATACTTGTTGGGGATGATGTAGAGTACATATTGAACAGAATGGGTTCTGAAGTCCCCTAGGCAGGTAGGTGGTGCTCTGGATAGAGCACCAGGCTTGGAGTCATAAAGACCCAAATTCAAACACAACTTTGGACACGAGCTATACATGTGACTCTGGGCAAATCACGTAACCTCTGCTTGTCTCAGTTTCCTCAATTGTAAAATGGAGATAAAAAAGAATCTACCTTATAGGGGTGTTACAAGGATCAAATAAAATATTACTTGGAAACCGCTCAGCACATAGTAGGTGCTAAATGATTGCTTGCTTCCTTTCCTTTCCTTCCCCTTCCAACTTGGAGATTCTGTGATTGTGTGACCTCCACTTGGAAGATTAGTTTCAAATCTCGATCTTCCACCAGTTAGATTGTATTGTGTCAGCATCTTCCACCACATGGAATGTAGTTTCAGCACCAATAATAATAAAAGACTTTAAGCTTTAACTCTTGGGATTGCTTCTATAAAGGCAACACCCATTCATGTACTTCATACTGCAGAGCTAGTTATAGGCAATTCTTTTCAGAACTGTAAATTACTTTGCTTATCAAAAAGTAGCCAGGACAACGAAAGCTCACTGATAGCATCATGGAGTCTGGTCCATCCATAATCTTTATCTTACCAGTCTTTGCGTGTATTATCTTGCGCAAACAAGCTTCCTAATGTGATGGCAGCATTAGCATTGAGAGTTCTAGATAGTACAAGAGGAGAAGTCACAACTGTATAATGCCATATTATTAAAAGCACTTTAGAGTCTATTAAAACACCACGTAAGGTAAGCAGTTCAATCAAGCATCCTCCCCATTTTACATATGAGGAAAAGGGTTATCAGAAAGACTCATTTGCCCATGGTCACAAAATGAGTAAGGTCAGGAAACAAGTCCTGAGTCTAGAACCACTGCTTTTCCCACCACATCACGCTGCAAGCCCTTAACTCCATAAATATTTTTGCGATTGCCTAGAGACCATATTTACTTCTCATGGGAAAACAAAGAAAAGATGAAAGGACAACTCATCTCTGAAATATGTTTTTCATAAATCAGGTTGCTTTGCCGCTGGCCTCATGACAGCAGATGAAATATTCCTAAGACATAAAGGAGTGAGAAATAGGCCTTCAAGGGAGGATTTGTGGGGAGAAAGGAATCCTCTTTATCCCTTCTAGATGTTGCAGAGATTCTCAGAATTGTAGTTTCTTATGTACAAAGTGAGCAGAACAAGGAGAACAATTTATAAAAGGACATCAAATTGTAAAGAAAAATAATTTTGAAAAACTTAAGAACTCTGATCAATGCAGTGACCAACCATGTCTCCAAAGAACCAATAGTGAAGCATATTACAAAAACTCCTTAATAAGAGGTGCAAAAATATATTTTCTGACATGGCTATTGGGTAGATTCATGTTGATAAGCTGGGTTTAATTGTCACAAACAAAACAATACCCGACAACCCACATGGGCCTATTCTGGATTGGAATCAGCCCACTTCTTATAATAATTTTAAAATGGAGTTAATAAAATAAGTCAACATATGATCCCTAAAATTAAAAAAAAAAAGATATTAGGAGTTGAATTTGAGGGTCTTCATAACTTACTTCAGTACTTCTGTAAGGCTTCATTCAGAGTCTAGTCTCTCTTTCCTCATGGAATACCAGACATCAAAACCAACTTTCTTCTTTTCTTCCTTTTCAACATATTGGCCTGACTTCTTTTTATGATATCTCTGAAATGCTAAATATAAGAAACTCACTCACTCTACCTGCAACTTACTCTGATGATTACACTGCATCTAGGACCATAGTTTTAGAGATGAAGGGACCTTGGAGATTCTCTTATTCAGCCTACTCATTTTTGAGATTAGAAGGCGGATACCCATGGGGGTGATGTGATTTGCCAGAGACTGAGTAGATCGTAGCAGAACAAGAAACAGAATCCAGGTCGCTCAACTCACAATCCAGGACACTTTATTATGTTCATAGACCTAAAGCAATAAAATCTGAACTGACTCTTTTAAACAAAAGTGACCTAGCAATGTCAAGTAAGACTACTGTAAATTCTGGAATGTAAAAGAATTAAGATTTTTTTGGTTCATTTTTTCCCCAACAAAGAATTAGGACTCTAAGAGGATCCTTTCCAGTCATTTAAGATCATTGGATCCAAGGTCTAGATATGTAAGGAATGTTTAGTCCAACCACTTCATTTTAGCAACAAGGCAACTGAAGCCCAAGGAGATTAAAAAACTTGCTTGCCGCGAGGTAGTTAGCATCAGAGGTGAGATCTGAATCCAAGTCCTTGGACTCCAGAGCCATGTTTTCATGAAGTCAAGTGTTTTTCTTTTTGAAACAAGAAAGTCAAGTAAAATGACTAAACAATGAAAAGTTCTTTGGTTTATATGTATAGCTAAAATTTAAATGGATTTTGAAAAAATGCCTGGATGTTTATGAATTTTGAGAAAAATAAATCTTCTCAGAGTTATCAGTGTAGCTTTTCAATGACATTTTTACAGCAATTTGTAGTGTCAATGTAGGTATTTCCATTTATCTTACAGATTCCAACTCATCCATCCTTGCCCAAACCATGTAAAGACTGCCTATGTCATATCCTCTTATATATTTGCCATGGGGGACTAATGTAACATCCAGGGGGTCTTTGTCCCATTATTTTGATATTATGTACTTAACATTGTGATTTGACTATCTTACTCCTGCTATGCGACTGACTGTATTTTTTTTCCTGGTCACATATTTCTTTGATGACATCCTTTACTCCACTTCTATGAAATTCTTCACTTGTAACGTGTTGCCACCTGCTCTTGGTGCAGGATCTTCTTATAGTCTTTTTCTTAACTATATCTTTGATAATTCACACTTCAGGATTTCTATCTCCAAATGAGTTACATAAGTTTTCCAACAGATTAGCTCCATATCATACACCACTTAACACCACTTACAAGCCTTCAGTTAAAACAGCAAGTGGCTACTATATAAACTGATTTAACTTGATATGAAAAAAATGAGGGGAAAAGGACAACCCAGTTTTCATGTATTATGAAACAATGATCAGTATACATAAAGTTTTAATTAAACTTTATTTCACATATTTATATTTTTTTATTATTTCACTTAGATTTTAAAAATATTGATCGTGAATTACTTCTAATTCAACATAAATAGTAATAAAACTAACGGCACAAAACTCAACCTCATGATCCAAAATTAGGCACACCCCACTATTATCTTCTTCTACACGATGCTGTTGTTTGTCCTTTGTTTTCGAAGAGGACCAATGACATCACAGAGTGATGTCTAGATTCACAAGCGAATTGGATTTAAGTAAGGAAGAGCTGCTTAAATGAAAACATCAGCTTCATTCTCTCTTCCAGAGTCACCAAAGTCCAGTGGCAAGACAAAGTCAGGATGACTAGCAATGGCCCCACATGCGGTGGATGACCTTGCTGTTTTTGATGTCCCACAAAGCTCTAAGTGCTCCACAGTACCTGCTCCAGCTGCCTTCACGGCTGTTGAAACAAACTGTTCTTATCCACCCATTCCACAGAGAAAGTCTTCACATGCTTGGGACAGACATTCCCCTAATTCACCAAAAGGTTTGAAGCCTATTGGTTACCCTCCACTTAGTTTAGCCAATGTGCAGAGATGGTTTGTGGCCAGTGCGTGTGCTACAGGTTCTTGGAACCAGGGGTGAGAGCTGGGTGAATCAGGTGGGATGAGCAGCCCTGAAAAAGGGTCTGGCAAGCTCACAACAGAGGTGCTAGTCTTCCTGAACACAAACCTCACACAACAAACACTAACAGAATCTCAATGGGATTATCTAACTCAGGGCAGGTAGGTGGCACAGTGGATAGAGTACTGGGCCTGAAATCAGGAAGACTTCTCTTCCTGAGTTCAGATCTGGCCTCAGACACTTAACTAGCTGTGTGACCCTGCGCACATCACTTAATCCTGTTTGCCTCAGTTTCCTGATCTGTAAAATGAGCTAGAGAAGGAAATGCGAAACCACTCTAGTATCTTTGCAAAGAAAATCCCAACTGGGATCATGAAGAGGTGAACATGACTGAAAAATGATAGAACAAAACATTTAAATCTACCTGTTCCATCATATAAAATCAAATTAATTCTAGCAATAAAGCAAAAAACAATATGATTGAAATTACAGTATTTCCAATTCATCTTTCTGAGTATTCCTCAATTGTGATGGCCACAGTACATCGAGATACCACTAATGGGGTGACTGGCCAATTAAGATCTAGTTCTTAGAGCACAGTCCCTTTTGGTGGGTTACACAGAGAATGCAGATATTCTGAATGGTTCTAATCCAACATGCAGAACTTTGGAAACCTGTTTCCCATCATGTTTGACTGAAGGGCTGGCAACAGAGATAGAGGAACCAGTGAATCAGGAGGTGATGAGCTGGAACTGAATTCGCATTCAAAACAGAAGTCCCAAAGATCTCTAGACCTCTTGTCCTTCCTAGCGATTGGGGACAAGGATTTCTGTGAGCCACCAGGTGGAGAAGGAAAGGTGTCTCACCCTTTTGCCCACTCTCAGCTGCTGTGGTTCCCTAAGCATATGGTACCTCCATTTCTTTTGTGCTTCTTCTCTCTGGGTCTTAGGTGAATAACTAGTCCAAGATGGAAGTGTAGACCAATGAAAAAGGTACCGTTATCTCAGGATGGTACTGGCTTCAGAGATGGTGCCCCCTTGTGAGCGAGAAGTGGTGCCAATGGACTTTAGAAAGGCACTGATCCTCAGAGCTCACCTAAGGGGAACTTATGAAAGTCTCCACAAAGTGAGGAAAAGACTTCTTGGATATCCATAAACGTCCTTTTGGCACACATCTTCTCTGCATATGTGACTCTCTACTATTATGCTTTAAGTTCATTCTCCCCAGGGACCCTGTATGTGCAAGCCTATTCCCCATTTGGGGAAACTTTTGTAACAGCTGTTCTTACTATGTCTTCTCAGTAAACCCCCTTCTTAAAAAGCTGATAAGAATTTGACTGGTTGATTGGTAATTAAGAGCACAGTGGGGCTCAGGAACTACAGTGTTAGAAACCTCTAACTCCTTGGGTTGGCCCTAAAACCTTGAGGAGAAGAGTAGTCAGCTACCCACCCTGTGAAATATCATTCTGAGTTGAAAGAGTGGTCCCAGAGGAAGTACCACAAACACACAAACAAGCTGATGCCAACTGACACTATTCAAATTTTATAGATGTGGAAACTGAGGCTGAAAGAAGGTAGGTGATTAAATTAATAAGGATAGATATCATCGGTTGATCAGGATTAGAATTCCAAGTTCCAGTCCTAGGTTTCGGGTAAAAAACCAAAAAGAAACAAACTTAAAATGCTTTGCTTCTGCAGCTTTAGGCACGATATAACAATAATACATGTATTTTTTTTAGGTTTGAAGAGCACTATATATAATCACGTGATCATAATCTTATGAAAATATGAGCTTTAGATGAATGGCACCCCAAAAAGATGCAATTTGTTTAAAATAGGTTGAACTGTTCTTTGTAGAATACTGGTGGTCAAATAGAATGGGCAGGATCAAGGTCCCACTCCTAGATTCCACTTCTTCCTTCCCTGTGAGCCTGATTATGTAGTAAATAATTTAGGAAGTTTTAGGCCCCCTGTTCTATGCCTGTGGTTCCATTTCCGGTCCTCCAAATTTTACCTTGCCTAGCTCCATTCCCAATCACAAGTTCTACACTCCATTTCCCCCTTCCTCCCAGTACTGTACTCAATAAGAATGCCTAGCTCAGAAACTCTACCTCCTCTGTGCCTCCTTATTGGTCTAGTAGAATAAAAGATAGTTACATGCCAGTATGAGAGACAGACAGACTGATGAACAGATGGGATCCCTTTAAGAGGTACATGCAGAGGGCAAAATGAGCTTAAAAAGAAAAGGCTTCTAGGAGTGCATATTTTTCTTTGTGTGTGCTCTCTGTTCTAGAGATTGCATCACTTTTATATTTCTAGGGGCAAGCAGAAAACAGATGGCATACTTCACAAAATAAATTAACCTGTGAATCATGTTATTGTGCCTTCTTAATAAATTTAACTCAATAATTCAGTATGCTAATGGGCAAAGAAAAATGAATGCCTTCTTTTCTAATTTTAAAAAATGTAATACAGTGTGAGGAAAAAAGGAAAGTAATTTATTGATTTCATAAGGAACAGAAATCAGAAAAGCCAAGAATTAGCCCAATACTGGTTTTCCAAGGACCAGAAAGTTTTAATTTCTTAATTACTAGCTAGTAGTAGGTCACCTATCTCATTATGGTTTTATGTTATTCTAAAATGTTAACATCAACCTCTCAAAACCACTTGTGGTTGAGGAGGAAGGGAGAAGGGGGTGGATAAGTAAGATCAGAAGTGCAGAATTTTAGAACTGAATGGCACCTTTGATACCATGTAACTTACTACCTGTGAAACCTTAGCCAAGTTACTCAACCTCTCTGAGACTCAGTTTCCTCACTTATAAAATGGGAAAATCAGACTAGACCATAGTCCTATTAGCCTCTGGGTCTAGGATAAAATATGAAATCAGTTTAGCATGTAAAGCTCTTTATGATGTGATTTCCATCACACAAATACAGATTTAAACAAATGAAGACATATTAATTGCTCATGGATAGGCCAAGCCAATATAATAAAAATAACAATTCTAACTGAGTTAATTTACCTATTTAGTGCCATACCAATCAATGTGCTATGTAATTATTTTACAGAACTAGAAAAAATAATAACAAAATTAATCTGAAAGAACAGAAGGTCAAGAATATCAAGGAAAGCAAAGGAAAAAAATGTGAAGGAAGGCAGTTTAGCAGTAGATTTCAAAATATACTACAAAATGGTAATCATGAACACAGTCTGGCAGTGGCTAAGAAATAAAGTGATGGATCAGTAGAATAGATTAGGTACACAATATGTAGGAATAAAAGACCATAGCAACTTAATGTTTGATAAGCCCAAAGATCTAAGCTCTTGGGGTAAGAACTCACCATTTGACAAAAATTGCTATGAAAACTGGAAAGCAGCTTGGGAGAAACTGGGCATAAACCAGCATCTCACACTATATGCCAAGATAAAGTCAAAATGGGTATATGACTTAGACATAAAGGGTGACATTCTAAGTAAATTAGGGAAGCACAGAAAAATGTGTTTGTCAGATCTACGGATAAGGGAAGAGTTTAGGACCAAATAAGAAATAGAGAGGATCATGAGAAGTAAAATGGATAATTTTGAGTATAAGAAATTTTAAAAGATTTTGCACAAACAAAACTAATGCATCCAAAATCAGTAGGAAAACAGGGAAACTAGGGAAAAAAAATTTATAGCAAGTTTCTCTAATAAAAGCCCCATTTCTCAAATATATAGGGGACTGAGCCAAATTTATAAAAATACAAGCCATTCCCCAACTGATAAATGGTCAAAGGATATGAAAAGGGAGTTTTTCAGAAGGAGAAATCAAAGCTGTAGATAGTCACATGAAAAAATGCTATAAATCACTACTGATTAGAGAAATGCAAATTAAAACAATTCTGACATACTACCTCACACCTATTAGGTTGGCTAACATGACAGAAAAGGCAAAAAGACCAATGCTGGAAGGGATGTGGAAAACAGAGACACTAATGCATTGTTGGTGGAGTTATGAATTGGTCCAACCATTCTGAAGAACAATTTGGAATAATGCCCAAAGATCTACAAAACTGTGCATACCCTTTGATGCAGCCATAAACGCTAGTAGGTCTGTATCCCAAAGGCATCAGAGAAAAGGGAAAAGGACCTATTTATACAAAAATATTTATAGCAGCTCTTTTTGTGGTGGCAAAGAATTGAAATTGGATGAGATGCCCATAGATTGCGGAATGGCTAAACAAGTTATGGTATATGATTGTGAGGGAATACTGCATTATAAGACATAATAAAGGGGGATGGTGTCAGAAAAACTTGGGAAGACCTATATGAACTGATGCAAAGTGAAATGAGCAGAACCAGGAGATTCCTGTATATATTAACAATAGTATTACAACGACGATCAACTATGAAAGACTTAGCTACCCTCATCAAGACAATGGTCTAAGATGAAAAAATGTTATTCATCTCCAGGGATAGAACTGATAAACTCTGAATGCAGATTGAAGAATACTTCTTTATTTTTCTTGGGGTTATTTTTGTCTGTGTTTTATTTTGCAATGTGGCTAAAACGGAAAACGTTTTGAAGGACTTTGCATGTATAATTGATACAAAATTGCTTGCCTTCTCAAAGCGGGGGAGGAACAGGAAGGGAGGAGAGATTTGGGAACTCAAAACTAAAAAATGAATGTTAAAATTTTTTGCAATTGGGAAATATTTAATTAAATAAATAAAAATACATGAAAAAAACACGGCTAATATGGAAATAAGTTTTGCATGACTTCACAGGTGAAAAAACAAAAACCAAAAAAAGTGACTACCACCTACCTTTCTACATTAATACACATTTCTCCTATTCACTCAGACTTAGTTACAGTGAAAGGGGCCTATATTCTTTTCCTTGAACTAGCCACCACTTTCATGTCTTTGCAGTGTGTATTGGTAATTAAGGTGGGGCTTTTTTTTTTTTTTTTTTTACTGTTTTCTGTTTTAGAAATGCTAAAGTAATCAAATGCCTTTGATTAAGCCTTACTAGGTGCAAAGCCCCAGGCTCACACCCTTTTGCTGATTAGCTATGAACCCTTCAGGTCCTAAGAAGGGTATATAAACTCAGAGGTTAGCATTTTGACTGGGGCTCTCACTCACTGGAACAGTGTCCTGTGACTTGAAGAGACTCTGGGCAGCCCTTGTCAAGAGCCCTCCCCCACTCCCAACCCCCACTTGTAAACCCAGACGTTGGGATTTTGTTAAGCCCTGGTAACTATGAATTGAGATTTAAATCAGACAAGGTCTGTCTGTTGATGTTTGTAATTTATTTGTATTTGCTCTAAAGTTCAGGGTGCTGGCTTTTCCTCCTGAACTAAGTGAAAGATATTTGCACATGTGATTAAAGTAAGATTGTTAACCCCTTAAAGTTACTTTCCTTAGTAAAGCAGATCAAAGAACCTGTGCTGGCAGCTCTTGTTGCTGGTCTTCTTGGGTCTTACACCCCCACAACAGCTGCTAGCCAAATTGCTGCTACACAAGGGAATGAAGAATTCTCATGCTTGGAATGAACAATCACCTCATCTTTGTTTTTGTTTTTTTTTTAAATTCTGAGCTTCCTTCAAGTCTCATTTAATGGTCCACCTCCCGCATGAAGCCCGTGCAGATCATGGTAGTCCTTAGTGCTCTCCTTCAAATTATCAGGAATGTCTGAGGTTCCACCTCATACCCACCAGAATGACAAAGTAGACAAAAAAGGAAAATGACTTGCTGGAGTGAGTAGAGGGAACTTTGATGCATGGCTGGTGGAATTATGAACTGATTTAAGCAACCTGGAAAACAATTTGGAACTAGGACTAGCTATTAAACTGTGCATACCCTTTGACCTAGCTATACCACTACTGTATCTACACTACACAAATATTGATAGCAAGTCTTTTTTGTGGTGGAAAACAATTGGAACCTGGGGGCATCCTCATCAACTGGTCAATGGCTGAACAAGTTATGGTATATGAATGTGATGGAATACAACAGTATTCTATAATACGAGATAGTACAGTATAGTATGCTATAAGAAATGGTGAAGAGAACAATTTCAGAGAAATTTGGGAAGACTTGTATGAACAGTTGAAGAATAAGGTGAGCAGAGCCAGGAGAACTATTCATAAAATAACAACAATATTGTAAAAACAATTTTGAAACACTTGGGAACCTGATGAACCCAATGCCCAATCACAATTCTAGAGGATTCATGAGGAAACCTGCTCCTCATCTCTTGAGACAAAGGTGAGTGCAAACTGAGATATATTTTTCTGGATATGGCCAACTCAGGGAATTATGTTGCTTGACCATACATGTTTGTAATAGTTTTTTTTTTTTAATTTTTACTTTCTCAATGGAGAGGGGAACAAGGGGGAAAGGTAAAGTGGTGGATCTTCATTTGAAAACAAAATTAGATATAATTTTAAAAATCATCATGTATGTACTTATCTGTTTATATGCTTTATCATTCCAGTAGAATATTTACTCCTTGAGGAAAGAGAATGCTTACTTGTTTTATGTATACACATTCAGCATCTTGAACATAGCAGACACTAAAATGCTTGGTGGATTGGATTGCAGAATCTCTTAAATTCCCTTCCAGCTCTAAACCTCTGCTCCTATGACCAAATCCTACTAGTTCTTTTGTACATGTGAACAAATAGAATACAAGAAAAGTACTACTAGTAACTTGCCTAATGTTATACAGTAAAAGATCTGGGACTACAGCCTAGAGCTTCTAACTCTCAGATATTTGGGGTATAAAGAAAAATAAGATGATAATATGAATGCGTTTTTTAAATAGTGATGAATGATTCATAGCTGAATACATCTGTAAAAAGGTTTTGAATTTCATCAAGAAGGGGACAATCTATTCTCTTATTCATGCCCATGTCTACTTTTCCTTAAACGTTCTAGAAGGCCCTGCTTCCTCCTGATTTTGTTCAACTATAATTTCTACTTTGTAATAATTTCTAATTGCCACTTAAAAGTTTTTTCCATTTTTTCCATCTAAATCTTATGTGTGTGTATGTATGTATGTATCAAGTATTGTGTTAGCACCCTATACCCATTGATTATAAATACTTGCATGTTGCCATTGGAGAAAGTGAGGCGGAAAAGGTAGGTTTCTCTACCAAAATCATACCAAACCATCGACACAGCAGCATAGAACACCAAAGGATTATTTAACAGAGAATAAACCTGTAATTCTCTTAGGTGTGAAAAATGAAAAAAAAAGTTTTCCCTCAAATATCAGATTCCAAGAATAATGATTATAAAGCTTATCAGAGTTATATTTTATCAAAAGCCTTTTTATTTCAAACTGGATGTCCTGCAGACATCTCAAATTTCACATACCAAAATAGAATTTCTCTTCCCCTACCCCAGGTCCCACAGCCATGTCTCTCCTAAACAATCTCTATTTCTGTCAAAGGCACCATCATTCTTCTAGTCTCTTGAGTTTGTTACCTTAGTATTAATGTTGATTCCTCATTCTTCCTCACTCCACATATCTAAGTGTTTGCCAGTTCTTACTGTAACAAAATCTTACTTCAATAACATCTCTTGAATGTAACCCTTTCTCTCTACTCATACAACCACCACCCTTAGTTCAGGCCTTTATCACTTCTTGTCTAGACTACTGCAATGGCCCTAACTGGTGTCCTTCCTCAAGTCTCTCTCCTCCAGTCCAAAATGATTTGCCTTAATTACAGATCTGAGCATTCCACTCTCTTACTCAATCAAACCCAGTAGTTCCCTCCTTCATCTAGAATCAAACATACACTCCTCTGTTTACCTTTCAAAGACTTTCTCAACGTGTTCACAACTTATCTTTCCAGCCTCACTATGTATTACCCCTGCCTCCCACACTCTGCATTCATGACAAATTGAGCTTCTCTCTGTTCTTTACAAAGGCCACTCATTCTCTCATCGCTTTGCCAATATACTGGCTATCCCCTTTCCTGAAATGCACTCCCTCTTTATCTCCACCTTACAGAATGTTCTCTTCCCCTTCTATTGCTCCTCTTTATTTCTTTCCCTTTCTTTCTCTCTCTCCACTCTTCTCCCTCTTTCTCTTCCTGTTTCTTTCTCTCCCTCTTTCTTCTTCTACTTCTCCCTCTTCTTTTACCTCTCCATCTTTCTTTCCTTCTCTCTTTTCTCCTCCCTTTTCTTTCCTTTCTTCTCTTCCTTTCTTTCTTCCTTTTCCTCTTTTTTCTCTCCCTCTCTCTTACTCCTCTTCTCTTTTCTTCTGTCTCACTCCTTCCCTCTTTCTCCTCCCCACCTCTCTCTCTAGCCCAGTGCTTGGTAATGTAGTAGGTGATTAATACATGTTTGTTGACTAACTGATGATATCTTGAAAAAAACAATATTGTTGATACCATTCACTTCATGCAAAAGGCAGCTCAGCAGGGAGGTATGAGCATTACTCTATGTAGCTTCTTATATAGCTAAACTCTGAGAGGGTGCCATCTCAGTCCTGTGCAAACTGACCACATGCACCAGAGGTGTGGAGTCTATAATAAAAATACAAGACAGTACAACCAACCTAGATGTATAATGCACATCTTGTATAATGTGGTACCCAATTACATCAGAATGAGATCTCAAGTAAGTTCCATATATTTCTTTGGTGACACATGTCATTATGGAATAGTACTGGGAAAGGCAAAGGAATAGACCATCAGGGTTTTTTTCCCCCTTAAAATAGCACCCTTTAACATAATTACCCTCTTTCAATCATGGGGTCTCTGTGGTTTATTGTCCTGGCTGCCAGTCAGCAGTACCAGTAGCCACTGGTTCCTTTCAAATAATGGCAAACAACACCCTCCTGGCAAACAAACATTTGTTATCCAGCTCCACAACTTGACTTCAAGGCCCTTATTTACCATTTCCCTGCTACTTAACAACAGCCTTCTCAGGGACTGAGTCTCTCTTTGTCTGACTTCCATCCCAAATATATTCACATCCCAACTTACAATATGCAGCCACCACCAAGTGACTGATGCCCTGAGGGATAAAGTAAGGTTGTTTAAATCTCAGCTTCCATCTTTCCTTTGTCCCTGCTTCATGTGTGAAAGTCACATTACAGACACATAAAAGTAATTTCCTACTCTTTTAATTATTTAGGACTCTAAATCACCATCATATGAACACAAAAGGTAATTTTGAAACTACTCTGAGTTTAGGGTCACCATGAAATCTCTAAGGCCTAATCCACCCTTTCACTGAAGTGCTACCCCAATGCCTTCTTCTCATGGCATGAAGAAGACCCTGATCTCTTGAAGGTGAAGCCAGTAGAATGGAAACTCTAGAAAATTCTCCCAAACAGGAAAGGCTTTGAGCCCAGGCTTGGCAGTGGGCTATGGGTCTGTCATCTGAGGACCAGCTTAGGTAAGTTCACAAAGGATCATTCCCAGAAAAGTCACTTCAGGGTGGGGATGAAGTTTTTATTGACAGCATCTCACAGAAATCATCTACTATGTTAGAGAGATTTTTTTCTTCTCTTTTGCAGAGGATCTGTGATTTCATTGGTATAGGGAACTTCCAGTGCAGAAACTCCCTCTGCCAATACAAGTTGGCACCTGCTCTGTAATTGATAAGTCTTAGACCAGAGTTGCCCAGGGCACTGAGAGATTAAGTGATTTGCAGAGGGTCACACAGTGCATCAGAGATGGGTTTATGTATCACGAACTGAAAAGACTGCTATTTACACAAATGAATTTGTTACGCTTTGCAGTTTCAATGGATCCTAAATGCAATTTAAATTTGAGATATTTGTGTCTTCTGAAAGCAAAAATAGTATCCGTTGGTAGAAGAAATTTTCAGTCTCTTCTACAATATAATAATTTAAGAGTGATGATCATTTATAGTCTCATGATTTTTCATAGAATTTAAAAATGATTCTGAGAAATTCAAAGTATGTAGCTGATCTCGATAAATATTTACTGAGAAGCCAGACAGTACAAAATTCTGGAGGAAGGAACTTCTGTAATTAGAATTCATAGTAGTGGATATGTGGCTGCAAGGAATTCATTGTTTGTAAGCCTGGAACAATTCACTTTATATCTACAAGGAAGGGAGACTTCAGAGATGGGCACTGCACTGGGTGCTACATGCAGTCTATCTATAATACAACTGTGCTCAATTCCTTGTGCACCGCTTAAGCAACTGGGCAGCTGTGCTTAAGACAACCTCAGCTTACACAAAAAATGCAAAACTACAAATAGGTATTTAAATTAGCAGAGCAGTCTGAGAAGAGGCAGCATGGTAGAGTAGACCAGATTTGCCTGGGAATCAGAAGACTCCAGCTCAGATGTGCCTCTGAGACACACTGGCTCTATGAGGTTGGTCAACTTTTTAAGACTATCCTTGTAGAACACTTGCCTCAGTGGAAAGGGTTCTCCATAATGGTGAAACCACAGGGCCAGACCAAAAATATGGAAATTACTCTACTTTTTCCCCCTCCAAAAGAATTAAAGGACTTTGGGTTTATTCCTGACTATTCTACTAACCTATGTGACTTTGGACAAGTCATTTAATCTCTTGGGGCCTTAATGCGTCATTACCCTGATTTGTAGGATGAAAGATTGAAATCATCTCTCAGGTCCCTTCCATTTTCAGGCACCATCAACATCGAACTCAACTATTCTCTTCATCTGTTTTTTTTTTTTAATCAACTAAAATGGAGTTTGAAAAGTAAAATGAGTCCTGTTGTTTTTTTTTTTTTTGAGAAGTATTGAATACCTGGCTAAGGGGTTTGAGAGACATTATGGCATGGTGGAAAGAAGACTGCTTCGGGGGTCAACAGGCTTGGATTCTCTGTTTCTGTTTTCGGGCAAATCGGTTACCTCCTCTGGCTCTCAATTTCCTCATCACTAAAATGAGTGGGTTGGACTAAACCATTTTACTCAAGTCCCTTTCACTTCTAACATTATATGACTCTAAATATGTAGCCCCTAAAAAGTGTCGGACTAGTCTAAAGATGACCAAATTGTAGGTCCCAAATAAATTAAATGGTCACTACTTTCACCAATTACTTTTTTAAATGTTTCGTGTGTGTATGTGTGTGTATGTGTGTGTGTGTGTGTGTGTGTGTGTGTGTAAAACATAGTCTTTCTCAATGGTATTTGTGCTGCTCTCCCCACAGGGTTGGGGCGGTGAAAAGTATCAGTATTAGCAAATGTGAGCTTAGCCATCACAGAGTGAGTTGACTGGTAAGAATAAACTTGGGAGCCTGAAAGAGTGACCAAGCTAAAGGCTTTGTGACTATGTCAATCTGATCTCTAAAGGAGGGTTCAAAAATCATGTCTGATTTTTCTAACACACATCCTTCTCAGTGTAATGGCTGAACTGACTTTGAATATGACCACGGGCTGTGAGCAAGGAGACAATGATGGTAGATGACAGAGAAACTTTGATGTGCCCAATCAGAAAACAGTGTCTCTATCCACAGATACTAGAGCTGAGGAATATTTAGACATGATGCCAAATTAAAATAAGCATCAGTTTTACCTTTTTAAAAAAACTAAATGTCAATGTAGTTAGTTCAGTCTTCACCAGTGCCTAGTATATCAGTAGGTGTTTACTGAATTGAAATGAACAAATGTTTGCTGAAATGAAAGGAATAATAATAAAAAAATGCAGATCTTATTGCATATTATTCCGTAAAGCTATGCTGTTATAAGAATCTGTGAAAGGATAAAATACGTGCTCTAGATTTCCTACAAAATAAATAAATGGGCCAATATTCCCAATTAATTCCCATATTCAGAGCTGCAGAGAGAGGACCTTAGGGATGGTTGTTGTGTTTGTCCTTTGTTTTCAAAGGCAACCATGACGGCAGGGAGATGATGGTATGACTTGCAGTTGACTTTGATTTGAATGAGGGAGGGCTGTGCAAGGTCACCAGCCTCACTTTCTCCTCCAGAGCTTCTGGGTCCAGTGGCCTGATATTCATCAGGATGACTGGAGATGACCCAGGATGCAATGGGAGATCCTGGCCCTTTTAGGCTAAGGCCTTTTCATGTACTCACTTAGAGTGAGGTTAATGCCCATTCAGCGAATAGGCCTCTTTTGAGTCAAGGGATAGCCCCTTGAATTAGAAAAAGAGAAGAAATAAAATAATCAAACTGGGAGGGAAAAGACCCTCCAGGGTTGCTGTTCCAAAGAAAAACAGTTACTATTGACATTCACTCTAAGCCAAGAGGGCCCAAAATACAGCTTGGGCAGGGAGCTACTGTGGTCCAAACTATGAGCTTCAGAGTCAACTGAGTTTAGGGTTAGAGAAAGGAAGGGGGAGGAAGGGAGAGAAGGAGGGAGGGAGGGAAGGAAGGAAGGAGGGGAAGGACGGAGACAGGGAGAGAAGGAAAGAGGGAAGGAAGGAAGGAAGGAAGGAAGGAAGGAAGGAAGGAAGGAAGGAAGGAAGGAATCTAGCCAATAAACCCCAAGTTAAGCGGGCAGCTTCTGGCCATCAGAATTTACTCTCTCTCATTGAACAGATGAGTTCACTGAGGCCCAGAGAGGTGAAATGTCTTGTTATAAGTAAATGGCAGAATTTGCATTTGAACCCAAGACCTCCAACTCAAAATCAAGCAAGTTTCCCATTCCTCCATGCTGCCTAGCAAAAGTGGTGAGCTAGAAACACAGGCACTGGACTACAAGTCAAGAAAATCTGGATTCAAGCCTGGTCCTGTCAATTACTAGCAAGCCAAGTACCCTTTCTGAGCATCACTTTCCACATCTATAAAAAGAGGCGTCCTTGTGCCCATAGTACCTACTTCACAGGGTTGTTAAAAGGCTCAGAAAAGATAAAGCACTTTGCAAACTTTAAAAATGTTATATAAATGTCAGTAATTATCATTATTTAATATACTAACAGCAGTCTTAAAAGTTTGAAATCACAATACCCCCAGTCCCTGGGTTCTGACAACTCCAATGTGATTTGTTTGCATATTTGCACATTCATTATTATTAAGCTGGGAGAAACTGCCATTACTTTTCATCGTTACTTTGATTTATTATTTTTCATTAGACAAAAGCAGTTGCATTTCCTTAGCATACCTAGAATCAGACAGGAGGCATTGCACAGAGTAAGGGCTGGGCTAGTCTCCCAAGCTTCAAGACAGTAAGTCCTGCATCCAAGTCCTACATCTGACACAAAGTAGCTCTGTGACCCTGGGCAAATTATTTAGCCTTTCAATGCCCAGGCAACTCTCTAAGACTGTAAATTATATTAGTTAGAGAGTGGAAACCTGTTAGAATCCACATTGTCCTTCTGTGTGGGAGGGAAGTGTTAATTTTACTTCAATTTGCACCTGGATGCCCATTCTGACTATGATGGGTGTTCTGTTTAGTAGCTTTTTTTTTTTTCAATTTCCTCCTGAGCTACACTAATTGGATTAAATTATTTTAGAAGCAAATAATCTATATTCCATTGTTATCAATGTTGAGAATAAAATTAAACCAATCTGTTGATTTTTTCAAATCTTATTTTGGATTGAATCAATTTATAGATAAAAGATTTTCTTGGTGTAGGATTTTTTTTTTTTGAACCACTGAGGCTTTATTTTTTTTTAACCTGGAGTACAAGAACTTTTTTTTAGTTTTGTTTTAAACAAATTTTGATAACCATATTTCAACATAATTAATTTCCTTTATATTCCTATGTATTTTATTTTATGTTTTTATGTCCTAGACTGGTGGTTTTTAAAAACAAAAACATTATTCTGAGACAAGGTCCATTACAACAAAAAAGTTAAGAACTCCTGTTTTAAAGGAACCCTTAGAGATGCTTATGAACTATCAAATAGTTTAAAACCAACAGTCTAGGATGCAAAAAAGTGGAAGTTCTTTTAACAGAAGGAAGTTTTGTAAAGACACCTTTTCAAGTTATCTTAAACAAGTTCTTATTAATGAAACTACTCCAGGAGCTTTCCAATTTCGAACTTGCCCTGTTCAATTTTTATTTAATAATATTTATACAGAGGTTGTACAGGCAACAAATGAACTCATGACTATCTTAAATCCAATACGATATCCATGTTTCCCTTGAATATTCAGATGTCTTGAAAGTAAAACAAAATCAGATATACCATATGACTATTTTTCAGCTACATTCTAATCAGGACCAAATCTGTCTATAACAGAATGTGGAATAACTCTTGACTGTAGTTGGTGATTGTGTTTATTTTCTATCAAGTTACTGAATGTCATCAGCCAAAGTTTGATCTAAGTAAAAAATCAGTTTGTGATTTCATATCCTTAAGACAAAATATGTTCTTTTTGGAAAAAATAAAATATTGAGTTGCAGCAGTGGTAAACTAGTTTCCAAATTTTTGTCTTTTTAAGTGGTACAATCAAAATAAAACTTTTGGAATAACCATTGACAGTTGTAACACTTAAATCATGGAAGGCTACATCATGAATCCCATAGCTCTAAACTGTGAAAATACACTCTTAACTTTAACCTTTCAAGCAATGACCGGCTAAATTTGCTTTAATACATTTGTTGGGATTTATCTTCTCCAGAATAGTACACTCATCTTACATAAGGTTTTTGAGAGAGAAAAAGAGGGAAAGCAAGAGAGAGAAGGAGGGAGGGAGAGAGAAAGGAGGGCGGAAGAGAGAGGAGAGAGGAAGAAAAAGAGAGGGGCTCATCTTTCTGAATTCAGATTTGACCTCAGACATTTACTAGCTGTGTGACCCTGGACAAATCACTTAACCTAATCTGCCTCAGTTCCTCATTTGTAAAATGAGCTGGAGAAGGAAATAGCAACCATTCCAGTATCTTTGCCAAGAAAACCCCAAAATAGGTTCGTGGAGAGTTGGGACATGATTGAACTAATATGTGTGTATATATGCATACACACATATGTGTGCATGAGTGACTGTGTGTGTACCATGTGTACACACACACACACACACACACACACGAATGAATGACAGTGTGGTACAGTGAGTAGAAAGCTAACCTCAAAAAAACCAGGAAGAACTATTCCCAAGTCTGGCTTGTAGACACACAGCCTCTGTGGTAGCTCTGGGCTCCTCAGTGCTCTAGGCAACTCTCTAAGACCCTAAGTTTAGAAAGGGTGCTAATATCAATTAATAGAATTTCCTCATCTAGGAGTTCCCTCTATCAATGAAATCACAGGTCCAGTCCCTATCCCTACTCCTACTCTATACTCAGATATCTGTGAACACGCTACTTTCCCCTAGTAGAATGCAAGTTTCTTGAGGGTTGGGGCTGTCCAATTTTTTTGTCTCTGTAACTGTAACACCTCTAGCTGTGTGACCTTGGGCAAGTCACTTAACCCCAATTGCCCTGCCAAAAACAAAACAAAACAAAAAAATCCTAACACCTAGCACAGTGCCTGACATATAGTAAGTGTTTAATAGTGCTTACTGATTGATTACAGTTTGTTCGCATTTTGGTGAATACTTAATGATGCATTTCAACCATTTATTGCAGTTAGCAAATCAGTTTCTCTGGATGTAAATGTGCCAAATATTTACATACATACTTCTGGAGAAAAATCATAGAAGGTCAGACTTGAAACAACCCCTGGAGGTTATCTCTTTCAACCAGCAGTTGAATGAAAAGTCCCATCTACAATTTCTTTGACAAATGGTCATCCAGTCTGAACACCTGTAGCATCTCTAACCACTCAAGTTATGAAAAAGTATTAAAACAGCCTATAACACTTTTATATAGCTCTAATGGTTAAGAAGTTTCTCCTTGAGTTGAACTTAAATTTGACTGCTTGTAATGTAGCATTAGATTGTGGGCTTCTTGTGGGCAGGCACTGTCTTTTGTCTCTTTTTGTATCCTTAGCACAGTGCCTTGCACAGAGAAGGTCCCTAATAAGTGTTTAGTGATGAACTATACTAGCAAATCCTTATTAAATATCTATTATGTACTGGGTGCTATGCTAGGCATAACATACATAGCATACAAATAAACTATCAAGAATGAAACAATCTGTCAAAGAATTTACCATCTAAGTTAGACATGCATATAATTATAAATGACGTTTTACAAATCATCCTAATTCTATAATTTTGCTATATTTTAAAGAGGAAGCTCTCAACTATAACATGGTTATAGTTACATGGTTAAAATTATTTTAAGGATATTTAGAGCTATGGAGTTGATGCCTTAGTCTTACATGACTTGGTGTTGCAACTCTGGTATTAATTTAGGTTTAGAAATGTACCTTCTGACCAAACCACTTAAATTAGGAAACCAACTTGCTGCTTCTGCAAATTAATATACAAATGATGAGATTGGAAAGCAAACACTCTGTGGGATTAGAAGAGCTGTAACCGCCGTATTTAATTCAGAAACATTAATTGTGTCATCACTAGGTAGAAAAATTGAGGACTAATGTTTTAAACCAGTGTTGAGCCATTTTAATAAATGGTGTATGTTGCATTGGAATTAATGGAGCGAGGGAGTCTAGAGAGAATCTTATTGTTTTGTCCTTAAGATACAAAAATACATCAACAGTAAAAAGCTGTTTTTAGTATGTGGCTTTGTAAATGAGTTTCTCTGGAAGCAAATGTGCTGATAATTTCGACTAAGTAAAATTCTTTTGTTCCTCCCGTGTGTTGTATGTTTACTATTCACAATTTGTTGAATTAGCAGATGTGAAATATCAGAACCAGACATCCTTCTAGCTTAGTTAAGCTTCAGGTTAAACTTCAATGACTAAGTTCAGAGGATCACTAATTTGGATTAATCAGAGGCATGAATTTGGATTAATCAGAGGCACCAATTTGGATTACTCATTGGTGAGGAAGGGCCACCATGAATCAGTAAAAAGGATGAACTGCCAAGTTTTTTTAATGTCATTTTATTACCATATAGGTTATACCTTTTCTTTGTAACAGACTGTAACCTTAGTTTGAAGTCCAAAGAGTTCCTGATTTAATGAATAGATAATGGCTTGCAATTAGCATAGTGACAGCTTATAAAAGTACTTGTAAATGCCTGTTAGAAAAGACTTGTACCTCTCACAAAGACCCTAGACCTGGAAGTGACCTTAGGAACCAGCCAGTTTCATCCCTTTATTTTCAAATGGGGAAACTGAGGCTCAGAGAGACAAAGCGATTTGTCCATAGCTAGAGAATAGCAGAGTAGCAAAGCCAGGTCTGACTCAGTGCGCTTTTTTTTTTTTTTTACTACACCACCCTCCCTCTCAACCATTTCTCAAACATTCTCCCTCCAAACTGGTTTGTTTTTCATTTGCTAAGCAAATTTTTCCCCATAGAGAGCACAAAGGTAAAATTCAGCTCAGATCTTGTCCAAAGAGTAAAAATGTCTATACATATAGGATGCATATTCTTAAGGCACATCATGCTAAGCTGCTGTATTTGGAGTCAAGGGGCTGTGTTCAAATTCAGACTGTACCACTAACTTCTTGTGTGATCATTTAACCACTCTGAATTTCAGTGTCCTCATCAATGAAACGAGGGGCTATCAATGAAACGAGGGGCTTGGACTACCTAAAATTTAAGGTTCCTTTCAATTCTAAAACCATGATCCTATGAGATTTTCTGTCGCTGCCTGATTGTACATACTCTAATACAATATATACTCTGAATATATATAGTCTAAAATAATCAAAGTTATTTGTGGGTGGTTTAGGAGGGAAAAATTGATATATGCTACTAGGACATACATATATAATTTTGCAAATTGCTAAATTCAAAACAGGGCAGTTAGATGGTGCAGTGGATAGAGCGCTGGACCCAGAGTCAGGAAGACCAGAGTTCAAATCTGGCTTCAGACACTTAGTAAAGATGTGTGACCCTGGGAAAGTCATTTAGCCTTGTTTGCCTCAGTTTCTTTATCTATGAAATGAACCAGAGAAGAAAAGGACAAACCACTCTAGTATCTTTTTCCAAGAAAATCCCAAATGGGGTCACGAAGAGTCAGATATGACTGAAACACCAGTAACAACAAATTCAAAATAAGTGAAAGTAGGCAAAAAATGATCTTAAGGTATAGTAAACAATCATCTGCTTAATCTTCTTTTACGAAAAGCAACATTGCGTATGAGTACCCCTGTGTAAGCACCCTGCCCCCCATACCTTAACTTTAAAATTTTGGAGCAAATTTAATTTCATACTATGAAGTTTAATTGACCTTTATTTTGTTTTACAGTGGGGTTAAGGTAGGGGACAAGTTGGGGGAAGTGGCAGGCCATCATGGTGGTAAAAAGCTGGGGGACCTGGATTCAAGTTCTGCTTCTGACATGTACTGGTTGTGTGACTCTGGGCAAGTCATTTAATTTCTCAGTGCCCCAGTCAGCACTCTGAAACTATAAATTGCAGAGTAGGTACCAATTTGCACTGATAGAAAGAATCTCCTTATCCAGAAGTTCCTTCTATCAAAAATACAGCAGGTTTGAATGTCTCAAAAAAACAAAGAGTGAGAGAGCAGCTTACCTTGAGAACAGTGGGAATAGATGAGGAAAGAGGGGGAGGATATTATTTGACTGATAATATCTTTCTGGGATATCAGGGTGAAGTGAGGAATAGTTTCTTCTCTGCCCCCCACTCCATATTACCAGAAGTAACACAAGCAAAGACAAGAACAATTTTCCTTTTCACCTTAGTTATCAGAAAACGTAGAGGTAAATTCATTCCCCTGCTGTGGAAATCTGCTGTCTTCAGGTACCTGGGTGAAGGTTACTTCCTCTTTCTTTTGAGATCATCTATTTAGAGCTAGATGGGACCATATTTCCAATATTCTCATTTTTATATGGGGAAATTGAGGATCCAAGAGTTTAAGTGACTTAGTAAAGGCTATTCCAGGAGACCCGGAGCAACTGCAATCTGATACCGACCCAAACTCAATAACACTATCTTTATAAATGGAAAGAACAAGTGAACAACCACTCTGGAGTCAAAGAATTTGGTTCAAATCCAAACTCTGACACTTACCTGTGTGACAACAGAATAACCAGTCAGTCACTTACCCTCCCTGTGCCTCAGTTTCCATATTTGAAAAATCAGGAAACTGAGCTAGATGGTTCAAGAAGTCTCATCTAGCTTTATGGTCCTGTGAAATGCTATATTCCAAATTCCAAGGATGAGATTAAAAGTGATTCGGGTTGGAAGCTGTCAAGTACGATGGAAACATTAAAAGTAAGGAAAAGTTGAAAATGGCTTAGAGAATGGCAACAATGTAAAAGATGAGTTTTGAGGCATAAAAACTGAAGGGCAACAGGAACACATAAGGAAAGAAAAGTTTAACTTTGTGGAAATCCTTGGGGTCAAGTTTACATATTTATTATATGTTGATTACAGGAATGGAATAAGCTTTTATTATTTTTTTGATGTTTCTGTCGTTGTTGTGTTGTTTCAGCCACTCTTTATGACCCCATTTGGGATTTCCCTGGCAAAGATATTGCAATGATTTGTCATTTCCTTCTCCAGCTCATTTTATAGATGAGGAAACTGAGGCAAACAGGGTTAAGTGACTTAACCAGGACTACACAGCTAGTAAGTGTCTGAGACTGGATTGAACTCAGTTCTTCCTGACTGCAGGGCAAGCACTATATCCACTGGATACCCTAAATTGCCTTTCCCCCTCTATAACCTTTTCCAAAAGGGAGTTTAAATAACCCCAACTGCAGTCCTCACCTGGTACCTCATTGTTATCACAGAGACAACGCTGGATTCTCAAAGGCCATCTCACAAGTTCTGACACGTCATTCCAAGCTGGAAAGATTTTGAGGACCATAGTAGAAGATTATGCAGCTATCACCTGAGGACTAGCATAGAGAGGTGCAGAACCAGAGACCTGATCCCTGAGTGGTTTTCTCGTCACAGTAACAGATCATCTAATAAGGGATAGAAGGTTTGCGATTTCTTATGCTGGAGAAAGTAGCCACGCTAATGAAATCATGGGTCTTTGGAACACTGAAAGATATTAAATTCAGGATCATGTTTTGGGGTTAATAATTGCAGGTTAATAATATTATTATATTATTGATATAATAATATATTCTTAAAATATAATTATATTATAATAGAAATTATAATATAATTACTATAATAATATTAATAATAAATGTGGGTTAAAATTATTGACTGAAGTCAAACGTAATTTCTTTTTGAATAGATCTTATTACAGGGCCTATGGTTAAGTGCCAGAAGGGGCCTTAGACATCATCTCATCAACCAATCAACCAATCAATTAATAGATAAGCCTTTTCTAGACACCCACTATGTAGTAGGCAATGTCATCTGAGGACCAGACTAAATTGCACAATTGTACAAATCCCCATTGTACAATGGAGAAATTCAAATGGAATTCAGAGAAATTAGTGACATACCCAGGGTCACACAGGTAGTAAGTGGGAGAACCACTTTGAACCTCATGTCTTCTCTTTCCAAAACTAATGCTCTTAGTACTGTAGCATGCTGTCTTATTTATCCCCAGTGGTTTAGTATAAAGCACAATGGAGGGGTTCTGATATACACAGGTGGAAGAACAGCCTACCTGGTGGGATTTTCAGTCAGTAGAGTTTTCCTTTACTTTAAAAAAAGATGCTCACGAGAAGTATTATAAGCCAATTTACCTACTGTTCTTCTGAATCAAACTTAATTTCTTATGGTTTAACAGAAACATATTACAGTTTCATAACTTTTTGTTTTAGTGCCTCCCATGGAGTAAAGGAAAAGTCTGTCTGGGCTGTGCTTTTCCCCTGAATCACAAAGTAAGAGTTCCAAATGAAACAGTGTAAGAAGGTGCTGAGATAGGGAGAGACTGCGACAAACAAACATACTGAGGATGAGACATTAAAAAAGCAAGAAACAAAAACCAATGTCATTTCCAGAGGAGTCTGGTATGTATGTGTAAATATTTTAAGCTATAATTACTTCCTATACAGTGATAGCAGCCCCACCTCCAGTACAGTAGAGTACAGTGTGCTGCTGCCTTGGGTGCATTCCCCATTAGGTTTCACTATCTCACCAACTCTTTACGTTAGTCATTACATAAATGTAAAGTTTCTACCACATGTTCCTGAACAATGGTGCAAGAATTGGGTGCCATTCTGGTAGCAATTTTTCAGTCTTTTAAACAGGAAACAGAATGCAGAGGGAGGATGTCAGAAAAGGCCATCAGTTTTTCTGTTCCAAGGCACTCTTTGGGCAGCATTCATTTGTCAGTGTATCTTTTTTTCTTTACCTACCTGAGCAGTTAAACTGGCATTTGGTTTGGCCTAGCTAGTTTTCGCTTGCTTAGTCTTCTTTAGGAGCATCAGTATTCTAATTCAAGGTGTGATGTCTTAAGCTCTCACAATGTGGGCCAGGGACACTCCCTAATCTTTCCAAAACTTGGTATTGCTGACACATCTCTCATTCCTAGTGTTCAAATTAGTTTGGCAGAAAACCCCTCTGGCAAAAAGAGGGACACTGCCATAAGTCACATTAGCAAGACAAGAATTATATATTACATATTCTCATTCTCTCTCTCTCTCTCTCTCTCTTTCCCCCCCCCCACCTTCCCCCCTTAGGGCAAACTGTGGAAATATGCTCAAGTGCCTGGCAGTAACTAGTAACTATTTCATCCTTTGAGATAATACATTTGGAGGAACTCCCCCGCCCCATTTCATAAATGAGGAAACTGATGCTCAAAAGCAAAAAATAAACTCTGCCAATGTCACCCATGTAATGCATCCGAGTCAACATTCAAATCCAGGTCCTGACTCTAAACCAAGCAAGCTTTCCACAGCACCAAGTAGATCTGCATTGTGGTTCTTAATCACTCATAGACTTACTTTGTATTCTCTAAGGTGCCCTAAGACCTCTTTGAAGTAAGATAACAATAAATCTTAAGATAAGAACTAACTACACCCTAGGTATGCAGGAACAATACCTCAACTGCCTCAGAGTTGGCCTAAGGGCCGATACTATGCTAATCAAGACTAAGTCATCAAACCATAGGCTCGGGGTTCGGGTAGGAAGACAAGCCCTTTATTTTAATTAGTCACAAACTCATAGATCATTGGGGATAATCTAAATGCATCCTGCATAGTTTAGTGACACTCTTCTTGCTCAGAACGTCGGGACAAAGAGGAATTGGAAGGTCTGGACAAAGAGGAGATGACATTCAGGGCTCTGTGATGTTAGATACTCTTCCCACAGTAGGGGTCTGACTAATTTTTGAAGTACGCTTTAAGAGCTCTTGAAGAGCTTTCCTGGTCTAACTTACGTTGTTTGTAACTTCTTGTTAAAATCAGAATGTTTCTGGAAGACCCCAGAAACCAAAAGGGGAGAGGGTCGTAGTGAAGAGGACAAAACATAGAGTCAGGCCAGTGTCTTAAAGTCACAGGCACACTCCAGATCCTCCTAAGTCCCTCAAGGACCCTGTGTCCACGCTTTTTTCCTATGGCACCCCCTTCACTGGCTTTATAGGACCATTCATTCAGGCCAGACACAGACCTCTTCAAAGGGAGCTGGAGTGTGTGTATGTGTGTGTGTGTGTGTGGGGGGGGTCCTGCTGTGAGTGGGGAAACAGTCCAGTAGCTCTGGCCACAGCCCCCTAGCTGTTCCTAGCAAGCGGAGCCACTTTAATTCTCACTTTAATGAGCTAGCCAATTAATTTCCTCTCCTCCTCACTTGCGCGCAGCCTGAGCGGCACGGTGAATGCTGGGGCTGCCCTGTAAAATGAGCAACCCTACCCCCCCGCATCCCTCCATACCCCTTAAAATAGACAGTCACCGAGGGAAGCAGAGATTCCGTCGGTTCCCGGTGCCACCCTTGGCCAAGGAGAGCGCAGGCTTCCCCGCAGCCTGTCTTAGGGACAACTCCAAGGTGGGGACGGTGGGTACAAGACAGGCAGAAGCAGAGACCCCCGCAGAGTCCCAGCGGGTTCCAGGGTCGCGAGTCCCTAAGCCTTGCAGGACTTCCTGGTCAGCGCCCCGTGCGCTTTGCGCACCCCATGACAGGCTCCCCCGGTGCCCAGGTAAGATGACTGCAACTAGGGAGCCGGGGGCCCAGACTGGTCCTGCCCAATCCTGCCTCCCCAAGTCCCTCAACCCTCAACTCTAGTCTCTCAGCCCAGCCCAGCCCCGGTCACTCCCGACGGCTTCTGCCAGCGTGGCAAGCCCGGGTGTCTGCCCAGACCTCCAGAGGTGCGTGGAACCCAGCGGCCGGAGGGGCCCCGGGGCTCCCTGGGCGGCGATTCGCAACTTCTTGCCCCGTTCGGCTCCCCGGCAGACGCGTCCCACCGCCCCGTCCCTTTGCGTAGCGCACGGCGGCTTCGGGAGAAGGATACGGCTCCGGGGCGCGCGGAGGAGGGGAGAGGGCGCGGGGGCTACCCGCGGACCTTTCAATGCACTTGACTCACCTGCTCCGCCGCTGCTGCCTTCGCTCTCCCTCCGCTGACAGCTGGGGGCTTTGTTTTCTCCACCCACCCTGTGCCCGCCTAGACGCTCCGCCCCCGCCGCCCCACGTGACCCGCCGCCGCTGCCACCACCGCCACAGCCACTGCCACCGGGCGGGTCCTCCCCGCCCTCCCCTGCAGAGGGCTAAGCCCAGCGCTGCCCCTTCCAGGCAGATGCAGGGTGCGGGAAGTGGTCACCGCTGCGGCCGTGCTAGGCTCTCCAGTGCGTGCATGATAAAGCGCGCTGGGGCAAGGGCTCACGGTGGGCGGGCTGGAGGAGAGATGGGTGGGCGTGGCGCAGGACGTCGGAGTTAGGGTCTATGCAATCCAGGCTGCAGCCAGGAGGTTGTTCAGGGTCCGAGGTCATGTACCTGTCCCGTGGGGAGTGAGATTCTGTTTTGGAATTTGAGATATTCACCTCACCTGGTAGAGGGTACCCGCAAGGGAGGTGAGGCTGAGGAAGTGCCGTGCGAGAAGGGTTGGAAGAGGGGAAGATGCAGAGATTCCTATGACCCTTAGCGTGTGAAGTGCAATGCTTTGAATTTAGGAAGTGGACACCAAGGCATGGAACGCTACAGTGTAATTCATGGACTCATTTTATGGTAGATGCTGGCTATAATAATCGTGTTGTGCTGCTTACATAATAGCAAAATAGTATCGTCCTGATTATTAAACTTGGTCATCTTAACTGAAGAATAATAATAATTAATGGTAATAATAAGGTGAAGTATTTTGATGTGGCTTCTAGAAATGTCTGCTGTTGCTGTTGGTGTTTTGGATTCTTATTCAAATAATGGGGAAGCACTGCGACAGACTGTAATTTGTCAGTAGAGACCAGTGCTTTTAAAAATTATTACAATTAAATTAATGGGGGGGGATGGTTTGGACTTCAAGATCCCACCTTGGCTATGAAGCTTTCTTTAACTTCTTCAGTTTACTAAAATCTCTGTGTGCTCTAATCTCATGAAACTCTTATGGTTTTCATAGCCTGGTACAGCGTTGGGACTATTGGCTCTAAAGTAAAAGGACCTGGGTTCGAAACCTTCATTCCTTCTGTCTTGTGTGGCCTTGGGGAAAGTCAGTGAAACTCTCGTAGCCTAGTTGTGCTGCGAAAGGAAGGGTTTGAACTACATGGCATACGCGGTTCCTTCTAGCTCAAAATCTTTGATCCTGTGGCACTTACGGGTGTGCTATTTGACTATCTTGTTAGTAACTATCTTGTTACTATCTTGGCCGAGAGTCAGCCTGGCGAGGTGGTTAACCAGCATCCTCGGAGGTCAAGCACTGCCTCAGACAGCCTGCTGGACGTTCCTGGGCAAATCACTTAACCTCTCAGTGCCCCAGGCAATTTGCTAAGGCTATAAATTTATAATGATCAAATAAATTTCTGATGTGCATCTGTGTAGGGAATCAGATGCCACACCCAGAATTCCCTGCACCTTGAAATCACACTTCCCCCATCTTAAAACAACAAAACAAAAATCTTGTCTCCAGTGTAAACTGAAAACTCTTCAAGTCAGAGAGTCTGTGGTATATCACTCTTTTAGGAGTATTTGCAAGGCAAATCACACTAAACTGTCATTCACCTCGCTAGCTGGGTAGTGCCACAGATAGACCTCTGGGCCTGGAGTTGGGAAGACCTGAGTTCAAATCTATCTTCATTCACTAACTGTGTGAACCTGGACAAATCACCTCTGTTGCCCTCCCTGTGGCCTCCATGTCCTCAACTCTAAAGTGGGGATAACAATAGCACCTATCTTCTAGGGTTGTTATAAGGATCAAATAAGACAATATTTTTAAAGTGCTTCGTTTAACATAGTGCTTTGCACATAGCAGGTGCTTAATAATTGTTTCCTTTCCCATTGTCCACAAATGCATAGGATCATAGATTTAGAGCTGGAAGGGACATTAGAAGAGTTCAATGCCCTCATTTACAAATGAGTAAACTGAGACCCACAGAAGTTAAGTGGCTTACCTAAAGTCACATAGGTAGTAATAGGCAGAGCTGTGCTTTGCATTCAGGGCTTTTGTCTCCAAATGCTGTTTATACCTACTGCAAAACACTCTTTTGTATATATGTGAAATCTAGTTAAAGATAAAATTTTTAAAACCTCAAAAAGGAGGAGTTTGTTCCCAAAAGACAGTTTGCAACCTGAGCTGGGTGTGAATAAGGAAGGGGATCCAAGCAGGCAGCTGGCACTGGCCTACTGATTCTATGTATATGTGTGCCTCAGCTTTTTTTTTTTTTTTAAGAAATAGCAGGCACTAATTTTTATGTCTTCATGACTCATTCCAGCTGTCTGGTCCCTAAAGTTCCCCAATTGGCTCTGCTTGTGCTGTGGATACTCCCCGCTGTACCTATCACAAAGTCTGGGACATAGTAGGCCCTTGGTAGATATTAAATGAATTAATGTAGTACAGAAGAAAACATATAAATTGGAGTTCTGTTTTATTTCCAAAAAAATGCTTCAAATCTTTATATATCACACAATTCTTTGAAATTGGCATGAAAGCAGCACGAATTTTCCTTTCTGAAGTGTCCATCTGTACGTCTGGTGGATTATCTATTTTAGTATCTGAAAGGGTGAATGGGTTGGTAAGGTGTAGCACATTTTCTCTAGCATTACTAAAAATCTTTAGATGATTTTCTTGTATATCTTAAAATATGTATTTTATGATAGATTTAGGGTTTTTTGAGATGAGGATGGGGAGAAGTTCTCTGTTTTCTCTCACTGGCTTTTCTTCCTCTTCCTATTCCTTAAGCTGGCCTTTCCCCAAGTTTATGTCATTGGCCCTCTGATCTTCTTGTGTTACTCCTTCTTCTTTATACCCAGTTCTAGAACTCCAACTCTCACCTCCCCATCTTTAAAATTAAGCTCCAACTCTGTACCTCTAGCCATGTTCTTCTTCCTGAGTTTCAGGCCTGTGTTTTCAAACCCATGCTCAGCTTCCCTCCAACACCATGAAAGCCCTAAGTTCTTCTTTCTCTACTGTGGGTAATTCAGTGAATGACAGAGCTTGATAAATAATTATTGAAGAACAGAATTTTACCTGCAGTAAATACTGATGGTATTTACATATAAATATCAATGCAGTAGATATTAATGATAAAGTATTTTTTTTTAAAGAAAGCATTGAAAACTTCAGTTTGGCATTAAATGCTACAATTTAACTGCTGTCAGGGAAAGGATGTTTATATCCTATAGACTTTCATTTACTTCAATGTAGCACACACTTTAAAAATGCCTGCTGTGTGTGTGCAAGGCCTAGAGCCTAGCAAAGGAAATGGCACAGTGTTGGCCTTCTGGGAGCTTTGAATCTACTAGCATAAAGCACCATGTACACAGATGCTTAAAAGGTCAAATGTGATATGTACAAAGAAGTCCAGATATGCTTCTTTAGAAAAACTTTTATCTGGGGGATCATGGAGGTTATACCTAAGCTGGGCCTTGAAGGAAGAGAAAGATTTGAATAGGCAGAGAGGGAGGAATCAATGCTAGTTATGGGGTTTCAGCAGAATCTCTCTAGTGTCAGCACTGGACCCCACATTTTAGGAAGGATATTGATAAACAGGAGAGCCTCCAGAGGAGGATGCCAAAGGACCATATGAGTCTTCTTAATATTTGATCTCTTCTGTAAAACATACTTCTTCATCTAATTTGATAATATTGCTGTTGTCTTGATATTTAACTCTTCCAAGCTAAAATAACCAATTCTCCATGTGAGACAAGCTGCTCAGCTGCCTAAAGGACAGTGACCAGAATGGTGAAGGGTCATCAGTTCATGCCAAGGGAAGGAATGAATGAAGGAACTAGGAATCTTTAGAGAAGAGCGGACTTAGGAGAAGACATGGTAACTCTCTTCAAGTCATGGAACTGCTGTCATGTGGAAGAGAGACTTATCCTACTTGGCCCCAGAGGGCAGAACAAGGTGCACTGGGTGCATGTTGCAAAGAAGCAAATATAAATTTGAAGTCAGGAAAAATGACATAGGAATTAGAGCTATTGTAAAATGGAATGGATCATCTTGACAGGAGGTCTTTAAACAAAGGCTGGATGACCGTTTGTCAGGGACAAGTAAGAGATTGTTGTTCAGGTATGGCAGTTGGATTACATGGCCTCTGATATTTCTTCTAAGTCAGATCATGTGATTCTGTGCCCGTGTTAGTACCAATAAAAGATGGTGTTCCCAGAACTCACATTCAAATATGTTGTTCATGTCCAGAAATCACTGTCACGTGTAGATAGAGTTTAGAGGCCTTGTTCATAACCTGTTCTTCATCAACACTATTAAGTCATTGCATGAGAGAAACTTCACATAATGCTTTCACCATGGATTCTAGTTCTGTTCTTGCAAACAGAAGAAACACATGCTTTCCTCCCAAATGAAATGTCAATTTAAAGTTGAACCAGCTGGATTTTTTAAAGTTAAATTGCCACGTGTCTAAAATGACCTTGTAGATATTTTTTTAGGGATGGCAACAATAAGGACACAAATCAGACAGCCTGACTTTGAAGTTTTACCTGCAGTAAATGAAAAAAGGAAATTATTCCAGCAATGCATGGAATGCTTTCAAAACTATGCCTTTTTCCTCCTGTCTTTTGTATCTGTTATGTTTACTTTGTAGAACATTCTAGGCAACAAGTAAAATAATCTCTCAATGACAAAGAAAGCAATAGCTGGCTGATGCCAGGATTAACTCTGAAGTTATCTTGTTAAATGCCTCCAAAAACTAAGGTCAGAGAACAGTTATAGGCTGAAAATCAGGTGAGAGTGCAGGGAAGAGACAGGTAGAAGTTTGTTTTATTGTCTTACTCGAGGTGGGCACTTTCTAACTAATTCAGTCTCAAAGTCTTGCTTTTTTTTAGTTTGTTTTATAGATCTGACTAAACACCTATTTGGATTCATTATTATATAGAGGTGATGTTAGGTTCTGAAAAGCTATGCTCATGGCACCTACACTCTGACACATCCTGCTAAGTTGGAAAAACTTTCAGTAAGGACTGGGTTCAAGGTCAGTTTGGCAGGAGGGCTCCATTGGAATGACCCAGGGATCTGTACTTGCTTGGCTCTGTGCTGTTTAACATTTTTATCAGTGATTTGGATAGGGGCACATAGATCCTGCTCATCAGATTTCTGAAAATGGGAGGAATGTCTTATATACTAGATGATAGCCAATATCCAAAAAGACCTTGACAGGCCATTAGAGAAGTGGGCTGAATCTGGGGAGATGAAATTCAACACAGATAATTTTAAAGTCTTATTCTTGAGCTAAAAACCAATTGTGATCCTAAAGTATTCCTACGGTATGTACCAGTCTATGCTGACCGAGTAGCAATTTAACGAGTATGAGAAGCTTATGAATTGGTATGAAAAGGTAATGAATTCGGTTTTTTGACCATAACAGCCTATTTTTCCGTCTGCATTGGTAGAAGGAATTCCTTTGATGAAATCATAGATTCTTGAAGTTTGTTTCATAGGACTGAAAGAATACACTGTTCTTAATTTTATGTGTGTGTAATCTGTGATCCAGCCTGCCAGGCTCTGGACTTATATTGGCTAGATTCTATCTCAAGGGATTTTCTCCACTTCTATTACTCTCTCTCTCTCTCTCTCTCTCTCTCTCTCTTTTTTGGCTTGTGTTGTCTCTTTCCTGTCAGAATGTATCTTATGTATATATCTCTACCTATTAGTTTAAAAGGTCCCCTGATTCTATGTAAGAATCTTATGTGAGTTAATAATGCATACCATATTCAGAAAACTTTTACTCCCCATGAAATGCGAAAACAACATAAAATATTTACAATATCCCAGTATAGTTGATAAAATTCATCTCTTTTTTCCTGTGAGTCCCACCTTCTCTGCTAGTGCTTCTGTGTTCTTTGATGAATTTCATTACCCACTGTGGTCTGGACTTCCCTTAGATGGGAAACAAACTTGGTGCTGCTGAGGAGTCAACCACCCCCACATTCTGGTGAATCTCTTTAACCCATATAGACCTTAAAGCTCATGATATTGCCTTAGAAGGAACACAGAAATGAAGAGGCAGCTCCCTTCTTGTCACATCTGTGCTATGTGTATCATTTAATAATCCGTGATTGGAGATCTCTCTTTAGTTTCCAGAACATTCAAATTTGGAGTATCTAAAGAGGTAATCCTAAGGCTTATGATTCTCTCTAAGAAGACTAGTCCCTGATTTGGAGGTCAAGGAACTATCTTTTCAGGCTATTAGTTTGTCCCAAGGCAATATGTAATGGCTTCTAAAGGTAGGGGGGAGTGGTAAAATCCTCCAGGGTCCGGGTTAACATTTGGCACTGCTGCTTTTTGGCCTGTTTTGATGTAGAAAAGAGCAAAAATGATGAAAAAAGGACCAATTCATCAATGAAAACTCCCTGTTATAGGCCTGCAACAAAAAAGGTTGCTGTGTTTAACAGTGGTCTCAGTCAACAAATTCATCTTTAGTCCAAAACAGCCAAAGCCAATCATGTCTTTCACAATAAGTGAGATATCAAAATCCCAAACAAATCCTTACCACCTTGTAATATCTTCAGGTTATCAGGTAGCTCCTCTGAGCAACGCTCTACGTATGTTAGAAAAATTTTTTTTCTGGGAGTGCCCTCAGGACTATTTGATTGTGTTGAATCTGATAGGGGCAGGCCTGATACAAGTACCCTATTAGTCCAGGTTCAGTGTTGGGATGAAATTAGGGTCTCATAGGTCATTGAATAGTTAACAAAAAGGAGTTTACTTAGCCATAACATAGTAAGGATATATAGTAGCACTTATCTCTGGTGACATAGTTCCTCTCATTTTCATATAGAAGTTCATTTTGTCAACCAGGCAAAGTATGGTGACTTTCCAGGTTCGGGCCATCCACAAGGTCTGAAGGGTACCAACTTTATGTTGGTGGTACCTTTTATACCGTAAGTGTTTAACAAGCTAGTTGATGTAGCCAGAGTCCACCAAAGGAAGCACAACTTGAGCCTCGCTTTACTTCTAGGCCAATCAAGTCCTGACTTTGTCACCTTTTAGGGAAAATCTAGCCTAAGCCATATAGTGAGGGAAGGGGTGAGAAAAAGGGAGAATCTTAGTTACATTGCCAAAAGGGACAACCAGGGACATCACTTAAGCTAACCACAGGCAGTGGTATGGGATGGGTTGTATAGGAAGCCCGTTGGCAAGACCGTCCATTCATACTGGAATCACAGTTCAATGCTCTAGTCTCAGGCCCATTGCCTTGATGAGCCTAGAGTCTTCTTGAGGTGCTCCTCCCTCAACATTTGTTTTTCTTGAACTGTCTATCTTCTACTGCTATCCTCCTAAATTGTTCCAACGGCATGGAAAATAGAAGTGACTCCCCAGACTCTGGCTCTTAGTCACCTTCTCTTTGCCTGCATGCTACTAAGGAGTGCATGCTCCAGGACTTTTATTCCATTTTCTACCTAAATCTCTTACCAGCTGCTCCCCATGTCTTCTTTGTTCAAAATGAGAAGGGTGTGCATGTTCGCATGCATGTCATCAATCTTTTGTTCACTATGGAACCTCTTCACACTCTTATTTTTTTCCCCTTCCTCACTGAAATCTGAGTCACAGAGAGACATATTGGCACTGAACCCTTCAACTGAAGACTGTTATCATACCTAGGGGGAAAAGATAGACAATCTTTTCACTTCTGCAGTTCGCTTCTCACTGGCCTTGCTTCCTAGGCAGTGGATTCACACTTCTGAATAATGGTCCATAAAACTGAAAAGGGACCAGATGTGCTCAAATTCACTCTGTTTCTTAATAGAGCTTGTCTCTCCTTATGAAATTAAAAAGGACTTTCATCTCAGCTTTCATTTTCTGTTGAGCAAAGAATCAGTGTACACCAACAGTTGTTACTCAGAAATTACACAGTAGCATTTTAATCTTGGTGACCTTCAAAACTTATTGGTTTCACCCAAATAGGACAAATTCTGTTTTTCCTATTGTAATAAATGTATTATATTCTAAAATACAAAGGCTGCTTTTAAGTAAAACTTTAAAGCCACAAAAATTTATTCACTTCACATAATTCCAGATAGTTTTACACTCCACCAAGTAGCTATCCAGATTAGCTCAGTGCTAATTCTTCGTAGCTTGATTCTACTTTAGCGTAGGAGTGCAAGATATTAATTAAGTCCCATTATGTTCTCTCCTTCCCCCACTACATTTGAAGATATCATTCCTTTCCCAAATGCCACTCAAACATAGGTCTTGGATGTCTACCTTAGTTGTTGTTTGCCATCACTATATGGTGCTTGACACACATGAGCATTGCCTCTCTTCCATAACGGAAGTTTCATGATATGCTCTATCCAAGTAATAGACGGAGATCACATGTCTTTGTATTGCTCATGATTAGCGTTATGGCCTTTGCAAGTGGCTTTAAATCATAGAATATTTGTTCATGTCTGATAGGAGAAAAGTGCAGGAGCCAACAACCACTGCCCTGCAATTGTTTTATTGACTTTGTGAAAGAATTCCATTGGTAGAATAGATGCATAGCAAGTACTGAGCAAAATTGGCTGCTTTAAAAAATTCCCTAGTATTTGGCCATGTGAAAGTGGATGAGGATGTGCTATATTCATTCTTCCATCAGCAGTGGATTGGACACCTTGATCTAATAGTATTTAATTTGCTCTTTGTAGCCATGCTTTTAGATATCACAAGAAACCTAGAAGCTAATGTCAGAATACAACCCTGGAAATGGTTATGGTCCATTTTACAGATGAGAAAACTGGGGTTTAGGTTTTAAATGGCTTAACCAATCACATAGGTAGTAAATGTCAGAGGCAAGACTCAAACCTTGGTCTTCCTGCTTTCAAGTCCAGCAGGATTATGGAGTAAAGCCTAAATAAATGTGAAGTCATGTATAAGTGTGCACCAGGGAAGCCTTAGCTATCATCCAAGAATCTTAAGATCTTATTTAGAGCTGCTCTCTTTGTGGTGGGAAAGTACTGGAAATTTTGGGGATGTCCATCAACTAGGGAATGGCTGAAGAAATTGTGGTATATGACTAATGGAAAACCACTGTGCTCTAAGAAATGATGAGCTCAGTGATCTTAGAAAAACATGGATAGACTTGCACAAAATAATGAAGAGCAAAATGAGTAGAACCAAATGAATGCTGTATACAGTAATAGCAATATTATTTAAAGAACAACTTTGAGTGACTAAATCATTTTGAGTACTATAACTACCCAAATTAATGACAAAGACCATATGAAGGAAGACTCTATCTGTATCCAGAAGAAGAAACTGATAAAAAGAAGTATGTATAGAATAGTTTTACATACATGTACATATTTGTGTCTAATGGTAGCCATCTCTAGAGCAGGGTTGGGGCGGGGGGAGAGAGAAGAAAAAAAAGGAAAAATTTACATGATAATTTTATTATATATTTAAAAGGAATAGCAAGTTGTATATAATAGCTTTGTAGTTAACTGAAAAAGTCATCTTTTTTTCCTATTCTACTATGTTATGGAAATGCTTGTTTTATTTCTTAAGTTCAGAATAAAATATTTTTTCAAAAGAATCTTATGAACAATATGGAGCTGAGAAATAAATTCTCTCACTTAAGTAGCATAATGTCTACTGATTCATTGGTTGACAAGTAGGAAAACACACAAGACTGAAAACTAGAGAAGGCAGGTCAGGGTCTCCATGGCCTAATGACTTGGTCTCCTTGGTTCCTACTGCTGAGTGATTAAATGTTGCTGGAGAAAATAAAAGACACTTCATACTGTATTATATGTACTATACATAGCCTTTCAGTACCACAAGGCAATCTTTTTATTCATTTATTGCAGACTCTATCACATTCTTTACTGTAGCTTTTCCAAACCCTCTCTCTTCTTACAATGACCGAATTTAGAGTTCAAAGGGACCTCAGTGGACATCTAGTACCACCCCACCTCCAAAAGAATCCCTATTCTAGTGTCCTTAATGAACGGTCATCCAACTTTTGCTTAAAGACTTCCAATGTGGGGAACTCCACACTTCCTGAGGCAATGAATTCCATTTTTGGCTAGATTTAATCATCGAGAAATTTTTCCTGACATTAAGCCTAAATTTATCTCTCTGCAACTTCTACTCATTATTTCTGGTTCTACGCTTTGGGACCAAATAATATGTCAATCAGTCCATCAGCCAACCAGCATTTAGTTATGATCCGGGCACTATGTTAAGCACTGGGGATAAGAAGAAAGAAAAAAAAATGCTCCCTCCTCTCAAGGAGTTCACATTCTAATGGGAGAGGTAGCATGCCCCTGAGATTACCTTCCATTTACACTGTATATATCTTGTATATAAATGTGATTTCCCCATCTATTACCTATATGCCTATGTATATGTGTATGTAACAATTATTAGAATGTTGCCTCTCCTAATAGAATATAATTATATATATATATATATATATGTATATATTATATATATATATACACATACACACACACACATATGTATGAACAGGGAGGGAAGGAGAGAGAGAGAGAGAGAGAGAGAGAGAGAGAGAGAGTTTGTGTGTGTGTGTGTGTGTGTGTGTATGGAAATTGAGAAGACACTGCACTGTTGGTGAGAGGGGAAGGAAACCAGGAAAGGCCTCCAACAGAAGGTAGGATTTTAGCTGAATCTTGAAGGAAGCCAGGGAAACTAGGAAGTGAAAGTAAGTAAGGAGAGAATTCCAGGCATGGAGAACAGTCAGTACGAAAGTATAGAATCAAGAGAGAGAGAGAGTATGAGGTATGAATGGCCAGTATACCTAGAGTATAAAGAGGATTAAGGTGAAAGAAAATTGGCAAGGTAGGTGTTTCAACAATCCGGTTAGCAGCTGTTGTGGGGGTGAAAGACCAGCATGAGCCCAACAACAAGAATGCTACCAGCATGCTGCAAAAGCACAGGTTCTTTTAATCTGCTTTAGTAAGGAAAGCAACGTTAAGGGGTTGACAAGCTTACTTTAATTCAGCATACAAATATCAATCACTTAGTTCAAGGGAAAAAAACCAGCACCCTGAACTTCAGAGCAAAATACAAAGTACAAACATCAACAGACAGACCTTGTCTGATTCAAATCCCAATACATAGTTACCAGAGTTTAACAAAGTCTCAGCATCCAAGTTTATGAGCTGGAGGGCTTCTTAGCTACAGCTGCCCGGAGTCTCCACTGCCACCAAGAGTGAGAGCCCTAAACAAGTTACAAACATCAACAGACAGACCAAATACAGATTCATAGTTACCAACATCAAGATTCAGCCCGGGAGCTCATAACGAGGGCTGGCCCAGAGTCACTCGCGCCACCACTGCTGTGGGTAAGAGCTCCAAGGAACAGAAAGCCAACCCCTGGTTTTATATCTTTTTCAGAGTCAGGGGTGAGTCACACATGCAACTCACCCACACGACCTAGAATTGTCACAAAGAGGTGACTTAAACCCACGTGGTCTAAGAGCCTCTGCTGTCCCAGACATGTCACTCAAACTCATGTGTAAACTAGACCCTCCCCTGAGGCAAGGAGGAGACCGAGGACTCCCAAATCTAATCAAGGAAACAAAGGCCAAACTTTTCAAGGGTACTTGGTTGAACTAAGTGCTAAGAGCCCATTTTGCTTACCAACACAGTAGGATTATATTGTGAAGGGCTTTATATCTCAAGGAGGTTTTTATATTTGATCATGGAGGTAATAGGGAGCCGATGGTTTATTGACTAAGAGGGGAACATGGTCAGATCTGTGCTTTAGGAAAAAAATCCCTTTGATGACTGAGCAAAGGATGTCTGTAATCTTAGTGCACCATAGGCTACTGGACATTGGAAATGAGAAAAGACAAAGATAAGTGTAATCAGTGTGACTAGTACTCTGAGACAGAAGTAAAGTGAACATTATTGAACTCTGTGTGCAAGGCTACTTAATGCCTATCTTCATCATAGTCACCCTCTCTGGAGTCTAGGAAAGTTAGGGATAGATCCCCAAAGGTGGGGATAAAAGCAGCAGCCCAGGAACTACCAAGACAAAAAACCAAAGTGATGAGTTGATGAAGGATCAAAACTGGGTGATTAGAAAATTCATAGGATTTCGAGCTGGAAGGGACTTTAGATATCATTTAAGCCAAACCTTTTATTTTACAGTTGGGGGATAAGGCCTAGAGAAGTTAAGTGATTTGCTCAAGTTCACACAGGCAGATCCAGAGTTGAGCTCAGGTCTATTGATGGCATATTTGTTGTTTTTTCTTTTTAATGCTCTTATTATCTACATTCTAATAAAGATCAAGAGTAATTATTTCTGGGAAGCTACCTAATCAATGGATACTTTTTTAAAGAGTTAAAAGTACACTACAAGCACTAAGTACCATTTAAATGTGGTTTTTATTTCTATTACTAATAATAGCATAATTGGTCATAATTATAATTAGTACCACCGTTTATAATAAGCCTGAGTAATTTTGTTATTTCCCTATGGTCAGTATTTTCAGTCAACCCTTGTCTGTTTTCCTGCCATGTCTAGGACTAAATTCTCTTAGAAAACCTCAGAACATGCCCAGGAGAAAAGAAAAGTCTGGTAGTATTGGAGGAAGGCAGCAGACGGGCTTATTGCTGGGACTTTGGGAAAAGAAGAAAGGGATGAATTAAGTTATGCCTATTTAACTTTCTTCTTAGAATACCCAGCACAGCTTTATGTGCTGATGGATTCTGAATGAACACATTCAGTGAAGATAATGAAATCAGTTCACCAGCCCACAAATTTCTGTTAGCTCTGCCTCTGTTTACCAATATGTTAGCTCTTTCCATTCTAGGTCCTGTCTCTTGTTATTAATACCCTTCGTACTTCCCAAGATGCATGATTTCTCTCCACTAATGCTGAATTGAAACCTTCTATGCTTTAATATGTGGTTGCATGAGCTATGCTGCGAAAAGAAAACAGAACAAAAGTTAACCCTTGCTGACCAACCTCTGAACTTATCTAGGATGGCCCTAGTTAAGGCAAAGAATCAGTTGCTGAGTCTGTATTTCATTTAATTCAACAAACATTTAACAGCCAAAGACCTACTATATAAGATCACAGATTTAGAAAGGATCTTAGAGGACATTGAGTCCAAACCTCTTATTTTGAAGATGAGGATACTGAACCCTAGGGAGATGAAATAACTTGTCCTGGAGCATTGCTCATGTGATAAGTGATTATGGCAGCGTGGAAGTACAGATCTTCCTGATTCCAAGTTCATCTGACCCACCTGGCTGCCCCTGCTAGCAAAGAGTCATTGGAGGAAGAAAAATGACTATCCCTGACTACAAGGAGAATAGAATCCGACAGGAATGGTGGACACATACAAAAATGAAATCTGTAGTGCCCTAAGGAATCTCAGGTAGGAGGGATCACTTTGAGCTTGGAGATTGTTGACAATTCTGTTGATTATAGAAGGAAGAGAAAACTTAATAGGCAGAGCTGTCAAACAAGTATATGCCAAACTGGGCATATCCTGATCAAATACAGGTTCAAAGGGAGTCCAGATTGTAATCTGGTTTGGTTGGAAGTCTTCCTAGTTTGGGAGAAAGCCTTTGAGAATCCAGGGTCAGTTCTGTGCCATGATGACTTTAGTGAAGAAGGACTTTAGTGGAGGACCTTTTGCTGGATTACCCCCAAACAACGACACTAATACATTCATTGAGTTTCTTGATCATTCATTTCCAAAAACTCCTAGCAGAAAGAGACTAGAGAGCAGAGGCAGAGCTTATTAATTAATATTTTAAACCTTCTACACAATTCCCTTTTGGTCTGACCTGATTTCTTTTTAGCCTTCAGCATATTAGGCACATTGCTTCAAATAAATATCATGATGTCTCCAGATATTTTACAATAATCTATCCATGATATATATATACGTGTATATATATGTACATATATATACACTTGTCAAATAATATTGTAGTAGGGGAGAGAGGAAGGAAAGCAGTAGTTATGGAAGTACAATAATTTCTCTGGGTTATGATAATAGAAACTTGAGATGATAACTTCTCAGGGCTACTACTTTGTGATGACTGACATTTGTGTAGAGAATAAGTGATTCAAAATAGGAAACAAGCTTAGCTCCAAAGCACTGTATGAGCTATGATGAGTTAAAACTTTAAACCACCCATGGAATTACATAAGCAGTATTTCTCTTCATTTTTCAGGTGAGCCTAAGGATCATAAATGACTCACTCTTAAATGACATCTTAAATGACGTACTCAAAGCCATACATCAGATTGGTAGAGTTGTCCACAATGACTACTGCCTCTCCTTTGTAATATAAGGTGACAATGAATAAAAGGGAAGGGAAGGGAATAAGCTTTAATATAGCACCTACTATGTGCCCCTCACTGTACTAAGATCTTTACAAATATTATCTTCTCGGATTTTCACAACAACTCTGGGAGGTAGGTGCTATTATTATCCCCATCTTACAGTTAAGGAAACTGAGGCAGATAGCAGTTACATGGAGTGCCCAGGGTCATACAGTGAGTAACTGCCTGAGGCTAGATTTGAATTCAGTTTTCCTGACTCTAGGCCCAGAGCTCTAGCCACTGTACCAGGAGCTGCTTCTATAATAAGACTCTATAAGAGTACCGAATGAGCAATATCAGAGGGTCAATCAAAGACAATGCATGATTTCTATTGGTATGTCCCATGACTTACTCAAAGCAAAGTAGTCACAGGAGGGTTATGGTTTTCTACCTCATCTTTCCCCTCAATGCTGATATTTGTTGTTGTTCAATCATGTCCGACTCTTTGTGACTCCATGGACCATAGCATGCCAGGCCCTTCTATCTGCCACTATCTCCCAAAGTCTGTCTAGTGCTCACTGCTTCCACAGCCCTATCCATCTCATTCTCTCCCATCCCTCACTCCTTTTACCTTAGGTTTTTCCCAACATCAAGATCTTTTCCAGTGAGTCCTATCTTCTCATTATGTGGCCAAAGTATATAAGCTTCAGCTTCAGCATTTGCCCTTCCAACAAATAGTCTGAATTAATTTCTTCAAGTATTGACTGAATTCATCTCCTTGCTATCTAAGGGACTGTTAAAAATTCTCCAGCACCACAATTTGAAATTCTGAGGCACTCACCTTTCCTTATAGTCCAATTCTCACAGCCATACATTGCTACTTGAAAAAACCATAGTTTTGACTATATGAACCTTTGTTTGCAAGGTGATGTTTCTGTTTTTAAGTATGCTGTCCAGATTTGCCATAGCTTTCCTTCCAAGGAGCAAGAGTATTTTAATTTCATGGCTGCAGTTACCATCTGCAGTGATCTTTGAGCCCAACAATGTAAAATGTGACACTGCTTCCATTTCTTCTCTCTCTATTTGTCGAGAAGTAATGGGACTAGTTGCCATGATCTTAGGGTTTTTTTATGTTAAGCTTCAAGCCAGCTTGTACACTCTCCTCTTTCTCTCTCATCAAGAGGCTTCTTAATTCTTCTTTACTTTCTGCCATCAGAGTGGTATTATCTGCATATCTGAGAGTGTTGATATTTCTCCTGGCAGCCTGACATTTTGCATGATGTACTCTGCATATAAGTTAAATAAGTAAGGTTGCAATATACAGCCTTGTTACTTCCACATAAATGGAGGGAGTGGGGATGTGAACAAGTAAAGAATACAACACAAAGAAATAATCCAAAGATGCTCAAACCTGCTCCGTGACTTAGGTATATGAGTGAAGTTCTCAGTAGCATGTTAAGTACTCTTCCCATAGTCCATATCGAAAAGAGATTTTATTTATTTATATTTGTATTTAATATCTTTGAAAGATTGTAGGCATTTTCCATCCTCATACTTACAGGCTGTAATGCCAAAGACAGAACTAAAAACATGGAAAAGCTGTTACAGATTTCTTTTAAAGGCAGCTCAGAGATGCCCTGAAGCAGCTGGGGAGCCCAAAGCTCAAAGCTGATTTTCAAGGATTTTTTTTTCTTTTACAGACTCAGATTTTTTTTTTCTCTGTAAAATAAGTAGGATGGAATAGATGATCTTCAAGAGCCCTTCTAGCCCTGCCATGACTATTTTTGTGAACTAGAAGTTAAAAAATCCCACATTCTAGTCTGACTCTTCTACTGACTGTGTGACCTTGGGCCAAATTTTTGGGCCTTAATTTTCCTATCTGAAAATATGAAGATATTGGACAAGATGATCTCTAAGGTACCTCTCAGCAAAAAAGTGCCATGAATTTGCTCCAATGCACAATGATCTCTCTCTCCTCTGAACTCCTAACACTTATTGTTCATACCCAGCATTTGGTAATTAGTACTGCATGGGCTTATGAATCATGGAATCTGAGTTAAAAGGGAACTTTAGAAGCCACCTAGTCTCATTTATATCCAAACAAGACTCTCCTTTTATTATGTCTGATAAGTAGTCATCAGCTCCAGGGAGGGGCAGCAGTCAGGGGCAGCTCTCTGCTGTTGGAGGCAGCAGATTCCACTTTTGCATAGTTTTAATTGTTATGTGGTTCTTCCTTACATTGAGCTTGAATTTGTCTCTCTGTAAGTTGCACCCACTGCTTCTGTTTTTGCCTTTTTTTTGGCCAAAATAAAGGCATCTGTTTCCTTTTCTATGTTATATTTCTTGAAATACTTTAAGTTGGCTATCATTTTCCCTAAGTCTTCTCTTTTCCATGTCTAAACACCAGCCTGTTCCTCAATGTCCCTCATAGAGCATGACCTTTAGGCCCTTGCCATTCTAGTCATCCACTTCTTCATACTCTCCAGCTAATCAATATCCTCCTTAAAAGTTGGTGTTCATAACTGAACACAATACTTTAGATGTAGTCTGACCAAGGCAGAATATAGTAGGACTGTCATTCTTTAGTCTGGGACATTATATTTCTCTTAATGCAGCCTAAAATTACAATAACATTTTTGGTGGTCATATTATGCTGTTGACACATATTAAACTTGTAGTCTAATAATAGCTCCAGAACTTTTAAAATTGAACTGTTGTATAGCCATGACTTCTACCATATTGTCCTTTTTGAGGTTGATTTTTTTTAAAAACCCAAACATAAGACTTTACATTCATCTTTATTAAATTTCATTTTGTTGGAGGTAACTTAGTGTGCTAGTCCAGCTTGTAATTCTGTCATTCAATATGGTATCTATTCCTCCCAGTTTTGGGTCACCTGCAAATGTGGTAAACATACTGTCTGTGCTTTTATCTTAGTCATTAATAAAGATGTTAAGTGGCAAAGGGCCGAATACAGATCCCAAAGGCAGTCCATCCAGAGACTTCATTCAAGGCTAACATTGAATCATTTATGACTACACTTTGTTTTGGCCACTCATTCTATTTTGAATCCAGCTAATTGTCCTCTCATAACTTATATCCAACTTACAAGAATATCTTGAAAGACTTTATCTAATGCTTCTGGAGACTATCGACTCAATGAGAATAGGGATTGTTTGAGTTTTTTCTTTGTCTCCCTAACACCTAGGACAATGCCTGGCAGATGGTAGGTGACCAAGGAATGCTTGTCGATTGATTGATTAAATGAATCCAGGTTAATTATATATGACGTTCACTTGATTTGACAGTGATAATGTTGTCAGTAAAGGAAGGGATGTTAGTTTGGCATGACCTGTTGTTGCTGAAACCATGATGATTATTTGTGATCACTACTTCTTTTTCAGGGTGCTCATTGACCATCACGTACATGTGAAGTTTCATGTATAATGGCCTTTTATTGGTGTTTAACCCTTGAGTTCTTGCTTAATCTTCCATATATTTATGCTTCTCCACCCCAATTGGATTCCAAAATTCCTTGAGGGCAGTGTACTGTAGGTTTCCATGTCTATCATAGCCCCTTTTTAGCACAGCGTTTTGCATAAAGTTTGTAATAATTAATTTTATTTTATCTTCAGCCTAACACTTTTTAAAATTCAGACTCATTTGTCCAAGGGTAAGTATTACTATGCTATCAGTACTTCCTTCCTACCTTGCTTTATATGTTTCTCTCTGTGAATGATTAACTAGATGGGTCAGCACAGGGTGATTCAGTTAATTTGATCTCTTCAACAGCTATACCTTCTTTGCCTGAACTTTGATCCTAGCTATAGACACTGGCCTTTTAAAGTTCCTCCAATTTAAAAGTATATTAATTAATATGGTAGCCTACCTTTTATAATACCATTGCAAAAAATTATATTGATTAATCATGTCACAGCATTGTGCATTTATTTTAAGTAACTAACATAAATCTCATGTCATCAGAATCTTTTAACAGCTGTAATAAAATTCCTGGCCCTATTGAGGTACATGGTCTTTGTCTTGGCCTTCATTCATAATGGCTATAACTTTTTAATTTCCTAATTACTAAATAAATAGAAGTTTCTGATAATCACAATATTTACTTTTGAATGATTACATAGAAAAGATGGCCTTCTGCTTTTGAAGAATTTGTTGAAACAGAATCACAGAATCTTAGAGTTGGGAGGGAGGGTTTAGGGTGCATCTAGTCCAAACCCTACCTCCAGAGGAAACCCACTAAAATATCTAAGCATATCTGACAAGCTGCTTCTTGAAAACTTCCAATGATGGGGAACCACTACTTCCAAAAGCAGATGATTCTACTTTCTCTGATCTTTAGAAAGATTTTTTTCCCCCAATGTCAAGCCTAAATTTGCTTCTGTATCTCCTTCCTTACCTGGTCCTGTAATTCCCCTATTTCTAGTTTGGCTCTCTGGGATCAAACAGAGCAAGTCTAATTCTTCTACCAGCCCTTCAGATACTTGAAAACAGCTTTCATGTCCTCCTGAATCTTTTCTTCTCCAGGCTAAGCATCCCCAGTTCTTTCAGCCAATCCTCATATGATATGAACTCAACTCCCTTCAGGTCTTAATCCTATGCTATAGGCTAAGAGTACAGGCTAAAAGAAATTTTCTTATGTTTTCAAATTTTATGTTAATGATTTTATACCATTGGTTGCCTTCCTGTGAATGCCCTCTAGCTTTTTAATGTCCTCCTTAAACTTGTTCTTCAAGAACTGAACACAAAACTCCAGAAGTGGTGTAGTGGGACAGCCATCACCTCCTTATTCCTGGAAAACCTGGAGCCCTTAATGCAACCTAAGACCATATACTTCAATGAATATGACAGAAAAGAATTGCTCAGTAACGTGTTGTGTTTTCTTTTTTTTGTTGTTTTTTCTTTTAATTTATTTAATATTTTTAGTTTTCGGCATTGATTTTCACAAAAGTTTGAACTACAAATTTTTCCCCATTTCTACCCTCCCCCCCACTCCAAGATGGAATATATTCTTATTGCCCCATTCTCCAGTCAGCCCTCCCTTCTGTCACTCCACTCCCCCCCATCCCCTTTTCCCTTACTTTTTTGTAGCGCAAGATAAATTTCTATGCCCCATTGCCTGTATATCTTATTTTCTAGTTGCATGCAAAAACTTTTTTTTGAACATCTTCTTTTTAAACCTTTGAGTTCCAAATTCTCTCCCCTCTTCCCTCCCCACCCACCCTCCCTAAGAAGGCAAGCAATTCAACACAGGCCACATGTGTATCATTATGTAAATCCCTTCCACAATACTCATGTTGTGAAAGACTTAACTATGTTTTGCTCCTTCCTATCCTATTCCCCTTTATCCAGTTTTCTCCCTTGACCCTGCCACACCAGCATTTCTCCTCCCCCAAGAACCTGGACCAGACTCAGATGATCTAAGCAGGCTCTGCACTCCTGCTCTGATCCGCCACTTAATTCCTCTCACCAGGTGGGCCTGGGGCCAGAAGCAACTGCAGCTGTAGTTCTATCCTCAGAGCTGTGCCACCTCCCCGCGAACTCCTTTCACTCTGTCCCAGAAGCTTTTCCCACTAACGTTCTCTGTTATCTTTGGTGTTTGTGGGTTGAGAAGTCTGGTGACTGCCACAGCTCACTGATTCAGGGTGCTAGGGCTTGTTCCACCGGCTCCCAGTTTGGTTGGTCCAGGCCGGCTCACGCTGGGCTCTGCTCAGTTCCATATGATAGACCTTACCCTGCGCCCATCCAGGCTGACCTGGGCTGGAGCCCTACTTCCCTCTGCGATTTTGTGGGTTCTGCAGTCCTAAAATTTGTTCAGAGCCATTTTTTATAGGTGTTTGGAGGGACCTGGTGGGGAGCTTACACAAGTCCCTGCTTTCCAGCTGCCATCTTAGCTCTGCCCCCACATGTTATGTTTTCTTGGTGCATTGCCAGGCCAGAGGATATTTTGAAGCAATTTATTTATTTTTAGAATGATGTATCATAAGATTTGATCTCTTCAGCCATAATATTCCTGCTTGACTTCACAGACCCTCACTGCCACATCTAGCCTTTTAACATTCCTCCTGTTTAAAGACATATTAATTTAACATCTCATCATTTTAATTAGCATAGTTTAAATAAAATCATATTGATTAATAATCATCATGGAATTATTGGTTGGTATAGTATCATTAACATTAAATTTTAATATTCCAGCACATTTTTTATAGGTCTTTCCTCTAACCCAAAACAAAGAATTTAGGTCCGGAAGGGCTCTTTGGAATCATCCAGTCCAACTTCCTTATTTTGCAAATTGGAAAAGTGAGGCTTAGAGGATTAAGGGTTTGTTTGAGGTCATATACATAATATGTGATGAATGAAAAGCCAGAGAGACAGAATTTCTGGGTAATTAATAATCACTTTATTAATTAGACTAGCTAATAATAAATCCATGGTCAGTGGTTTCTCTTGATAACCAATGATAATACCACTGAATGCTTTAAATACCTTTGGAAAAAGGAATGTCCCTTACAAGAGGAAATCAACCCTGATTGGTGAACATTTAAATGACGAGGTAGGTTAAAAGTCCTCAGCTCCTCCTGGTGAGAACGTGGTTTGATCATGAGACTCAGCTGCCTTGAGCAATCTACATAGATTTTTACCCACACCACTCTGGTTGGTTTTCTCCTTCATGAGCCGAGTCACCCTAACCTCCAATGGAAAGGTACAAGAACATGCACTTAGTTCGCTTAGGGTAAGAATTCATCTAGATTATATTCTGTTTACATTTCAAACAGAAGTAAGATCTCCTAGTTGAATGGGATCCCTGCCCAAGTTGGAGGAGCATATACCCTGAGGATTGGGGCAGTCTCCTCTAACAGCCATGCCTTCAGAGAAGCCCCCTACAGGAGCTGGTCCCTGAATGAGGAAATAAAAAAACCTGGATCCTAATTAGTAATTGGTCGTCAGTATAGTAGAAAATAATAATTTCTCTGATTAAGACAGGATTTGAACCCTTGTCTTCTGATGATGTATCTCATGCTCTTCTCATCCTGCCATGCTACGCCCTACTTAAATCTCTTAAAAATAATTTGCTCTTTATTGACGTTGTTGTCAATGTTTTTGATGTTTTCCTCTTGACCAGTAGCATGTGATGCTTTAGCTTCCTGGGTATCTTTTAGAGAGGCAGTATGGAATAATGGGCTGGCCTCGGATTCAAGAAAGCCTGGGTTCAAGTCCTGCTACTGATAATATACCAGCTGCATCACCTATGTAAATCATGTTTTCTCTCCGTGTCCCGGGTGACTCTCTAAGGCAGTCTGTTCAACCTTAGGTTATCTTAGGGCTACGTTAAAATAAAACAATTATTTGAGGGCTGCACCCAGAATAAAAAATACAGTACACTAATAGAAAGTGGGGGAACACGTATCATCAATGCAATGTGAAAGCAAACTCAAGACAACAAAGCAACAACACAGCAGTATAAAAGTAGGTGCATACTGACTAGTCTGCATTGTATAGACGTAATGCATTCCACAGATTGATTGAAAATTCCATGCAATATGTTCAGTCCGTAATACTGCTTAAAAATACCAAAGAAAATTAACATCAGTGAGATTATTTATTAGTGATGGAATTAAAAAATCTAATACACATTCCATGCAAATTATTATTTTATTTTTTTTGCTCCTGAAAATTAAAACCCACAGGCGGGTGGCATAAAATTGCACCATGGGCCTGCATGTGGCCTGAGGGCCGTATTTTGGACAGCCCTGCTCTAAGGCATTAAGTTAGAGTGATGGAGGGAGTATCTGTATACTAGGTAGTTCCTCACCATTTATTTCTAAACCTTGCTATGCAAGACAGCAATTTTATTCCTTCCTATTGGGCACTTAATAAATACTTGTGAATGATTTTTTTCAGTAACTTTACATAGATAGATTCAATTTCTTCTATAGACATTTTCATTCTAATCCTCTAGATTGACTTTTAATGTGATATTCTATCCTTTTACTGAGCAATATGCGTGCATTTAAAAACAAAACTGGAAAAATTCTGTAGTGTTGTGAGGGTGCCTTGTCATAGCACCTGCTCTTTTTTATTTCTTATATTATACTTATTAATTGCTCCTAACTCACAGTTTCCTTTTTTAGATTTATTGGCTTATCATCTTCCTCTTACCTTCTAGTTGTGATTGTCCCCCAGGGCTTTGTCCTGGCTCTTCCTTTCCATTTCTTCTCACAGGGTGATCTTGTCCTCTCCCTAGGGATCAATTATCATATCTATGTATATGATTTTCACAGCTTTACATGCAGTGTGAACTCTCCACTGAGCCTCCAATACTGTATTTCTAATTGCCTGCTGGACAGCTCCACCTATATTTTCTACCGGCCCTTCAGTTTCAACGTCTAACACTAAATTTATCATCATCTCCTCTATCCCTTCTCCTTCAAACCTACTTGTTTCTGTTGATAATACTACCATCCTCCTTATCGCTCAGGTCACATATGACTCTTCCTTTTCCTTTACCTTTAATGTTTAGTTTTCTAACTTCTGTTTATCCTACCACCACAGTATCTACCTCTTGTTCTCTACTCTCATTTGCCTACTATCCGTATTCAAGTCCTTCTCAACTTAGTCTGGACTTCTGTAACAGCCTCCTAATCACTTTCCCTGTCTCCCATAGCTCCTCTCTCTAATCCTCTTCCATAATTAAGCCCCAGCTCTAATGATGTCACTTGTCTGCTTAAAAACCTTCAGTGTCTCCCTCCCTGTTTCCTCTAAAGTAAAATGTCTGCTTGTTAGCCTGGTATTTAATGTCCTCCACAAGCTGACTCCCAGTCTTTCTAGGTTTGCTTCTTTCTCTTTTGTGTGTTAAATAATATATATATATATACATATATATGTATATATATGTGTGTGTGTGTGTGTGTGTGTGTGTGTGTGTGTGTGTGTATATATATATATATATATACACATAGTTTCTTGTTGTCCAGTAATTTCAGTCATGTCCGACCCTCTGTGACCCTATTTGAGGTTTTCTTGGCAAAGATACTGGAGTGGTTTGCCATTTCCTTCTCCAGTTTATTTTACAGATGAGGAAACTGAGGCAAACAGGATTAAGTTACTTGCCCAGGATCACACAGGTATAAGTGTCTGAGGCCAGATTTGAACTCAGGAACATGAGTCTTCCTGATTCCAGGCCTAGCACCCTATCACCTGGCTATCCAAATTCATTCTCTCTCTCTCATTCTCTCTCTCTCTCTCTCTCTCTCTCTTTCTCTCTCTCTCCTCTCTCCCCCCTTGCACACACATATACACATATTTAAGTATATGTATATATATATATATATATATATGTATCAGTTAATCATTTATTTTCTTTCCCTCTCACCTCCACCATTGGGGGAAAAAAGCAGAAGCAAAATTCTTATAACAAATATACATAGTCAAGCAAAATAAAATCCCATGTTACTCTTATCCACAAATGTTTGTCTTATTCTGTACCCTGAGTCCATTATCTCTCTGTCAGGAGGTAGGTAGCATTCCCATCACTGGTCCCCTAGAATCATAGTTGGTCATTGAGATGACCAATATCCATAAGTCTTTCAAAGTTACTTATTTTTTACAGTTCTCATAGTATAAATTGTTCTCCAGGTTTTGCTCATAACATCCATTCACTTTGTCTCCCCAAGTTTTTTTTAACTGTCCCCTTCATAATTTCTTATGGCACAATAGCATTCTATTACATATAGATATATGATATATGCTTATATAGTATTATAATATATCACATATCTACTTACATACACTATTCTAAACTTGTTTTTTACTACTTTTTATTGCAGTCAGTTCTAGCCAAACTGGATTATTAGCTCCCTCCTCCCACATCTCCACTCCTTTCCACACAAAATTCCACATTCTCTCACTTTTGTGATTTCTACAGATTGTTGTCCATGCCTGGAATCTACCCCCTCCTCCTTTCTTATCAATGCAGTCATCCTCTACTAAGCCTGTATCCCCTTCCTGCCTCCACCTTTTCCTCTTCAGGTTTTCTAAGAATAATTTTTATTACCATCTTATCATGTTCTTACCTGTATCATCCTTATATATTTCTGCATATCTTTTATTCCCCTTATTAGAATATAAACTCCTTGATGTAAGGGACATTGTTTTTCATCTTTGTATCTCTCCCATTTAACACAGTTGAATGAAATGAAATTGTTCTATGACTTTTCTTTCAAATAAATCTGTTGAAATATAAGATAACCTTGTTGACATAAATGTGGATTTGTAATTCAGTAGTGCCAAATAGGGTAGGGAGGGGAAGGATAAATCATTAGAGAAGGGAAATTGCCTGGAGGCCATAGCCAGTATGGAGTAACACAGGGACACAGTCAGGACTTGAACCCAGATTTTCCTCACTTCAAGGTTATCTGTCTATCCTCTAAGCCAGGCTGCCTCTTTTAAGTAGTTTTACTTTTGTAACTAGTTATGATCTTGAGTCCATACTTGGAATGCACTCCTTCCTCACTTCTGACTCTTAAAATCTCTGGCCTTTTAAAAGACTCAGCTCAAATACTACTTGCTACCTTCTGAAACAGGCCTTTCCAAGTTTCCCCAGATTTTGGGGCCTCATCTCTAGGTCTGCTTTCCATCTACTGTGTATTATCTTGTATGTACTGATTTATGTGTGTGTTGTCTCTCCCGTTAAAATGTAAGCTTCTTGAGGGAAGGACTGTTTTTGTTTTTTCCTCCGTTTCCGCAGGGCTCAGCTTAGTGCCTGCCACAGAATAAATGCTTAATAAATGTTTATTGATTGATTGATCGTCACTCAATTACTTTGAACTAATGTTATATTGCTTCCTTGATAATAAGTTTTGTTATGGTTTATTTTTAAATAATGATATTCTTTTTATAATTCTTAATTATATGCAGCAGAATGTGGAATTATGTGTGGAGGGGGTAGAGGTGTGAGAGGGGGGAGCTAATAATCCAGTTTGGCTAGCTATACTTCATCATTCCAGTGTTATATAACTTTTCTTCCTGATCTCCAGCCGCATGTAAAAGGCTTTGTTGTTGTTGAGTCCTTTCAGTGGTGTCTGATTCTTTGTGACACCATTTGAGGTTTTCTTGGCAAGGATATTAGTTTGCCCTTTCCTTCTCCAGCTCATTTTACAGATGAGCAAACTGATTTGTCCGGGGTCACACAGCTAGCAAGTGTTTGAAGCTGGATTTGAACTCAGATCTTCCTGACTCCAGGCCCAACACTCTAGACACCATGCCACCTAGCTGCCCTGTGAAATGCTTAGGCCTTTTAAAACATTTTTTAACCTTAAAGGTTAAATCTAACAGCAAAAATATCACATGTAAACACAAAGTTTGGTGTAAGATGATCAAGTGCCCCTTTAAAAATAATTCTGGTAAAAGCATATCTCTTCTGGTAAAGGGCTATATTATTCCTTATGTGTTAATAAGGCTACAGAAATAGTTATCGGAAAAGGTAAATCAGTAGGCACTTACTAAATGCTACTAGGTGCAAGGCGCTCTACCAGGTTCCAGGGTACAAATATTCAAAAAATAAAAAAACAATAAAACAACAATCCTTGCATTCAAGGAACACACAAACATTAAGTAGCCTCTTTCAGAGGGTTTTCCAGCTGTTGTCTGGTGTCCCCCAGATGCATCAACCATCTCAATATGGTTACAGGACTGACTGACATAAAGATAGAAAACTTATTTAATGGGGAAAAAAAGCAGAAAATAATTGACTCTCTGGATTGTCATTGGCCCCACCATAGTGATGCCATTCCAGGTTTCTAGGCATGACTACAATTACTTTCATTCCCATCTGAAAATTAATTCATGTCCACCGACATTACAACTTCGAAGACGGCTATAATTTTTTCCATCGAATTTCAGAAGGAGTGAGTAGGTTAATTGGAAGAATTATCCTTTAAATATCTCCATGAAACTCAGTCAACAGTGGTCTGCCCTGTGACTCTGGGGACTTGGATCAGAACCTCTACAAATAGTGGAGTCTAGGAAGAATACAATTAACAATGGTGGAAGAGCCTGGGTACCGAAAATCCCCAGTCAATTGTGTTTAAAGAAACACTAACATTGTTTGTCATGCTACCATGTGTTTCTTTGTTCTCTAGGAAAATTAATTCTGTTCATCACTCATCGATGCACATTTGGTTTTATCCCATAATTGAGAGTAGCAATGAGTAAACACAGAAAGTAACATGTTTTCCTGTGGAGCTCAGGATTTTATATAGGCAATTTCACAAGTGATTTATGCTTTTCTTCTTGGCTCTATTCTGATCAGAACCTTATAAACTAACAAATTGTGGATGTGTCGCAAACATTAATATTATTATGGTTTAAAACAAATACACACAGGAAGTATTATCAGGAGACCAAATCATTCTTTCTCTAAAGGCATTGTGGGTTTCTTTGGTTGCTCTCAGTATATCAGGGAGGGCATATCACTATCACTGTCACTGTCATATATGTAGGTTAAACTCTCGGGCTAAAGAACACCTTGGCAACATACCAGATATTCATAAGTGGCTCTAATTTGCCTAAGTGCAATCAAATGCAGACCCCTTTGGCCCTAGCCCCAAGAGACTGCCAGAGCCAAGGATGCTAAGCTATAGGTGCCCTAATGTACATCTAGGATACTTAGATTGAGAGGGGACACTGAGTAGTTGATGGTATGAGCAACTTTCTATATTGACTCATTGCCTGGGACACTTTGCATGCAAGAGATTTATGACTTCTTAGCTATCTTAGTTCAGGTGATCCTGATATCTAATTGAGATCAGTGAGATCATTCCAGAAGAATCATCATCTGTGCTGTGGCCCTGACGTTCCTAGTTCTGGACCTGCTTATTGTCACTGGTTGATCCACTATGAACTGCCCCCAAACATGACCTACCATATGGAAGATCTGAAATTTGGTCATTCCAAAGCAAGAGATGCAGAGCCTGGGATTTCTGGTCTTTGCTGTCCTCCACGTTTGGTCACCCTAGTATTACACTCCTTCAGAGGACCATTGTTTGATGGGGCGGGGATGAGGTTTCTTTTATTGTTTTTCTTTTATATGTGCTAAGTTCCTCCTCCAGTACTTCCTAAATTTCTTATATCTCCAAGGTCAAGTTTGTCTAGTAATAGCCCTCAAGCTACTGAAGTATCCAAAGGTCCTTTATAGGATCTTTGTCCCAGGGGGTACAGTTCTGTAGGAGCAGTATCCACAAGGGTCTCTCCCATAATATCTGGGTTAGTTTTTCTTTAAAAGGCAAAGAGTGTGTCCCTGAGGCTTCATTGGTCCAGGGAGCTAGAGCTCTAAAAATTGATACTTTGTGGTTACTAGGCGGAAAAAAGGTCAGTTCACAAGGAATCAGGGCACTTCACTCCACCAAACAAACCACCACATCTTTCTGATACAATGCACCAGTCTGACCAAATGTTTCCATATAGAGATGAGGGAGCTGTGTCTGCCTAAACCTGTGCTATTTCTTTGTGAAGAAAACCTTCTGTGCTATTGTTGAATACATCTTCTTTTTCTTCTTCTTCTTCTTCTTCTTCTTCTTCTTCTTCTTCTTCTTCTTCTTCTTCTTCTTCTTCTTCTTCTTCTTCTTCTTCTCCTCCTTCTCCTCCTCCTCCTCTTCCTCCTCCTCATCCTCCTCCTCTTCTTCTTTCTTTTTTTCTTCTCTTTCTCCTCCTTCTCTTTCTCCTTCTGCTCCTTCTCCTCTTTCTATGAGTGTTCTATTTCATCTCAATCCCAAACCTGAACCACTGGACTAGCCTGCATTGTGCCTGGTCCATGACACACTCTAAGACTCTGGGGAAATAGATAGACAGCCCATGTGCCCCTTTGATAACCTCACAATGTCAAGTGAAAACTAGGAATGCTCCTAAAATGTTGGTCAGATCCCAGCGTAGTAAACTCATGGAAGGATTTGGACAAGAGACACAAGGAATGGATAGGCAAGGAAGGGTTGTTATCTGTATCATTGGAGTGAAAACTTACATCACTGAGGTTGTCACACACTTGAGTGTTTGCTTAATTGCTTTTGTGTTTTAGTCCTGGCCTTATGGTATATGACACTCTTCTCTGGCTCATTGCCTAGGCAGTAAGTACATGTTTGGCAGGGTTGGGTTAGACAGAGTAGGGACCTCCTCTAAACTCTGGTTTATCCCTCCATATGCAACCAGTTTTTGCAGGGGACTGGAATAGTGTTGGGGGAAGAAAGGGACAGCCATAAGTTTGGTATACTGACAAGACCAAGAGTTCTTCAATGTGTATTGTCACCCCTAATTAGAACTCCTTGAGAATAGGAACTATCCCATTTTTCTGTTTGTATCCCCAGCACTTAGCATAGTGCTTTGCACATAGTAAGCCCATAACAAATGTTTTTCCTCCATTAATTAATTAAATCATTCATTCATTCAAAGCAATGAAAATCAGTAAGGTTGAGGCAAATGGGAAAACGGGTATAGGAGAAGAGATGTAGAGCAGGAGGTCACTACTAGATCCAAAGGTGAAATCCGAGGAGTTTCTGATGCTTTGACTGGTTCATCCTGACCTCACCCCCTTCTCCCCCAATTACTAGTCTTTTTATGGTGAGTGCTTGTATTCCTGTCTAATGTGCCAGTGTGTCCCATAGCTAAGCTGTGTTCACCAGACTGTGGGTTTGAACACTGCACTTAAAAAGTGCTTTTCAAACATTTTCAAAAGTGGTTTCCCTTCTCATATTCCTAACATCTCTGTGATGTAAGTTGTTAGCATAATTAGCCTTGTTTGGTCCATGAGAAAACTAAGCTATATGGAACTTCGTGATTTAACTAGTAAGTTAGTGGTTGAGCCGGGCTTGGAATCTAGACTTCCAGGCATCTAATCTAATATTTTTGGAAAAAAGGTGTTGTATATAAAGTTTCCCTGTTCAAAACTATACACTGAATCAGTGGTGAACATAGAATCCCATCTTTCAGCCATGTTTTTTCCAATCCTTAAATACGATCATGACTGAATTTATATATACTTCTGTGATTAATTCAGTAGCTCTTAAAGAATGGGTTTACTCTGTGGCAATTCACGCTACTCCATATATAATTGAACGAAGTACCAACATTAGGAACTAGTGGCTTTCCAAGCTATTATCATCTATCAGGTCAAGCTGCATTTTAAAATATCTTGGAATATTAGATTTGCCTGACACAACCAGTGGTTAATGACCTCCCTGTTAATTATTTTATGCTACTATGAGAAATTCCTTTTTTTCTTCATCCTCCCTTTCCTTATTCCTTCTTTCCCTTTCTATCTTGTTCTGCCTCCCAGGCAGCCTATATTCTAAACCTTTCCTAATCTTTTTTCTCACAGCCAAAGCTCAAGTGCTCCTGTGTCCCATCCTTCAATGTCTTCCTCTCTGTGAAGTTGACAATTAGCTAATCTGAGAAACTAATTTGTGTTTATGCGCTAATTGCTAATTTGTTCATCTGTTACCAAACCCAGATTACATATGTGCATTTTAAACAAGGATTTTCTAGAGATAATGGCTCAATCCCAAAGGAGGGATTCCAATGCTGGGAATTTCAGGTAACTGTTAAGGGAGGAGAAGAGAGGAAGAGAGATCAATATTTTTTGAGTATTAAGACATTTCAGAATATCTCTACCACAGAGTTATCTAATTATTTGGCTCATTGTACAACCAGCTTAACATGTTGGGCTCACACCTCTTAGATGTGATGGGGAGAGTGGACAACAAGCTTAGAAAGAGAAAACTGCTGGAAGTCCTGGAATGCCAGGCACAGTACTTTAGATTTTATATCCAATAGGTAATGAGCAACACTATAGTTCATAAAGAAAATAGTGTCCTTTAGCATTTTTCAGAATTATACATTCATGTACAGAAAGTTTCTAATTTAGGAATATACTATGCTTCACAGGTTTTTGTTTTGTTTTGTTTTTTAAATCATTTTTTCAAAACTTAGAACCCATTTTCCCATAGAAACAATGCTGTAAATTGTGGTTAGGTCAGTCAGTGAACCAATAAACATTAAATGCCTTCTATGTGCCCAGCATTGTGGTAAGCCCTGAGCATACAAAAAGAGGCAAAAGACAATCCCTGACCTCAAGGAGCTCACGATCTGATGAGACAACAATATGGGGACAAATATATTCAAAGCAAGCAATATAGAAGATAAATAGGAAATAATTAATGGGAGAAGGCACTAGGGCTGAGGGGGGTTGAGGAAGGCTTCTTGTAGAAGGTGGGAGTTTAGTTGGGAAGTCATGGTCCAGGCATGGGGGACAGAGAGGGAAAATGTCCAGTGTCAAGAGATGAGTATCTTGTTCTTACAACAGCCAGGAGGCCAATGTCACTGGATCAAAGAGTATGTGATATGGGGGTAAGGTTTAAGAAGACTAGAAAGATACTAAGGAACTAAGGGACTTTGAATGCCAGATAGAGCATTTTATATTTAATCCTGGAGCCAATAAGAAGCTTCTAGAATTTATTGAGGACTGTTCAGTCATTTCACCCCATTTGTTTTTTTTTTTTTTGGGCAAAGATATACCAGTAGTTTACCATTTCTGTCTTCAACTCATTTTACAGGTGAGGAAACGGAGGCAAAGAGAGTTAAATGACTTGCCCAGGGTCACACAGCTAGTAAAAATGCCTGAAGCCAGATTTGAACTCAGAAAGAGGAGGCTTCCTGACTCTAGGCCCAGCGCTCTATTCACTGTGCCACCTAGCTATTATTGGGTAGGGGAATGATATAATTAGACCTGTGCTTTAGGAAAATCACTTTGGAATGGAGACAGACTTGGTCCTGGTAGATTCACCAGCAGGCTAATGCAATAGTCCAGGGGTGAGATGATGAGGGCTTGCACTAGAGTGGTGGCAGTGTCAAAGGAGAGAAGAGGGCCGGTGATGTTGCAGAGATGAAATTGACAGTCCTGGCAACAGATTGGATGTGAGGAGTGAGAAGGAGTAAGGATTCCAGGATGACTCCTGGCTTGTGAGTCTGAAGGACTGGGAAGTTGGATTGTGTTGTCCTCTACAGTAACAGGAAAGCAGTGGGGAAGAATTTAGGGGGGAAGATAATGAGTTCTCTTTTGGACATACTGAGTTTAAGATATCTACTGGATATCCAACTCAAAATGTCTGAAAGGCAGTTGTGAAATTGAAGGTCAGCAAAGAGTTTGGGGCCGAATAGGTGGATTTGAGAATCATCAACATAAAGGTCTCTAGGGAAGGATATAAGTAATTTTCTAATTGATAAATGGTCAAAGGATATGAACAGGCAGTTTTCAGATGAAGAAATTAAAGCTATCTATAGTCATATGAAAAAATATTCTAAATCACTTGATTAGAGAAATGCAAATTAAAATAACTCTGAGGTGCCACCTCACACATATCAGATTGGCTAATATGAAAAAAGAAAAGTGATAAATGTTGGAGAAGGTGCGGGAAAATTGGAACACTAATGCATTGTTGGTGGAGCTGTGAACTGATCCAACCATTCTGGAGAGCAATTTTGGAACTATGGCAAATTTGGAACTATGCCCAAAGGGCCATAAAACTGTGCATACCCTTTGATCCAGCAATACCATTACTAGGTCTGTATCCCAAAGAGATCATAAAAAAGGGAATAGAACCCACATGTACAAAAATATTTATAGCAGCAGTTTTTGTAGTGGCAAAGAATTGTAAATTGAGGGGATGTCCATCAATTTGGGAATGACTGAACAAGTTGTATTATATGAATGTCATGGAATACTATCATTCTATAAGAAATGATGAGCAGGTGGACTTCAGAAACACTTTGAAAAGACATGAACTGATGCTAAGTGAAGTGAGCAGAACCAGGAGAACACTGTACACAGCAGCAGTGACATGGTGTGATAACCAACTTTGATAGACTTAGCTATTCTCAGCAATACAATGATCTGAGACAATTCCAAAAGACTCATGATGGAAAATGCTATCCACATCCAGAGAAAGAGCTGTGGAGTCTGAATGTGGATCGAAAAATATTATTTTCTTTCTTTTTTTTCCTTTCTCTTGGTTTTTCCCTTTTGTTCTGATTCTTTTTTTACAACATGATTAATGTGGAAATATGCTTAATATGATTGTACATGTATAGCCTATATCAGATTGCTTGCCATTGTGGGAAGGAAGGAGAGGAGGGAGGGAGAGAGGAAGAAAAAATTTGTAACTCAAAATTTTATAAAAGTGAATGTTGAAAATGAAAAATAAATAAATAAAAAGAAAAAAAATAAAAGTCCCTAGGGAAGCCAACAAAAGCCTGTCTCTCTTTTAGGTAAGGTACTCCTTACCTCACTCTGGAACTATTTAGTAGCATCTTAAGTCATGTCACAGTTCCAAGGCTCTTCATTCATAATCCTTTCTATGCTTCCCTATAAGGATAGTCTTCCCAAAGTTCAGCTCTGATCATTTTAGTCTTGTATTCAAAAACACTCAATTCTTTCCCTTTGACTACAGAATAAAGTCTACACTCCTTAGTGTGGTAGTCATTCATAGTTAGACTCTAATTCATCCAGTGAACTTAATATTTAAGCCAGCTGGATGACTCATTGTTCCTTGAACATGTTTTGTGCTTTCGCACCATCCCTCCTTTGCCCATACCTTTAAAAAGTACTTACTTCTCAACATAAATATCCAACAATGTGGAAATTATTAAATGAATTGTAGTATATTAGGAAAATTAAAGATTCTATGTAAATAAGATGGACAAATACGAGAATCACAAAGAAATTGGGAAAGACCTTTATGAAATGATATGAAGTGAAAAAAGCTGATGCAGAAAAATGGTATACTCACTAATTGTAACTACGTGATGAGAAGTGAATGTGAATGAATGTACAGAGAATCCTAATCGAGATGCAGAAGGAAAAACTGAAAAAAGTAGTATGATAGTTTATATATTGAAAATGATTAGTTTAAATGTCAACAGTTATTAAGCAAATGTGATAGTTTGAATTGATGTTTCATGTTAAGTTTCTAATAAACATTTTAAAAAATCTTACTTCTTCCATAGGTGCTAATCTGATAGAAAAATCTGCCTGATAGCTTCTCAGTTCCTTATCTTTTACCTCTGTCCCACCATAAACTGTTTTAGTGTTATGCTGGATGTACCAGGCCCCTTGAAATTTCAGATACAAACTTTCCCTACTAGGAATCTCTGCCCTCCCAGGAAATACTGTTCCATGGATCCCTACCCAAATAGGTTGGATGCCAAGGAGAGACTGGCTCACAGGAATGGATCATTAGATTTTTAGAGCTGGAAAGATTACAGGATCATGGATTTACAACTGAAAGGGAGCTTAATAGGCTATCTAGTCCAAAGCCAAATTTTACATGTGTAGAAACTGAGGTCCAGATTGCTTAAGGGACCATAGAGATCATCTAGACCGGAGGTGTGAAACTCACCTTTTGGCTTATACAACTCCCCAGTGTGGCTGGAACCAGATTAAAATGCAATTGGGAAGTGTTTAACAAAATAAATAAAAATAAGATACAATATAGATAATGTTAATGTGGTTTTCTAAGTCTGCCTTCAGGAATCTGTTTCTATTTGAGTTTGACACCACTGATTTTAACACTAGTAAAACAAACAAACTTTTTTGCTACTGCAGACCCCTTTCTCAGTCTAAAGAAGCCTTCCTCAGAATAATGTTTTTAAATGCATAAAATAAAATACATTGGATTATAAAGGAAACCAACTCTATTGAAATAAATTTATCAAAACAATTTTTAAAAAATCATAGACCACAGGTTAAGAACCTCTGATTCCTTTAGGTCCCAACTAAATTCCTACCTTCTACATGAAGACTTCTCCAACCCCTCTTAATTCCAGGGCTCTCCTTCTTTTAATTATTTCCTATTTATCTTGTATATAGCTTTGTGTATGTTTGTTTGCATGTTGTCTTCCCTATTAGACTGTAAGCTCCTTGAAGTCAGGGACTGTCTTTTGCCTCTTTTTTTATCCCCAGCTCTTAACACAGTGCCTGAATAAGTGTTTATTGAATGAATGAATGATCTAATCCAATTCTGTATAAGAAGGGAAGACTCCTAACTGTACAGGTGAGGAAGGCCCTGACTTTTATCATTCTGTAAGCACTCCTAAAGAGAAGTCTGTCATTCCCAGCCCCCTCCTCTCAAATAACTTGCCTTAAGTGAGCAGAGGCAAACTGCTTGGCTAGCATAGCTCCTATTGAATTTTATAGGGATGAAGAAGCATGGTGCATTTAGAATGTCAAAGAATAGATCCCTTTGACTGGAGTGTTTTTCATGAGATAAGACTGGAAAGGTAAGATGCCTCTAGATTGAGAAAAGTCTTAAATAGCAGGTAAAGCTGTTTGAACTTTACTTAGAATTTACTTAGGCAGTAATTGAAAAATTTTGAACGGACAACTGACATGACTAGATCCATGCATAAGGGAGGTTATCTGGGTAGTGAGATGAAAAATGTATTAAAAGATGCATAAAAAGTGAATATTGGGGACTCTTGCAATGGTGGAGGGTAGTGAAGATGAAAATCTATCCTAAGGAGGTAGTCAGTAGTGCTTGTATGGAGGAAACAAAAGTTGTGAAGGTGAAGCATCCAGAATAAGTTTCCTGGGTTTGAATCCCATCTCTGCTGATTGTTAGCTGTTTGACCTTAGACAACCCACCTAACCTCTCTAGGCCTCAGTCTGTTCATTTATACATTAGGGATAATACCTGTATTACCTTCTTCACAAGGTTGTCTTAAGGATCAAATGAGATATGTGTAAAGCATTTTGAATTATAGAACTAAGAATTCTTTCTTTGTCCTCAACACAGCAAGGAATTTATCATACGTCAATATATTCCAGGTTTAAGTGTATTTACTTTCTTGCTCTGAGAAGAGCAGCTCTGTATAACACATTACAGATGTTACTACTTACCACCTACTAAGATGGCAGTATGACTTTTGCTTTATTTTATTTGTATGTTCTGATGTCTGTTAAAATTAGTGCACACTTCTTACCCTCTTAGAACATGCCTGATGGGGTAAGGGAATGTTTTAGAAACACTATGAGATTAAACAGAAAGTTTTAGGAAGTGAAGATTACACAGACACACATGAATCTTTGAAAGAAAATGGTTTTATTTATGTAACTCAGGCTCAGATAATTTTCCATCCCTCAGCTTCTACCCAACCTAGTTCCTTCCCTCTATTACCCCAAACAAAGGTATTTTGAGAGGATGGTAGTATTCATTTTGGGGGGACTATTGTGATACTACCCCAACCAGAAAGAGCTGACAGACTTGGGTAATTAGAATAATCTCACTCAAATCAGCCCTTCTCTCCTTTATAACCCCCTCCTTCCAATAAACTGCTAATTCTTTTACTTCTATCTCCCCATTACCTTGTTCAAATGATCTCATTCCATCCCATCTCCTCCAACAGATTGTCTCCTGTGTTGTCTCTACTTTTTCACTTATTTTTGATCTTTCCCTCTCTACTTGTTTATTTCCTACTGTCTACACACATTCCCATGTTTCCCCTGTCCTGAAAAAACAAAACAAAACCTTCATTTGATCCTTGCATCCCTTCTATCATCCCATATCTCATCTGCCCTTTGTAGCTAAACTCCTTGAAAGAGTCATTCACAATAGATGCTTCCACTTCCCCTCCTCTTCCTTTCTTCTTAACCCCTTACAGTTTAGCTTCTTACGTTACTGTTCCACTGAATCTGCCCTCTCCAAAGTTTCTAATGAACTCTTGGTTGCCAAATCCATTGGCCTTTTCTCAACCCTCATTCTCCTTGACCTTTCTGCAGCCTTTGACACTCACTCTCTTCTCCTTGATACTGTCTTCTCTCTAGGTTTTCAGGACACCATTCTTTCTTTGTTCTCCTCTTACCTATCTGATTGCTCCTTCTCTGTCTCCTTTGCTGGATCTTTTTCCAGATCATGCCCTCTAACCATAGGTATCCTTCATGGTTCTGTCCTGAGCCCTCTTCTCTTCTATTTCTATAGGACTTCACTTGATGATCTCATCAGCTTTCATAATTAGCATCTTTATTCTGATGATTCTCAAATCTACCTTTCCTGTCCCAGTCTCTCCATTGACATTTCCAACTCTTGTAAACACCTTGAACTGGATATCCAGGAGACAGCTTAAACTCAATATGTCCTAAAGAGAACTCATTATCTTTCCCCCTAAATTCTTCCCCATTCTTACCTTCCCTATTACTGTATAAAGCAGCACCATTCTCCCAAACTCTCACCCCTGCCCCTCATATCCAGTCTATTGCCAAGGCCTGTTGATTTTGCAGCATCTCTAGTGTAGGCCCCTTTCCCTCCTCTGACACTGCCACCACTCTAGTGCAATGCCTCATCGTCTTACACCTGGATTACTGCATTAGCCTGCTGGTCTAATGTGCCAAGTCTCTCTCCACTCCAGTCCATCCTCCATTCAGCTGCCAAAATGATTTTCCTAAAGCACAGGTCCAATCATGTCATCCACCTACTCACTAAACTCCAAATACCCAAGTGTTTTGTTTCGCATTGAAAGCCCTTCATAACCTAGCCTTCTCCTACGTCTCTAGTCTTCTGACATCTTGATCCCCATCACATACTCTGATTCAATGACTGTAACAACAGTTACTAGCAGCTGCTGTGGATGTGTTAAGGCCAATAACACCAGCCCATGGGAAGGCTGCTAGCACAGATTCTTTGATCAGCTTTTCTAAGAAAAGCAACTTTAAGGGATTTACGATCTCACTTTAATTAAACATACATATATCAGTCACTTAGTTCAGGGGAAAAAGTCAGCACCCTGAATTTCAGAGAAAACACAAACAGAAATTACAAGCAGAAATTGTATAAACAGAGAAAATAACACAAGTCAGCAGACAGAGCTTCTACTTGTCTGTCCATAGCAATACATACATAGTTACCAGAGAGAGAAGCACCAACATCCTAATTTTCAAAGCCGGGAGGCTCCTTAATGGCTACCTAGAGTCTTGCCTGGCCAAATCACATGAACACTTTTCCAATGAGTGATCCCCAAAGCAAAATGCTAACCTCAGAGTATATATACACTTCTTCAGGGTCAGTCTACAGAAGATGTCACAACCATGTAAAAGACTCTTGGTTCAATCAAAGACTCTTGATTCAAACAAAGGCAAGACTCAATCAAAGGCACTTGATTACCTTAGTGCTGAGAAGTACTCCGAAAGAAAAAACAGCAAAAAGTCCCACTTTGCTTGCTGTTACAGTGACACTGGCCTCCTGGTTTTCCCCAAACAAAACATTTCATCTCTTGGCTCTAGATGTTTTCTATGGTTGTCCCTTAATCCTGGAATGTTCTCTCTCTTCTGTTCTGATTACTAATCCCAAGCTAAACTCCTACCTTCTACACAATGGCTTTCGCAACCCCAATCCCTCTGTTATTATCTCCTGTTCAAGCTATTTATAGCTTTCTTTGTATATATTTGTTGGCACGTTGTCTCTTCTATTGGATTATAAGCTCCTCAAGGACAGGAACTATCTTTTGCCTCTTTTTGTATCCTTAACTCCTGGCATGGTACCTGGCACACAGGAAGTGGTTAATTAAATGTTTATTGATTGACTAATTGATTGTTTCCCTTCTCCTCTCCACTCACATTCAGTTCACTGCCTAGACTATTTTAACAGCCTTCTTGCTGGCTCCCCTGCTTCCAATCTCTTTCCTTTCTACTCTATTCTCCTTATAGACAGCTGCCAAAATATTATTTTAAAAGTAAAGATCCGCTACTCAGTACTCCCCTTCTTAAAAACCTTCAGTGGCTTTTTGTTGCCTCTAAGATAAAATAAGAACGCCTCACTTGGCTTGGTATTCAAGACTTTCCATGGTCTGACTATCCTTCCAGGATTATTTCATACTACTGTCCTTTCATGCTACATTAAAATAAAATTGAATTGCTAGTTGTTCTCTCAACCCAATTTTCCATTTCTTCTTTTACATAAATGGCCTCCTATCCTTCCTCAGTCCCACTTAAGTAGCACCTTCTAGAAGAGCCCGTGGTTCTAGTTAAATGATACCAGATCAGGGTCTTAGTGTAACCTTTGACGGGTGACACATCCTTCATTCCTGAAGGACTTTTCTTTGTGTATCTAATCTCTTGAAAGTCCCCAATGGAGAATTCTTCCACTAAGCCGTAACTGATTCCTCCTTCTCAGTTAATCATATATTTCACCTAATTGTCATCCTCTCCCCAAGTAGAATGAAACTCTGAGGCCAGAGACTGCAGGTTTTATTTTTTTGGGGGGGTTTTCTTCTTCTTTATAGCTCCAGTGTTTAGTATTGTGACATGAACATAATGGGCATGTAACAGATGCTTGTTGAATTGGGGTCTTAATAGCTATTAAATGAGGAAACAATTAAATGCTTTGTCAACATCAGGATAAGTGTGGAATTTTCTCTTGGGTGTGGGATATTCACTAATGTTGTTAGAGGTGGAAAAGCCATTGAGGTTTTTGAACTACTCTGTTCAGTCTCTTTATCCTGGGGACTTTCTACTTTTTTCTCCACTTATCCATTCATTCTTTTATATAATTTTTATCAATATCTCTTTTTGTATCACTTACATTTCCCACAATATCCTTCCACTAGGGACTTTCAAGAGGCTGGATAGGAAACCAGACCTTCAGTAATGAAGTGTGTCCCCCCTCAAAGGAGGCACTAAGACCCTAGTCTGGTACTATATTGCTTGAGCCATGGGCTTTTCCAGAAGATTCTACAATAAGAACTACTCCATAGGCTCATTTTGAATAGAGGGATGGGTACCTGATAGGGTATGGGGAGTGGTCCATTACTCTAAGAACATGGCTGCTAGAGATATTCTGTGAGAGAATGGTTTGAAAAGGAGCTGACCTACAAGCGTATAGCAACTGCTAATTTTAGTCTCTTCCTCCATGAAGGGTCCTCCCTTGCTGCCTGGTGACATACGTGTTCAGTTATCTCTAATCAAGGTAATAATACCAATATTAATAGATAATATTTATATAGCACTATATAAGTAATGTAGGGTTTATAAAGTGCTTTATATACATTATGGCATTTGATCCTTACTCAACCCTGGAAGGTTCCTATTTTACAGATGGGAAAACTGAGACTTAGTGACTAAGCCAGGTTCATGCAGCTAGCGAGATCTAAGGCAGGATATGAATCCATGTCTTCTTGACCTACAGATCAGCTGTTTAACCACTACGCCATGCTGCCTCCCCTCAATCCAAGTCAACCTAATCAGCATTTATTAAGCACTCACTACATTCCAGGTGCTGTGCCTAGGAATACATCTAGGTCCCATTTCATGCAAATAATTAATCCTATGAAGTGGTCAATATAAGCAAGAAGAGAGACCATCCCTGCCCTCAAGGATCTTACAGTCCAATGAAGGAAGACTACAGATAAAAAGGAAGATTAAAAAAGTCCAGAGAGTTAGGATTGGAGCCAGGAGAGGCAGGAAGGAGTGGACATAGAGCAGATGGATTAGAGGAAGGGGCCACAAGGTCAAAGGGATCTTCCACATGAGAAGGCCACAGAAGTGGAGGAATCTTTTAGGATGAGAGGAGTACTGAGGCATGAACATCCTCATCATCTTTCTACCCCATTCAGCTGTCTTCTCTCTTCCTTGCTACCAAACTCTTAAAATCAATCAGCAGACATTTATGAAGGGCCTACTATGTACCAGGCACTCTGCTAGATGCCAGCTCTCGTTCCTATACCTTTGTACTGGCTGTCTCACATACATGGAATCCACTTTCTTCATACCCCATCTCATAGACTCTCAATTCCTCTAAGACACAGCTCATAGACTCACAATTCCTCAAGACATAGCTTTTCCAGGAAACCTTTCTGGTTCTACCAATTTCTAGTGCGCTCCCTCCCCAAATACTTCCTATTTAATTGCACTGTATTTATTCACTTTATAATCATCCTGCATGTAGTTATATATGTATTTTTGCTCCCTCCATGTGAATGTAGGCTTCTTGAATGTACGGATTGTTTCATCCTTTATCCTTGTATCTCTGGCACCTGGCGTGTAGTAGGTACTTAATTAATGCTTGTTGATCTATCAATTAATAATGTACCTACTTCCTCAACACTCACACTCTCTTCAAATATTTGCAATCTAACTACTTTCCCCCATTTTACTGAAACTCTATGGCCAGAAGTTCCCAAGATCTCCTAGGAGCCATGATTGGCTTTTCTGGATGCATTTAATATTGTTGATTGTCATCTCCTTTTAGATATACTCTCTTCTTTTTTCTTCAGAGATATGAAATTCTCCCAATTCTCCTTCGGTTCTAACCAGTCTTTCTCTATGTCCTTCACTTCGTTCTCTTCCTGCCCCATTGTGCTGAATGTTTATGATGGTTTTCTTCCTAGTCTTCTGATCTTTCCCTGTACTCTTCCCTTGGCAACTTTATTTAATTGGATGACCTCAACTAGGAATTCAATGCAAATGACTCCCAGATCTTTATTTCCAGCCCTAATTTCTTGCCTCAGGGGCAGACTCACATTTACAATTACCTACTGTACATCTTCAGCTGGATGACCCATTTTACCTTAAATTCAGTGTCCAAAGCTGAGCTAATGATTCCCCCTACCCTTTCCAAAAAGACCCTTTTCTTTCTTTGGATTTCACTATTTTTATCTGCAACACCAACATTCACCCAATTTCCTACATTTAATCAGTCATTTTCAGTCATGTCCAACTCTTTGTGACCCCATTTGGGGTTTTCTTGGCAAAGATACTGGAGTGGTTTGCCCTTCCCTTCTCTAGCTCATTTTACAGATGAGGAAACTGAGGTAAACAAGGTTGAGTGATTGTCCAGGGTAACACAGTTAGTAAGTGTCTGAGGTCAGATTTGAATTCAGGAAGATGAATCTTCTGACTCCAGGCCTGGCACTCTATCCAGTATGCCACCTCGCTGTCCCCATATTTAATACCTTCGTGCTATTTTTGACTATTACTTCACCCTAATTTTAAAAATTTAATAAATTCTATCAACCTTACTTAATCTACATTGATCCAGACTAATTTCATAGGCATAGAGAACTCCCAGGGGACAAACTCTTATTACCAATGTAGACCTCCAGAGGTTCTGCAATTTATAGCCTTAGAGCATTGCTTGGGGGTACTGCAAAGATAAATAACTTGCCCAGAGTCATACAGCTAGTATGTATCAGAGGTAAGATTTGAACCCAGGTATTTTGGACTCTAAAGCCAGTTCTCTACTATGGGCTGCCTCTCCACATGAATTCTCTGTTAGTGAAAATTCCATTTGGCATGTTATGTTATTCCACCTTGTTTACAAGTGTGGAATTGGTGCCAGTATTCTGTGCTGTTCACTTAAGATATTTCCCTGGGTTTCCAGATGAAGACTTGAGACAAGAGCAGTGGAACATGCCATGGCACAAATTATTAACAAGATGGTCATTTTAAATCAGTTACTATAATGGAAGCATCTTTAATGTTTATCAAGGCAATCTGTTGTGACTACGCTCTCAACAAATGGGAATGCTTTGATTTTTTTTTTATTTTCAGCTGAAGAAATTAAAACACAGAGGAGTTGTTGGTGAATATGTGAGCTACTTACAGAACCAAGGATTCTTGTCTCTTGTGGGCTTTTACTATAACTTCACGTTAGACGCTTAAGTAAAATGAGAACTAAAATATCCCAGAGAGAACAGTTCTAATAATTTTGTGCAATATAAGCCAATCTTTTTTTTTTCCGAGCTGACAGAAGCAATTCAGTAACGATTATGCATTTTTTTCAGTCCAGTAGTTAGGAACAATGGTGATTTTGATGGAAGCAAATTTGCTAGGCTGAGCTTCCTTAAATTTAAATTGTATATTTTAACAACTGCTAATAAGCATCCCAGATGTAGTACTGAAGGATGAAATAAACATGTTTCTGGGATTGCTGGCAGAGGGGAAAAAATGAGTCACATGGAAGAGATAAGGATAATTTCAGACACGGTAGAACATACTTAGATTTTCCTTCTTAAGAAAGTATGTTTACTAGTGATGGTATTTGGGAACACTTTAGTATCAGTGGGAGTGGTTGTTGTTGCTCAGTTGTGACTCTTTGTAAAAATCCCACTTGGGCTTTTCTTGGCAAAGATACTAGAGTGGTTTGCCATTTCCTTCTCTAGCTCATTTTAAAGTTGAAGAAACTGAAGCAAACAGGGGTAAGTGACTTGTCCAGGGTCACACAGCTATAAGTGTCAGGCCAGATTTGAACTCAGGAAGATGAGTCTTCCTGTTCTATCCAGTGAGCCACCTAGCTGCTCCCAAGTGGGAGTGGTAATCAAATGTAAATGAGGAAAGAATTTCACTTTAATACTAGTAAGGTGGAGCAGGCTTTTCGGAGATATGTAATGATTGTGTACTTAAGGAAGACATGAATCTGGAAATGCCACAAACGTCCTTGAGATACCAGAGCCATTCTAGACTCTCTTTATTAAATTTTGTTAACACTAATAAATTGTGTGTGTGTGTGTGTGTGTGTGTGTGTGTGTGAATAGAAGTGGGTCAGGAGTTTTCAAAGCCTTTTATTTAGCTTTGATAAATGTTTGTTGAGTGACTAAATTAAGAACCGCCTTCATCTGATTGAATTCTTCCATCCTTAGAGAGCTCATTATCTTCCAAACCAGCAGGATCCCTTTTTCGTACATTCAAATTCCAAGAGTCAGAGTCCCAGAAAGTTTCTGACTATACACAATAAATTGTAAAGCTGTAAGAAAAGACATGTCAGCTGTTTTGATTTACAGAATCATTTGATCAACTTCAGTCATGCAAAGTAATTCAATGTTTTCTCCATGATAATTGAAATTATCAGTTTACCCTTAAAATAGTGAGATGGCATACATAAGACAGTGTCAAAATAGCTGCTAGAATTAAAGCAGGAAGAATCCATATACTTTTAGAGAAATGAATGGGGTGGGGCTGGAGAGTAGCTTTCTGTAAGGTCTTTTAAGATTGGAAAGTTGTTAGATATCTCAAATGGAAAATCTCTTAAGGAGATAATCATTTGCTTTCCAAAAGGGTTGATACTCCCATTGAATGCTTCTCTAAGTGACTTTTGTGGATATAAGATTGGAACAGCTAAGGATATATGAAAGGAGGTGGGCCATGCTAAACACTTGGCTGCCATGATCTTGTTGTGGGCATGTGGATCCTCAGTTGTGGTTACAGCATGCTGACCTTTGCCTAGTTATGCGGTAAGTGGCTATATATAGGGTGTTCCTAAAGTCTGGACACACAGACAAAAATGCATATTTTCAAGAAATGAAGTGATTGAAATTTTCAACAACATTTTATTTAATTGGGATGTTAACAAATAATATCTTCAACTTCAAATAACATCATATGATTTCATATTCATATTCCAAGAGTGAATGTGCTAAAATTGAGGGCAATGTGGAGCTACTGACTGTATCGAGTTCACATGAATCTTGCAAAGCACATCAACCTTTGCATCACAAATGATAGAAATCATATCGAAGATGTTATTTCTTAATATTCCAATTAAATAAAATGTTGTTGAAAATTTCAATCATTTCATTTCTTGAAAATATGCGTTTTTGCCTATGTGTCTGGACTTTAGGAACACCCTGTATTGTGCCACCTAGCTGCTTCTTTGTCTAGGTGATCAACACAGATTTCTGTACCAAGAATATACTCTTTTCAACTCCCCTGAAACTTTTGGGTTTCTGCCCACCCTTTAAAACTCAACCGAGTTGCCACCATCTTTAGGAAGACTTCTCTGATCATCCCACGGTGAATAGAGTAGCCCTTCTCCATTGATACCTCATGTAGAAGTTTGGTCACACTTTCCTTTGTGCAGTGCCTGACATATAGTAAGAGGTTAGCAAGAGCTTGGTGACTGATTGACATATTTTTTAGGAGTCTATAGTTGCTGGTATTTATACCACATCCCTTTACTTCACTGTAAATTCCATGAGATGAGGGATGGCATTTTATCCAAACTTTCTGTCTCATCCCCGTGCTTAACACGGGACTCTGAGTACTATAAATACTTAATATTTGTTGACTTGGAATTAAATCAAGGATGACATGTTGATGGCAGCGCTCTGCTTCTATCGTTGGAAGGGACATCAGACTTTTCTTTTTAAAGTTTCAAAGTCATATTTTTAATAGACAATATCCTTGTTTCCATTGTCAACTTCTTTCAAAAGATAGGTGAAATATCCATGGACAACCCTACATTTTTAGTGCTTATTCACTGAATGCTACATTATTTCATGGTAAGGAGTTAGGAGACAAGGGATTCCATTCTTATTTCTTGATTTGCCCTCATCCATCTAGCCTGCCCTCATTTGACAAATGAGGAAACTTAGGCCCAGAGAATCACAGGCAGTGTCAGAAGAGGAATTTGAACACAGGTCTTCCTGACCCCAAGTATAGCACTATCCACTGCACCATGTTACCTCTACCTTTGAAAGGGCTATTAGACATAAGACAAGTACCATATTTTACCACATAATCGTCATTTTATGCCAACTTTTTTTTTGTGAAAAAGTGGGATGTGACTGTTATGTGAAGATTCTTTAAAAAAAAAAGTTGTGCCAGTATTACTTAAAAATCATTTATTACTAAACTGTCTTTGGCGCAAGATCAGGATGCACGGAATACTCATGTCAATACTGACAATGCGCATGCACTGAGAATTCTAGGCTTAGGGCTTGCAATGTAGGATAAATGCGTATCCATATGCCACTGTGAAACAGTAAGGCAATATTAACAATGTAGATGATAATGGTCAAAATGCCTATGTGGTTCTGTATCACAAAGCATACAAGACTCTCCACGTAGAAGATAGAAGAAGTAAACCATTTATTCAGACACCAGAGAACCAGATCCCACAAGCCATTTACCCAATCTATCAGAGGAGTAAAGCATTCAATAATATCACAACGTGGAGCCTCACCATCCCAAAACCTTTCTGACCCCCTGCTGGGGTCTTCCCCAAAGACAAACTCACAGTACAGCTAAGTCAGCCTGTTCAGCTCTAACTATCACAATGGCAGCCATTAGCAGCCGTTAGTACCATACCTGTTCTCTCTCTCTCTCTCTCTCTCTCTCTCTCTCTCTCTCTCTCTCTCTCTCTCTCAGCATTTTCCTGTGACATAACTTACTTTTCCTGTCAGGAAGCTCCTCCCACCACATATGTCTTGGGCTTCCTGTGAAGTAAGCAGGTCACATGAACTACTAATGGGTGGGAAAGATCTTCAAATCTAAATTGCTACTACATGCTGGTAAATACATTACTGCTCTGTTTACCTTTTAAGCAGCTTGATGAACAGAATATACCATGCGATGAAAAAACCCAACACACAGGGTGCGATGATTATATGGTATTTGGTGATGTATTTTGATAGATGATATCTAGATATGAGAGTCATCTGTCTAGAAATTTTAATTGAACTTATGGTAGTTTATGAAGTCACTAAGACATTATAGAGAGGAAAGGGAAGAGGGATCAAGACAGAACTGTTGGAAACACACATGTAAAGGGAGTTAAAATGTTAAAATGCATTTATTAAGTGCCTTACAACAAAGGAGACAAATAGCAGCCAAACAGATCTGTGGAGTACCAAGAGAAAACAGATTTATAAAAAGGCAGTAAAGAGAAGAGTATCTAGGAGCAAAGAGTGGCCAGAAGCATCATGAAATTCAGAGGGCAAGTGGGATAGGACTAAGAAAAAAGAATTGGATTTATGAGCTAAGAGAGCTGTGGTAGCCTTGTAGATTGCAATTTGAGTCAAGTGGTGGGATTTTAAGCCAGTTACAAAAGGTTGACGTGGGAATGGGAGGCAGGGAAGTGGAGCCAAGGAATGAAAATAACTTTCTAGAAGACTGTGTGAATGAAATGGAAGGGTCTATGATAAAAGGATGAAAATATGAAGCATTGGCAGAAAGGTTTTTTTTTTTAATTTATTTATTTTTAGTTTACAATATTGAGTTTCACAAGTTTTTGGGTTCCAAATTTTCTTCTACTCTCTCCTCTCCCCCCACCCCAAATATCATGCAATCTGATATAGGCTCTACATATACATTCACATTGAATATATTTTCACATTAGTTATGTTGCAGAGAAGAATTATAACCAATGGAATGAGCCATGAGAAAGAAGAAACAAAACAAAATGATGTGGTACCTAAGAGCTGTTTTTATTTGCATTTATCTAATCAATAGTGATTTAGAGCATTTTTTTAAAATATGACTATAGATATCTTTAATTTCTTCCTCTGAAAACTGCCTGTTCATATCCTTTGACCATGTATCACTTGGGGAATGACTTTCATTCTCATAAATTTGACTCAGTTCTCTACATATTTTAGAAATGAGGCCTTTATCAGAGACACTGGTTGTAAAAAATGAAGAAAGGTTCTGTAAGGATGAAGAGATCTGGGCATGTTTGTAGGCAGCAGAGAAGGAACAAATAAGAGATATTATTTTTTAAAAGGGAAGATGATCAAAAGGGCAAACACTTGGAATACAGGACAAGAAGAGGGATTGGACTTGGCAACTCTTCCTCACTGGAACAGAGGGAAAGAGAGTAAAGGGATGATGTTGAGGGGATTCGGGCTACAGAGGAGAGAAGAGGGAGCTTGCTATTGATGGACTCAATAAAGTATGAAGGCAGGTCCCAGCTCAGAAGGAAAAGTGAAGAGTTGGGATAGGTGGCTTGGGGATAAAAGATAATGTCTGGAGAGATAAAAACTGATTCAAAGGATAAACACTCACACTCACATTTACTCCTTATAGTATCCTGTATGGAGATGACTTAAAAAAACCCTCACCCAACAACTTACCCTTAAAATCTTCTCATTCTGACTCGGAGTGTGGCAATCAGTAGATACAAGGGCTTTGTTATTGTTCAGTGGTTTCAGTTATGTCTTACTCCTTGTGACCCCATTTGGGGTTTTCTTGGCAAAGATACTGGAATGGTTTGCTACTACCTTCTACAGCTCATTTTATAGATGAGGAAACTGAGGCAAACAAGATTAAGTGACTTACCCATGGTCACACAGCTAGTAAGTGTTTGAGGCTGGATTTGAATTCAGGTCTTCCTGACCCAGCACTCAAGCTGCTATGCCATCTACTTGCCCCGGATACAAGGTCAGGAGACAGCAAAACTGGGCAAATCATGGTACAGTAAAAAACATGATAGATTTGGAGTCTGAAGACCTAGGTTCAAATCTCAGCTCCTCTGTTTACTACCTGTGTGATCTTGGATGGGCCACTTAACCATTTTGGGTCTCAGTTGCCTTATCTGTAAAGAAACAGGTTTGGACTAGGTGACCTTTAATGTGCTGTTCAGTTTTAAATCTATAATTCTATGATTGCATGGTGAAATCAGTGATACATTTCTCAGGTTAGAATAAGCATGAAAAAATAAATCACTAGCATATTTGAAATAATGACTAAAATCAAGGTCAGTTTAGTCAGGAAGCTATTCTAATGTTAGCCAGTGGCATAGCTTAAAATCCTCCCACGAGTGTAAATATGAGAGTTGAAGAATCTCTCTCACTGTGCTTTGTCATCCATCCCCTAATGTGTGTGCCTGTGTGCGTGCGTGCGTGCGTGCATGCGTGTGTGTGTGTGTGTGTGTGTGTATGTGTGAGATGAAGATTAGGTGGCTGACAGCCAACCATCAAAGAATCTTCATCTTGCTGCTGTATTCTGGGGCTCCCTTGTCTCATCCTCCCGCTTCTTGTTTTGGCCCCACCCGCACACTGGAAATCCACAAGGGACATCAATTATGCATAACGATTCAGCCAGGCTTTTGAATCCCCATCTGTTCACTTAGACTTGTACAGCAATGATTTGAGATTCCACCGGACAAGGGGTCAGTGTTATCTTTCTCCAGGTGAGATGCTGTTGCTATGGTATAAAAATCAGCAGGGGTTTGCTTTTTAGTCATGTAATTTACTATGGGAAAATTTTAGGGACTGAAGTGACTTATTATTCTTTAAACTTACCTCGGGCAACATCTCCCTCCACTCCTACAACTGTTCATTGCATCTGATGTTAACCATGTTAATCAAGATTTTTGTTTAACATTCATGTGCAGTGCTCATGAGAAGACAGCATATCTTTTTCTAAACCAATGTGGATGCAACACCTACTTATAAAGACCATCAGACTCTGGGGACATTTGTGACTCGGTAAAGAAACTAACAAAAAAGGAAGAGTTAACAGAGATAGTCTGATCTTCTCTTGTTTACCTTTGGTCCATGAACAATAGGAAAATCTGCCAGTGGTAAATACCACCTATATTTTCATTTCAAACAGGGAAAGAACTGCGTGTGTTTATGTTATTCCTGGATGAAATCATAAGTGTGTATATTGCTTTTCACTTTTGGAAGAAAGGTGATAATTAATCTCATTGCAAAAGTTGAATGAAGAGAAAAAAGGGATGCACTGATACATGTACAAGAGAGTATAAATTGCTCACCCACTGTAATTCATTCAGTCTTAGGGGAAAAAAGGGTATAATTTTCTTGAAAAAGCTCTTTCCAACCAACATATAAGGAAGTCTACATGTGGAAACAAGTACTGGATAAAAAATGATTTTCTCACTGATTCCCTTCCCCAACCCTTCCTTCCTACTTGTGCCATAAGAATTGAATTGAGTGGTTATTTTGAAATCATTTAGAAAGTCAGAGACTAGCAAATTGTTACAAAATTTAAATTATTAGCAATCCCTTGAAATTGAAACCAAGCAAATATTCATGTTCAGAGACCATCTTGTTTAAACATTAAGAGGTTCATTAGATTATCTTTCAAAGATCCTTTCAGAGTTACAATTCTTCTGGGAGAAAGAATTCCTCCTCTTATCCAATGAGCCTTGCCTCTGTTATTTAGTTTTATATTTTTTTTTCCAAACTATTGTAGAAATAGAATTTTGGGGCACTTTCACTTTCCAATAGAAAGAATGTATACCATTAACTAGTCTAGTGATTTCCACTTTCCAGTAGAAGGAATGTATGCCATTAATTACTCTAGT